>NC_133590.1:15067760-15421510 GCF_964106895.1 Numenius arquata
CAAAATGCCTAATAACTACACAATATTAGACAAAAAATAGGAGAATGATCACTGCTCATACTGTGCTGTTTGATCTTATTACCCTGCATTAGCAGAATCCATAATTTACAACTTTAATAAACTCCCAACCTCTTTGGGCCAAGATATATGTTGCTGTTGTTTTTATTAGCTACATAACAGGAAGAGGCTTTATGCAAGATAATTACCCTGCATAAGAAACACCTAATCACTTCTTAGAAAATTTTTATAAGCAACTAAAAGGAACAAATTCAGACAAACTACAACCTTGAGACAATGTGTTTTCACCATCAGGTTTCCAGCATCATAGATGCTGCTATCAAGCAGAGGTCACTCTATCTTGGAACAGATGTTGAAGTAATGGAAGGCTGTAAGCATCAAAGTTCAAATATTAGGCTCTGCAAGTTATATTAACCACAAATTTGTTCTGAATGCCCAAAAGAATTTTAGAGAAAAAAGACATACAGTGCGGTTCCTAAATACAACACTGAAATAGGCCTTGAAAGACCGTGTGTAATGTTCCCAGCTCTGCCTGTAAATTCAGAGCATGATTTAAGTACCCACAGAATTTCAGAGAGAGCTAAGCCTTTACCATACACTTCCATAGGATAACTTGGGGAATCCCAACATAGGGCTTCATTACCTTACTCAGATTTCTAGAATAATTGCTTGGAACTTAATTACAGTTGTAACTCCAATTAAACTCTATAAAACTTTCCCTCTAGAGTTACTCCCTTTCCCAGGTGAATGTTTTCAATCTGTCCTTTGTGTTTTATGAAGCAAAATTTTCCTCTAATCTGAGTCTCCTTTTCTGTCTTCAGGTGAAGAAAATTAAACTGCAGCAAAATAAAACGTACATGGACAGCTTTTGCACTCACAGCCAAATTATGTGAATAATTTCTTGGGGTAGGTATTCAACAGTCTTATTTTTGTACCCCCAGTCAGCTGGACTAATACTAAGATTTTGGCTCATGTTTCAGCTGATTTGATACACTTGGACGCTATTTTGTGAAGGTAGATTATAAAACAGCTATTCTGTAGGAAATTCTTTGTATTTTCAGCCTTTCTGGCTATTTGAAATATCTGTAACTTGGTGCTGCTACTGACTGTTTTTGCCATTCTTAACTCATGTGAACTCTTAGCATTACAAAAAGTAATTAGCAAATAGCATCACGTTATTTGCTTGAGCAGCGAGCCACTTACAACCCTACTGTTTCTCTTCACTCCCACACCTTAGGCCTCTTAACTCAGCTCATCTTAGCACCTTTCTCTGGCAAATGTCAGCGTGCTTCTTTTCAGAGCTAATGTTAAAGTACGTAATGGCATGCTAACGTGTCAGAGAGATCTTTCCATGTTGTCCTTGGCTTTTGCAGACCAATCTAGTCTTCAACTATTTGAACTGCTACTGCCTTTTCTTATTTTGTTGAATAGCCTGTATCTCACCACCCTGGCTATGTGAACTGTTTTTCTCTTGTGTACGTAGCAAACTTGAATGATGCATCTTCATTTTAAGGCCTTTCTGGCCTCTAATCCATCCATCTACCTGTCATCTCTTTCCCAGTACCGAGCCGTAGCACCTGCACTCATCCAGTGAATGGTGCTGACTCCGGCTCCTGGTGCTTAATACACTTCAACAAGCTTTGTTCCCCGCTGCAAAGTCACCTTGCTGTTCTCGGTCTTTCCCCTCACTGTTTTATCTTCTGGGATGCCAATAAATAATTCCTGGTTTTCCATGCTGACCAAAATAATTTCGTTCTTTCCTTGGTGCCTGTTTTCACTTCTATTATTCTTAAACTCTGTATTTTGAGGGGGTTTAGCAGTCACTTGTGTGTATGGTTAGAGGCCTCTTCTTCATCAAGGTGCAAGACAATTACTACCACTACTGCTACTGCTAATTGCCTTAGAGAACTCCAGTTTCATATGCTAGATAGGGGAGGATAAAGAGGGGGCATTTAGGAAATATGAAGTGCCGAATTGCAATACATAGACACAACAACCACGCAGATAATTCCATTTGGGCATCTATAAATTCTGTAGGCACTTTTGAATGTGTCTCCAACAGGCACTGACCAGCATTTGCCTATCTATGTGCCTTCAGCACATATGGTAGGAAGTGTGTGGGAACCGCACAGTTAACTTAAATCGACCTAAAATATTGAGCAGGCAGAAGACAGTCAAAAGCTGGAGAGCCAGGTTATACCTTACTGCACTGCTCTTTTTCTCTTCGTTCCTTTCTTTCACACAGCTTATCAACTCCTGATTATTGCCTTGAGGTACAGAGGGTTGTTATTAGTTAACGTAGGAATACCTGGCGATTTCCTCTCCTTTTACACAGCATATACATTTCTTAATATCGCTCTTCCTCTCCCTCAAGCTGTAGGTCAGGTGTTGGGTGCACCAACATCTCCTCCCCGTGCCTCAGCGCTGCAGGGGCTGGGTGGCTGGGAGGGTGTTATGGATGGAGTGATGCACTTCATTCTTGGAACCAGTGATGCATTTATTGATATAAAACAGGGGTTTAACAAAGTCTGATGGCAAATGCGACGGTGTTTTAACAAGATTGAATGGCAAGGCATACTGGGTTATTTACTGCATGGAGGACATGGTCAGACAGAGCCGTCAGGGAGACCCTCCTGTTGAGTCAAGGTTAAGAAGGGACCCCTTTGCTTTCTAAACTCCTTCTCAGAGAGGAGTCTGGGTGCAGATGGATCCAATCCTGGTCCCAGACTTGGTCAATGGTTTATGTCTAAATGATTATATATGCACAATCAACCCTTTCTATCACTTAGCTAAGATTTCAAGGTTTAGTATGCTGTTAGTCGCTTACTGAGGATCTGTGGTGGTGAGGAATCTCTGAATCTCAAGGAGTAACCTTGAGAGATGTCCCTACCGAAGAGGAGATCCTGGCGTGCAGCTGCTGCCGTGCAGGAGAGCTCAAAGGGCTCTTGGGCTGTTCACTAATTATGGGGGTAAGATGATTGACCTATAGTCATATTTGCATATCGACCACAGGACCAGTGCTGTGGTGAGGTGGGGGCATTGCTCAAGTCAGCCCTTGGCTACTGTGTTGTTATCTGTCTCCCCAAAACCACATTGAGCCAGATGGAGCCATCACAGCTAGATGCACCCATGATGACCACCACGGGTGGTAACCACATGGGCAGGGTTATGGGAGATAAAGGTCAGGTTGGTGACAGAGCACGCCATCACAGAGAGTTACAACACAGAGGCAGGGAGCCACAGCTGTAACAGCTCTTCTAGCTCCAAAGGGGAGCAGCTCCTTCCCTCTTTCCCCTCTTAGGTCAATGCCTTTGGGGCTGGCTTTGCCCAGACACCACTCCTTCTCTCCCAGGTGGGGCAGGATAAGGGGCTGTGGCAATACTCTCAGCCCTAGTTATGGATTTGGATTTGATTTCCCTGGCAGCCCCGGACCCGAGCCCCAGGGGAGCAGGAGGTGAGGATGCTGCGGGTAGGCAGCAGGAATGTCAGGCTGTGGGACTGGCGGGAGGAGAAGGACACAGCCCCAAAGGACAGGCAGCGAGCAGCAGGGCCAACCCGACCACACAGAGCTGGAACCATCGGGCTCGTGGCCAAAGCCGGTGGGCGCCGTCAGTGGAGGCAGAGGGAATGAGAAAAATATGATTTTATGTTAATTGTGCAAAGCCTCGGTGGGAAAAATAATTCCCTTGTTAGCAGAGGCAGGGGTTTGCATGCGCAGGGGTAATATTCCATAGCCTTTGCTGCCGGGTAGCAATGGCACTGGCTGGTTTGTGTTGGCTGACAAATCAGCCTAGATTTAAGGATAGCTAAGGAGGGCCAGCAAGGATTATAAAATGATCATATTATTCAGTTTATAAAAAGGAAAGTCTGTGGTGGCTGCTAGTCATGTCACTTCATGCTGCTGCCCTGAAATGCATTTAGCAGGAGCTGACTAGATCAGCACAGGAGAGGTTATGCATAATACGTATAGTTCAATTTCCATGCATTGTTTAACTTACTAAATCTAATTCACTTTTCCACCCACTACTTAATTTAATTTCCATGCATATAATGACTAGAATACAGCATCATCCTGCCAGAGGCCAGCAGAAAGACCAGATAGAGGTCAAGTGAATGTCTGAAAACCAAAACAAATTACAGAGAACACTGATTGCTTTATTAAAGGTTTTACCGTCTTGTTTATAGAAGGAATAACTTTTGAAGTGATTGCTGATGATTTTAAATATTTTCACATTTTTGGAGTAGCAGAGCTGCTGTCACGATAGAAGACAATCATAACCTCTGTGTGTCCTTGCAGAGTTTCAGTGTTTTACTGGTGACAAGCAGAGTAATTAAAACTGGGAAAAGAACAGCAGGTAAATGATTTTCACCTAGTCATATCGTGCAAATATTTTCCTTTCTGGGCTCTTTCTAGGCTGAGTTTGGGCTCTGCCAGAATCTTGTTTGTGAGTTTTTGCTATGAGTGGTGATGGTTTGGTTTCGAGTGTGTGAGAAGGAAAGCCTAAGACAATCCAGGATTGTGGTTCTTTTAGGAGTAGTTTTCTGTTTTGCAAACTTTGGGAAAAAAATCAATGAAGGCATTTTCAGTTTTTTAGATATATACTTTTCCCAGTTCAAAAGCTAGCTGTCGTATTTCTCACCCTGAGGTATTCTGACACAAATGGGAAAATGGAAGAATAGCGAATACCACCATCGACCTTTTAACAAAAAATGTAAACTAGTTAATGGCTACTAATGCAAAAGTTTTACATTGGTAATATTCTAATTCTAGTATTCTAATTAGTAATGACTAATCCCTGGAATGAGTGGGTTTGCACCATGGTTTGAGTATCCAGAATGGGTTGCAGTAAGAGATTGTAAAATAAGCATTTGAAGATTTTTCTTTAGTTCCATGTCTCCCATAAAATGAAAGATTTTTATTTTTAGCGGCTATGACTAGTGATCATAGTATGATCACTATATCATGATATAGATCATGATATAGATCATACTATGACTAGTATTTGCATAGGTTATATGTCTGCACAGCAGATTGTCTCTCAGTTTCTTGGTGCTTAAGACAGTATGATAGCATGATATCAAAGGCAACCAAAGCTAGGAAGTTTTCTCCCCTTGATTTAGTTTTTTGCAGACACCCAGCAGCAGCCACATGTCTTCCCTCCCAGGCAGACCAGGTAGGTCTTGGGGGACACCGCATCAACCAAAGCTTGGAGGCACTGAGGGCTGGCCACGGATCACGCATGGGGAGTGTAGAGCAGCCCATAAGCTTTCAAAGCAAATAAGCATCATCCCGGGGTTGTTCATCGTAGGGCTGCACTGTCTCTGGGGGAATGCATCCCCTGAGAGGCTCCTCTCCATGATAGACCATCTCATACATCAGCACAAGAGCATCATACATTGCCCGAGCAAGCTGTAGCTCTCACGCTGCATTACACCAATCCATCACCAAAGCAAGCTGTTGCTCTAATGATGTATTAGTGTAATAATCTGAGCAAGGCAGACCAATGATATATTACTCAAAAGATGGCACCATTTATGGAAGCAGGGTTCCAGGAAGATATTCAGAATAATTACAGGCTGCTGGCTGACTTTTACTGGCAAGAAAGTCAGCCAATGTACCCAGTGGTATATAATGGGAGCCCATTTCCTAGCTTGGGTTGGAAATGCCAGCATTGAAACAGTCTTCCTGTTAGTCTAATGGTAAATGTTCACTCTTCCTTAGCTGCAGTGAGCCATTTTTAATTTGCCCTGGCCATTTGGTGGAAAAATCTAGATATTAGTTCCTTTAGGGACTGCCATCATACCTCAAAGAAATTTCTTTTTAGGGCTGTGTCTCTATTTCTTCTATTTTCTACATGTAGTTCCTCAGTTTTCTAATTTCCATTACAACAGTGATGACTGTTACTTGTAACCCATCCTCAGAAACAACCTTCATTTGTTTTACTTTCATGCTGTGTTGTGGCACTTTGGTACCTTCCTGATACAAGGTCATTCAGTAAATATGGGCGGAGAATAATTCTGTTCTCTGAATTGTTCACTGGTTAGAAGTCTTCTCATTATGAGAAGAAACCTGCTTGCCAAATATCTCATATTTATAACAAGCACTATACTTTTGCAGAGTACAATTTGCCCTGTTAAATCCCAGCTTTCTGAATCCCTACTAATCTTGACTTTTTATGGCAGCAAATTAATCGTATCTCATGAGAACAAAATTAAAGCATTCAAATAAAGAAAAAATGTAGGTTGTAGAAAATTTAGAAATAGAAATTATCCAGTGAACAATACTTCTTTTTATCTCTGACTTCTGTGAGTCAGTGAACCACATTTCTGACATGGACATGGGCTTATAGGGGTTGGCATACTGCGGTGTGAGGAGAAAAATAGAGCTGAGGCATCACCTTTCCCTTGAAGGGTGATAAAATAATTAAATATCCTGGGGGCGCTTTAGTGCCTTTGATTCTGAAAGTTTTTTTCCAAATAAATGCATGAACTTATGTTTAACATTATAATATCTGTAACAATAATTAATATCACTAGCGTTTCTATCCAAGGTCTCAAAGTGACTTTACAGGCAATTAATCCCACGAGGTGGTAAGTATTAATGCCATCCTTTATACAGAGGAAGAAGAGCCTAATTGGCTGAACCAAATCCATTAAAGTAAATGGGACGTGAGATCACAGAGCAAAAACTGGCCAGCAGGACTCGGGTCACCAAACCCACCGCTCTGTGATGCCAGCCTTTCCCCCTCCCCACCTTTCCATTGGGCGCTGCTGCAGCACAACACATTATTTGTGCAAAGATGGGTGGGAAAAGCATAAATTTTTCCCTGTGGGGAAGGAAAGGTGATGTTCTGAAGGAAAAAAATCACATTTGGGGAGCTTGGGAGTGAGAACTTGGGCTTTGTGTAACATCAGGAACATATTGCACCTGATGCACCAACATTTCTCTCTGAGGTAACGTCCTTGACTCCTTCCCTGTGAAAAATGCTTCAGTGAACAATTCATCTTGTAGTTTCCTACCAGTTACACTGTATACAGCAAAACAAGACCTCAAATAAATAAATCTGATATGACATAAATCATAGATACAGTCTTCCTTTTCAAAGTGAGATCACAGACTTGTTGAACCGTACATATGATTTCAAGTTGATCTTGTATCACTGGAGATTTCAAGTTGATCTTGTATCACTGGAGTCTTTGCAGGAATTGCATATTACAACGTGCATCAAATCAACATGCTCTCTGCTCGCTGGGATTATCTGTTATTTACTTTATTATTTTATTTGTATTTTTGCACTGGAGTGTATAATAAGCTGTCTACAAAAAAAAAAAAAAAGGCTGGAAAGAGAAAAGGCTGATTTTTTGGCATTGTTAGCAAGTTCAGAGTTAGGATATAGTGTAATGAACAGTTAAAAGACTGTCAGTTTGTTCATCGTGGTTAAGATGCTGAACCTAGAGCATGATTTATAATGCTAATATATGAGGAACACGTCAACAGTAAAGGAAACTCCAAGGTTGGCTGCAAACCTCTTTCCTAGATCACTTTTCTGTAAGTATGATGCATCTCTGTACCGTAAGTACTTCTAGATTATCTGTTATATCAGTTGCTTGTTATAGTTTTTCTGCTTTCAGATTCTCACCCTGCACATTGGCTAAGCAGTTATAGCTCTTTACAATGTGCAAAATAAGTGCAAAATGTTCTGTCAAAATTCTCCTTTCAACTAGGCTCTGTTGAGGGCCGAATACCTTTGTGGAGTAGCAAAGGCAGATTTGCAAGAAAACAAATCCCACTTATACTGTGTTAAATACAAGGCAGCCACAAGTAGAAGGTCATGAACTTATCAATATTAGCAATATTATGTGTCAATGAAGTTGGATTTTCTTTCAACTGCTGATTTGTTTTTACACCAGTTGAAAAATGAAGAGTTAAAGGTGAGCGGCTGAAAGTACAAACCCTGGCAAGCAGATTTTTTGTAAGATCTCAGGCGACCAGAAAAATCCTCATAAAATTTGACCCAGTGAAAACAAGTGAATTTGGGCTTCAAACAGCTGCCAGAGGTAGTCAGTTCAGATGCAATTCCATGGTACTAATGAAAGGGGACTTCAAAGAACCATAAACAACTAGCAGGAAATGAAACTATCTCTCCCATCTTATAGCTCAAGCCACCCAAAAAGAAAGCCAAGACACTCAACTGTTAACACCTTTTCCTCCAAGCGACCAGAGAGGTGTTTCCGAATCATAGAATCATTGAATAGGATCATGGAATGGTTCGGGTTGGAAGGGACCTTAAAGATCATCTCGTTCCAACTCCCCTGCCCTGGGCAGGGACACCTCCCACCAGAACAGGTTGCTCAAAGCCCCATCCAGCCTGGCCTTGAACCCCTCCAGGGATGGGGCATCCACAACTTCTCTGGGCAACCTGGGCCAGGCTCTCACCACCCTCAGAGTAAAGAATCTCTTCCTAATATCTGATCTAAATCTCCCCTCTTTCAGTTTAAAACCGTTCCCCCTCGTCCTATGGCTCCCCTTCCTGATCCAGAGTCGCTCCCCATCTCTCCTGTAGCCCATTGAGGGACTGGAGGGGGCTCTAAGGTCTCCCTGGAGCCTTCTCTTCTCCAGGCTGAACCCCCCCAACTCTCTCAGCCAGTCAAATGGTGGCTACCAGCCCGAGGAATGGTGGTAAGGACTGTTAGTTTCTGTATATTGTCCTTCAGCAGGTTATGCAAACTTCTGGACAGATCCTGCCTGCAGATGGTGAGCAGCTCAGCAGGAAAGGGATGGAGAGCCAGGGACACTCGAGCCTTATTTAGTGGGACTTTGGTAACCACCCCCTTTCCCTCCAGGTACTCCCTGAGCACCAGCTGCAGGACCGAGGTTGGTATTGTACCTATAACACCACCAGAAAGAATTTTTCCATTATTTTGCTGAAATTTGGGTGGGAATCAGAAAGGTGGACAGGCTGGCATCCCTGGCTGAGCAGACGTCCAGCTCTCCACGCTGCCAAGCTGATGGGCTCCCGTCTGGCAACCCGCCTCCTTCTTCCATTCTTTGATGGATGGGCTGCATGGCTGGGAAACAAATGGGTTTTGTCCATGGTCCAGCATAGCCAGCCTCAGCCAATCTGAAAAATAAATCACAGCATGATGTAAACACTCATAAAGACTTTCCAAAACAAAGCAGGCCCTCGAGGAGACATTCTCTGCAACGTCTTTCCATTAAACATGTGTTTTGCAGTAATGAATAGCCTACTTAATAGCGTATGCAAAAAAAAACCAACCCAGCCCTCAGTAATCAATAAGGGGTTCCTTTGCGATCCGTTGCAGCAGCACAGGATGCCCCTTCCACGGTGAAGCTGCTGCAGGACACCCAGTTTGGTACTCCCTGTTTAGCCCAGGGGAGTAGTGGAGAAGGAGATGCTCCTTGGGAAAAGCAGTATTTAATGGGGAAATTTTTGTAGAGCACTTCATGACAAAATGCCCATAACCCCTTCACTTTACAGTGTTAAAGTAAGTTTCTATATAAGCATATATATAGGTGTATATACGTAGCTATATATACGAATATATATATATAAGCATCATAACCACCATGCTCTGTTGTCCTGCGTGGTTTGCAGTATTTCCCTCCAGGCAAAGTCACCGAGAGAGGGGCACAGTGACACCAGCATTTCAGGAGAGGTGGTTGGGAATTTTGTGAGAAATGTGGGCTTTTTTACTGACTATGGAGAAGAAATCCTTCAGCTTCTCCGTTCTTTCACTCACAAACACATAAACTCTCCTGTTTCTACAGCCACACAAGAACTGCCACGGAAATGAGTTTTGAGTTTTGGTGCTAATGTGTGAAAGGTTTGTACTGGTATTTGGGCCACATATTCATAAACAAGCAGCTTCTTTACATATGATTAATGACTTTATTTCCATAATATACATGAAATATTGTTTCTTTGCATTTTTCCTCGATAAAAAGCAGATGTTACACCCCCAGAATTCAACAAACCAAAGAACTTTGCATTAGTAAGTATGACCACCAGCAAATTGAAAGGGTCTCTCTCATACCAGATCCCTGATGAAGTGAAATAAAATAGGAAATAGAAATACAATATACAGAACTTTAAAATATTTGTATGTCCTTTTTTACATAACCTTTCTTCTTATACCACAAGTTCTCTCAGTCTGGCAGAACAGGAAATACAAGCATTGAAAAATGGAATCCCGTTGTGTCTGAAAAAGTTAGATATTTCTGAAAGGCTTTAATTATAATTTGATTCTTTTTTTTTGAGGTCACAGTATTAAAGCTGGCTGGAGCTATAGGTGGAAATAGGTGAAACATGGTGCCGGTAACGTGTTAGAACAGTCTAGAATGGGCGGTCTGAAAAGCAGAGAATATACAACCACAAAAGGTTTTACTAAAAGACCCAACTCTTTAGGAAGATGGAAGAAAAGGTATTTAATGGGCAAAAGAAGACAAGTAAAACAATTTATTTCCCACTTCTTTCTTTTTAGATAGATTTTCCAGGCAGGCACTTCATACACCAGCCGTAGGGGGAGGAGGCACAGGGAGCTTGGCTGGAGCATGCAGTGAGCTGCCTCCCGAAGCCTTTCTCCTCTTCCAATTGCTGGTGAGTGATTTTGATCACGTTTGCTCCTTAATGATGCTGCGGGGAATTTATTTTTCAGTACAGCCTCTTCTGAAATTCAGGTCTTGATCTTGGATCCTTTTAATGAGAGGGAAATAAAATAACAAAAAAAAAAAATTACCAAAGTCGGAGTAGTGAGACTGAAGGAAAACTTAATGAAGAAGTGTACGGTCCTATCATGTTGTGAGGATGTTAATACTACTTGGTGCTAATGTTTGTCAAGCAAGAATCTTTTACTCAAAAAGGAGCAAAACTGCACTCTATTTTATATATAAAACCAACACTTTATATATGCAATATATAAATTTATATGGGACAATTTATATATGACTTTGGTAAACTTCAGAAATGTTAAAACAATATATTACTGGTGCCTCCTCATTTCTTTTTTCATTATGCCCTGGTTTTCTTAAGCAAAGATTAATCCTTTCCCAGCTTAGAAAGGAGCCGCTTACTGAGGAATTAAAAACAGTAATTTAAGAAGGTAGATGTGAGTATGTTATGTGCAGTGTTTGTTGCTACAGGCCATGTCTTCTTTCTGCTGTACTCACCACACACCCAAAAATTTAATTTTCTACAGTTGCAGCTATTTCATTGTTTTCAAAAATAATTTCTACATCTGCTGGTTTAAGATAAAATTTTGACAAGCTTTATAGGTATTAAATACAAACTGAAATATGAGAAATGCCCTGCAGGCAGGTAATGAGCAGTGGGCTGACTTGCTGGAAGAGTTACACGTCCGTCTCACCGTTGGCTTCACAGCACCTTTGAATTTTGCGTCCTCCTCCATGATCACCAGCAGGAAAGCGGTGTCTGGTAGCCCAGGAGGTGACACAAATCCATGCCCCACCAGGAGGTACCAGTATCGCAGAGTAGCTCTGTGTCTGAACCACGCAAAGCGTTCAAACCCCCTCAGCCCCAGACCTTGTGTCACATCAATTGGGATGACATGGGGCAAGCGGGGTCTCGCTTGGCCGGAGCTGTGGCCGGTGGTGCTGGGTGGTTGCCCACGCGGCATTTGCTGCTTGGTGTTTGAATGGTAGGACCCATGACACTAGAAAGGCTCATAGGTGGGCCAGATGATCTAGTGATGATGATAGCTCAATGGAGAAACCTGAACCTCTTACAAGTGTTAAATAACCAAGTTTTGGTGACTGTTGTCATTGACCAGCTGCTGGTGCTGAAACCTTCTGTATTTGAGAAGCCTTGGGTGAGAAAGGCTGCGAGAAGCTGGGGAGAAGCCTATTGCCTTCCTCATCTTAAGTTCATATTAATTGCAGAGCATGGAGCCGTGCTACAGAGTTACCCTGTAATTAGAAAGTATTTTGTCCACTGGTACCATCATCCTCATGCCCCATTTGTAGGACCTGCTCGTACACCCTCGGCTGACATCCCACACCCTCCCTTCAGCTCTTTGCCAGTGGGCTCAGCAGTTTTATTCCTGTTTTAATAAAACATGCATAATTAAATACAAATGTAACTATACACCTGCATGTAGCTACAGTAGCATCCAAAGGGGTGTTGGAGGTGCTGAGCCCCCTTTCACAGCAGAGACCTCACTTGCCTCCCATAGTGTCTCTTCTCCACCTGAGATATGCAAGAGCATATGAATTTCAAATGACTTGTATCTTTTTTCAGTCAATGAAAGAAAACAGCTTATTTTAAATAATTTTTTTTTAATACTGCAGGTGTTTCTAAAATAGGGTGTTCCACACTTTAAAACCTTTTAATTAAATAAGAATGGTTCTTACAACTTTTGTTCATAGATGGACAGGAAGAAAATTAATCGATTGAATTAAACATTGAAAGGCAAACTTGGATAAAAGTAGAAGAAAAATATGGATGAAATCCAGCCCATAAATTTTCATGAAAAATCAGAAGCACATATAAATGAACCGATTTAGCCATGGAAAGTATATAAATTCAAATAATCAGGATATGACACCTAAGGAGCTGGATTCGATGCCAAAACCTTTGGTGTATGCAAATTCTATTATTTTGAGACACAAAAGATTGAAAAATGCATATGAGATTTCTTTTGTACGAAGCTATTCTTAAATGGTCATGAGAAAGGATTGCCTGATCTATGGGAAGTTAGATATTAAAATAAATTAGAATATAGTGTGTAATTTAAATGTGGCAAACTCTAGTGAATTTGTCTGTCTTATTGGCTTCTTTTGAAGAGACGCATTTCAGGATTAAACCATAATTGCTGAGATTATGTGAATTCCAGTTTTAGAGTTAATTTATTTAATTGCCACAGACTAATTACCTCAAGCTTGATTGACCTGAAAAATGTCCATTTGTTAGCTAGTAATTCTCACGCCAAATGAACATAGTTGTGTTGGGTTCAAAATAATCTTTGGATTACTATTCATGATACTTGCTGTATTTATTTCTGTTTTGATAAACTCTGGATCCTTCACCTTAGATTACTTGTTTGTTATTTCTCACCATGTGTTTTTATTTAACTTTCTACTCCTTCTTTTTAGTTTAAAAGAGGGGAGTTTATTCTAATGTCTGGCATTTCAGGAAAAATCAGACTGATATTTTTGGTGCAAACCACCCAAATTTCAATCGACTTTGCCAGAAAAATATCAAATGTTTTGCTCAAGCAAATTACTGTATTTAAATCACCCAACCAGCCTCTGTACACACCCCTCCTTCAGGTTTACTTTAACTCTTTTGAGTAGAGGAATTAATGGGAAATTTATTCCCACTTGATGGGCGGGAGCTAATCCCATTGCCACCACCGAGAGCTGTGGGGTAAGAGTGATGCTACAGGGAGGAACCGTATTGCCCCAAATTCCTGACCACCAGCAAGATCTGCAGCTGTATGGTCTTCGCTGTGACATTTTCAGAAAATACAGGGCCCCGGTATTGGCTGGTCGTGATAAATAATCCGGGACCCAATGTATTTGGGGAGTTCCCCTCTTCTCTGCTGTTAAAACCACGGAGTGGTTTTCAAGATACTAATTTTAAAGCGTGTGAAACTGGGAAAACTCATGGCACTGGCACAGTCCGTCCTGTGTTTTAAAGCAGTTTGTTTGTTTTTCATTGATCCCGATTTCAGAAAGAGCCCTGCCCATCTTCTGCTTTCACCCTGTTTGGTTGAAACAGTCTCTGTGATGGGTTGGTCTTGAGATGTTGATGTCTGGCTCTGCCTTCCACTTGCTGCACCTATTCTGATGGTTTAATTCACCTTATACAACAAAGCACTAAAATACTAACCATGTAAAATGTTAAACAGGCATCATACCCACTGCAGGTAGAAGACACACCACAGCCTACTGCTGTGGCTACTGTTACAATTTAAACACAAAAAACAGTGAACAAAACGACGCCAAGGGACAGTAGGTACACCTTAGGTAGTATCATAATGATGACCAAACTCAGATTTCTGCTTGGACTTCTCCAAGAACAGTTCCCATGTAGACATACAGGCGTGCCATCACATTTTTAAAAAAAAATGGAGCGTAACAGCTGAAAAATCACTTTGCATGAGCCATTTTAAGAACGTAGAGCAAAGCACACATGGCAAAAAACAATGGGAAAGGAAGTCAGGTGCAGGTGATCATCAGCTTGAAACAGAAACTTGGGTGCAGTGAATCCCTCTCCTGCTCTAATGGAGATGAGGACCAGACTGGACTCAAACAGTATTTCACCCACCTCACCATCGTGCACACCAATATCCAGGAGCACACTGGGCCCATTTCAGGGCTGACTAAAATTTAAAGCACATTGTCCAAATGCCTCTTAAACCCTGACAGGCTTGGGACATCAACCTCCTCTCTAGGAGTCCTGTTCCAGTGTTTGACCACCCTCTTGGTAAAGAAATGCTTCCTAATGTCCAGCCTGAACCTCCCCTGGTGCAGCTTTGAACCATTCTCGTGCATCCTATCCTTAGATCCTAGGGAGAGGAGCTCAGCATCTCCCTCTCCTCTTCCCCTCGTCAGGATGCTGTGGAGAGCAACGAAAGAGAGAAATACTTCTGTCTTTTATGCTTCTTTGTTAGTGCACCTCGTTTCTCAGGCTTCAAGGCACCCAAGGGGAGGGTGAGAGTGCCAGCAGTCAGAGGTGGGATGCGGACACCCTTTCCAGCGCCCAGCGGAGCAGGTACCAGTGCCACTAGATGGCATCGCCGTCCCACAATTTACCAAACCCGCTCGGTTTTAGCGTGGGAGTGACGCAGCAGGCAGGTTTGGGACAACTCGGCTGCGGCTTTTGAGGTCAAAATCCAGCTTTTGCAGAGAATTCGCACTGTTTTTCAGGTGTATCAGGGCACACGCTTGTCTGTCGCCGCTGCCGGGCGATGGGGGATGAAGGACGTGGCAAGAAAACACGATGGGAACCGTCCTGCTGAGGTACCACCACGTTATAAACGTGTATCAGAGCCCTGCAAAGCTACGGCAGAGATTGCTGCTCCTTGGTCATTGCCATCACGATGCGTTCCTCACCTTGTGAATTCAGGTGAAATGCTAGAAAAAGGAAGGAAAGTTGTAAAAAGCTCCACGTTTCATAACAAGAAGTGTTTTTCCCCTGGGTTAGACTGTCACAAAGGAGTTAAGTTATGTTTGGGTGTTTTCCAGGGATTGCTGCATCCCGGTAAAAGGGTTTCTGCGAAGCAAAAAGAAATCAGCATTAACAAATAGATAATGCATAAGTGTTTTCATGTCCTCGAGTGTCAGCTCTAGTGAGAAAGGGAGAGTTAATGAGCTCTCTGTAGACTTGTAAATTTGTACATTTAGAAAACATGTGAAATAAATTCTGTTGTTTACATGGTAGATGTCTGAGACTTACAAGAAAATTCAGCCAACCCACACTGCCGTTTGCCATAAGGCACTAGACTAACACAAATAATATCACTCTGCAGGTCTGCTCTAACCTGACAGATACAACCACGCGTTACACCGTTCCCTGTGGATGCAGCTGTAGCTGTTTCATGGACAGGCAGCGAGGAGACAAGCAATGCCACAGAAAACAAAACAGCCCCTCTGAGGAGCAGGAGCATCCGTGGGCAGCCACACTGGTGATACCCGGAGGTCGATTTGCTGCAGGGATATTGCCAGGTAATCAATAAGTGCAGGAAAATTAAATAACTTTCAGTTTGATGTTGGGGGTCGGGTTGTTTCCTGAAGTAATTTCACTGAAATGGAAAGAATATCACCCCTCCCACTCTTGAGATTTGAAGACAGATCTTCTAAAACTACGCCAGAAGTAACTGGAATTCAGATGAATACCCTGTCAGCCGCGTGAATCAGCTATTTCTAATTTTGCAACGTGCATAGAGGAACATTCAGTGCAAACTTTACACTAGTAGGATAATGGTTTTCAACTCTTTAACTTTTTTTCCTCCCAGTGAAGACGCGAATGCCTGTGATTACTGACAATTGGCTTGTTTTTCTTAAGCATTTCCCAAAATTTTGGAGAAGTAGGTGTCCCTTGCTGCAGATCAGTGGGCTAAACCTTTCCTAGCCCGTCAGGGTGATACGGCAAAGGGCCAGGGCAGGGACAAAGCATGGGATGGCTCCAAGAGGGTGTTAAAGGAAAATCCTTGCCCTGGCACAAGCCTCTATGTTTGTGTCTATATATTTATATATATATGTGCAAAATGGGTTATCACACTCCTGCTCCAGGGCAGAAGCTATCCGCTAACTGCCTGCCATTAGGAAGAAACCTGATCTCCTAAGTGTTTCTTGCATCCCTGAAGCATCCGCTCGGAGCCGCTCCCAGAGAAAGCGTGCGGGGTGAGACGGACCTGCCACAGGAATGCCGATGCCCCATTTTAGGAAGAAATAGTTCAGCTATAAAAGCGATACTGGCAATGCAAAGATCTAGTGATACAGATGTACTTTCACACCTGCATTCGCATACCCAAAAAAACAGATCGACAGACTAAGAATTGGAGGTGGTTTTATTTGTATGAGATGCCACCTGGAGTATTTTAATTCTCTACCACAGATCAGTGTCCCCTTTATATTTCCCTATATATAGCTATAGCTACTGGTGAAGTCATGCCTTTTACCTGTATTTCTGAGGAATGGTCTGAAATTTCAAAAAGCCAGACACACTGTCTAGCAAAATAACAGAGAAATGCAATTTAAAATCAATTGTTCATCAAATCATGCTATGTCTTCTATCAAAGATGAAAAAATTTAGATTATTTTCTTCTATTTTACCATTGATGGGAGAAAACATAACCCAAAACTTTAATGGGTTTAAGGGGAGAGCAAGAAATGCAGCAGAAAAGTTTTAATAGGAAGTCATGCATCTGTCCAAAAAAGTGGAAATGAAGTTAAGCACATGGTTTTTTGTGGCTGTGAGATTCCGCCGGAGCTGCACAGGTGCAGGGTGAATTTCACTTAAAAGTCAATGCCAGCGGTACCAAAAGAAGAAAATCCTTTTCCTTTCTGTAAGCGCAGAGAGAAGGAGTTTAGTTTGAGTTAAGGAGCTCAGTTCTAGGAGTTCCTGTGTGCCTGCAGGACCACACGTGCCTTTAGAGGTTTTGCAAATAGGAAATTTTAATTTCCAAATGATGGTAATTTTTGTTCCAGACTTAAAGAATATGTAGGACGGCCTGTTGATGATTTTTTGCAAATGTATTTATGTGCTGGAAGTCAAAGCTTGCTGAATGGTGGGCCTGTCAGGCTGCTCGCCCATAACACTACAGATCCTAAACAGAGGTGTCGGTCAGGGCACGGATTCCTCAATCAAAGTTCAGAAATTGTTTTATAAGGTACCAAATAGGGGTGTTTCAGCTTTACTGCTGAAACCCTCGCATCTCCGGTGCAGTGGGATCAGGTCCCCCTGTAACCCCTGTTTGTCATCTACACGCACACATCAAAAACTCAAATATCAAAGCCCTGGAAACCCCTAATTTGTTCCCCCAGTCTCTGAGGGACGTTTCTAGAGAGGGTTTAGGCACCTTCCTCACTTCTCCTGGCCATTCCCTCCCTAGAGGAGAAAGGCTCCTGTGTTTGTACGGATTGTGTACCCGGGTTTGGGAAGGATGCAGAGGGTGGGATCAGAGGCGACTCACACTTGTGGTTTGCCCAAATTCTCACGATTTGCCTTAATTCTCATGGTTTGCCCAGGAAACTTTTCCTGCGGGTGGGGTGGGCTCCGAGCTTGCTCCCTCCCGCACCCGCCAGTGCTTTACCGGGAGGGGCAGTGTGTTTTGGGGAGGGATGGATGGACGGAAGGAGGGCGGGCGGAGGGGCGGTGTTTCCCCGCGGGGCTGCCCGCGGTGGCGGCGGGGCGCGGACACGCGTGGGGCGGGGGGGGGGTGTGTGTCCCGCCTCCCCCTTTCCCCCCCCCCCCCCCTCCTCCGCTTCTTCGCCACCGGCCGCGGGTCGGCGGCGCCCGTCCCGCAGCCGCGGGCGGTATTTAAGCGGGCGGGCGCGGAGCGGCGCGCTGCCGCCGGGGCTGGCGCGGTGCCCGCCGGAGGATGCACGCCTTCGGGCCGCCCCCCCACGCCCGGGAGATGCTGGAGGCGGCCATGTGTCCCGGCATCTACTCCCCGGGCCGCCCCCGGCCCCCCCATCATCCCGCCGCCAACCCCTACCTGTGGCTCGGCGGCCCCGCCGCCCCCTGCCCGCCCGCCGGCCCCTTCCCTCCGCCGGGCTCCGCGGGCGCGGAGCGGGGCTGGCCGCCACTGTCCCCGCCGCAGGAGTGTCCTCGCCCGGCCAGGCCACCTTATTCCTACTCGGCGCTGATCGCCATGGCCATCCACAGCGCGCCGGGCCGGCGGCGGACCCTCAGCCAGATCTACCAGTACGTGGCCGAAAACTTCCCTTTTTACAAGAAAAGCAAGGCGGGCTGGCAGAACTCCATCCGCCACAACCTCTCCCTCAACGACTGCTTCAAGAAGGTCCCGCGGGATGAGGACGACCCGGGTAAGGGGATGGGGATGGGGACGGGGACGGGGACCCGGCGGGCGCGTCCCCTCCGCTCCTCCCCCGCGGCGGGGCGCGGAGGCGGCGGCGGGACAACGCGGGGGACCCTTCCTCTCTCCGCAGGCAAAGGCAACTACTGGACCCTCGACCCCAACTGCGAGAAAATGTTCGATAACGGCAATTTTAGGAGGAGGAGGAAGAGACGGGCCGAACCCGGGGCGCCCGAGGGGGCCGGGGGAAGCGGCGGGGGCCCCGGTGTGACTGCAGCTCCCCGGGCGCACCGAGATGCGCTAACCCAGGAGAGAGGCGTATTTTTGTAACGTGTAGAATGTACATTTTTATATATGGTCTATAACTACGGAGAGGTGCAGGAGGCAGGGAGCGGGGATGGGGGTGCGCTGGGGGCCAAGCGAAGCCGTCGGGGCTGGCGGTGGGTGTTGCTTTCCCTCCTTTTTCACACTTTTCCACCGAAACCTCGGAAAGGCTTTAACCTCCTGCCATGTGGGTGTCTGGGGTGGTTTCCTCACCTTCACATGGCCAAGAGCAAAGCAGAGCTCCCTGCAGCAGCCCAGCCGTGCAGCTGAGGGGCCTCTGCTGGATCCTGGAATGGTTTGGGTTGGAAGGGACCTTAAAGATCATCTTCTTCCAATCCCCCTGCCATGAGCAGGGACATCTTCAACTAGATCAGGTTGCTCAGAGCCCCATCCAACCTGACCTTGAATGTTTCCAGGGATGGGGCACCTCCCACCTCTCTGGGCAACCTGGGCCAGCGTCTCACCACCCTCATAGTAAAATATTTCTGTCTTATAACTAGCCTAAATCTTCCCTCTTTTAGTTTAAAACCATTAACCCTTGTCCTGTTGCAACAGCCCCTACTAACTCTCTCCCCATCTTTCCTGGAGCCCCTTTAGGGACTGGAACGGGCTCTAAGGTCTCCCCGGAGCCTTCTCTTCTCCAGGGTGAACACCCCCAACTCTCTCAGCCTGTGCTCACAGCAGAGGGGCTCCAGCCCTCGGAGCATCTTCGTGGCCTCCTCTGGATGCCAGGCTTTGGCTGGCTGCAGCCCTCCTGGGTGAATTAGGGGAGGAAAGTACCAGCTTTGCAGCCTGGACTCTCCAGAGATGCCAGGAGAGAGCCTGGGGTGCAGGGAGGGACAGAAGGATGTGCTCTCACCCGAGGATCCCACTCCCATGGCTGGTACCCAGCCCCACCACCCTCTGCAGCATTTCTAAATAAAACCCCCTTATTTTTTCCCAAACACACGAGATCATCTCTGTGTCAGCCCGCGGAGCTGGCGATAATTTGTATAAAGAATTTCAGGTTTAATCGAGCATCCAAAATTAAGCTGGATCCCTGCTGAGGAGCTCTTTAATTGCTGGTTTTCCTGCTAACTGCCTTGAGGGTCGCTTGGGGGGAGCTGGTGGCCCACAGTGGGGGGTCCCGATGCAGCCCCCAGGTCCCCACCAGCTTCCCAGGGCACCAGCTGCTTGAGGTGCCTTGGTAAAAACACCTCCCGTTTATCCACTGGACCCTCACATACATATAGTTTCTGCATTTTTCATGAAGCTTTGCAAAAATGCAACGTGGCAGCAGTGGGCTGCAGCCAGGGTGGTTATGTTTTGGCATTTTATTAAATACTTCAAATTAGAGGGTTTTTACCCCCCCTATTTGCTTATTAATACCTGGTGCCTGTTCCCTGCTTTTGCTTTTGGGTCATTCTTTGAGTGGTCTGAAGAAAAAAAAATTGTGAACTATATAATCTGTTGCCTTTCCTTTCTACCTCTCTGTCCTCCAGCCCACTCTTCCTCACTTATGACAAAAATATGGCTTTCTTAAATAAAAAGCTAGAAATATTATTGTTGGTGTTTACAGGAAAACAACCCCAAACAGGAACCTGTGTAATCCCAAATTTGTGTGCTTTATAATGGAACCATGAAGCCAGTTTGACTAAAAAAAACATAAACAAATCAAAGTAAGAACCTAAAATATGTCGGAGATGCAAGTGCCTGATGGAGGGGAAGAATCAGCTGTAGAAGCGAAGTTTTTCCTGGTCCAAAATGTAATAAATAGTATTACAAAGTCTCTGGTTTACAAATATCCAACTTCAGTAGGCCTGGAGTGAAGGAAAGAACAAACTGAACTCGTCAGCCAAAATCCTGTGGAGGCTTATGTAGTCAAATTTCTTTTTTATTAATCTCCTATTTGGAAAAAAAAAAAGACTTCATACAAGAAAACTCACTATTCCAAAATGGCTTTTAAAATATTTCAGACATCATCTTTTTGTTTATGTTATTATTTTCCAGGGCTCTTCAGTAGAAAGGTGTTTAAGTTATAATTCCTGTGTCTTTTTTAAAGTGAGTAGAATCCTGTTCAAGGTTTCAAGCTCTTGATTCAGCAGGGTGACCTTCAGAGACCACATTAAAAGGTGCAGGGAAAGTTTTTTTTTGCAATCAGTTGTGTTTTAAGCTGCTTTTTTTTTTCCAGGTGGCTGAGGGTTGTGGTGAGCAGGTCATGCAGAGAGTGAAGAGGGGAGATAGCCCTGTATCATTACCAAATAAATAAATAAATAAATGGCTTGGTGGTGAATTTCTCGGTGAAAATAGCTGTGTGTTTCAGTTGGCATTCAGATTTTAAAAAGCTGCCTTTGGACTGGGAAATTCACTCACCGAGAAGCAGGGACACGCTTTCAAATAGGGAGGATGGAGAAACTCTTGCCCTGGCAGAGCTGGAGGACCCTTCCCGAGATGCAGCGAAGACACTGACCTCAGAGCTGGGACACCAGTGAGTTCCCTCAACCCACATTTTCTTCTGCTTCAGGATACAAAGTTCTGGATCCAACCACATGAGCTGAACTCCGTATTTTCACCTTGGGATTCTTCACCCTGGGCCAATGTGCCATTGCAGCACCCTGAAAGTGCAGCAAAAGAGGAGAACCCTGGGTGGCTGCAGGTGCTTCAGGTTTTCCCAGCGTGGTCTTTGTTAGCAGCTCAGCTGGGTCCTGTGCTGGGGAAGTCCATGGATGGCTCAGACCACACTGCATTGCCAGAACTTTTCTTCAGGGACTATTTAAGATGACGATTCGGTGTGTACGTGGAGGCCTCCACTTGTATTTCTTTGCGCTTCTGTTGTACTCTAATTCTATTTTTGTGTATTGGAAAGAAAAGGAGGATTTTTTTAAAATAAATCAGTCTAATTGGAGCAGAGAAGTTGCAATCCCTCTAAGCAAAAACACTGCTTGAAGGAAGAACTGCGTCAGGTAACGAGTCTCTGGGTTAACGGGGCAGCTGCAGGCTGTAGTGACAAAGGGTCATGGGATGATGGGATGGGATGGGATGCTGGGGTCCATCCTTTCTTGGGCCAGACTCCTGTGGAACCCAGAAACATTCTCATCCAGTTCTCGGAGAATGAATTCTGGAGAGTGCCAGCCCAGGGCTGCTTTGCTGAGCCGTGACACCCCCAGCCCCGCGCAACGTGGTGGGACACAGAGTTCTGGAGCTTTAAGGTGAGTCACGATGCAGGGAATTAGAGACGTCTGAGCAAATGACCTGGCTACTGCCGTCCAGTCACCCCTGCCCCTGCTGCTGCCAGGATGCAGGGCATCTTGAAGGGCATCCCAGGGCTCCTCGAGCTTCCCTGGCTTTCTAGAGCCCAAACTGCAATAGATTGATGGTTCCTCATCTTGAAGGGTATCTCAGGCTCCTCAAGCTTCTAGAGCTTTCTAGAAGCGCGGACCACAGTAGGTCGATGGTTCCTCAGCTGTCTTTCCCAAACCCTTCTATGAAACAGAGCTGACTATGTCAGGTTCCCTCTGCATGCTCCTCACTGAATCGTTTCTCCTTGCAGCCACACTGTTACTGCAGAGGGATTCAGGTTTGAGTGTGGCAGAAGTTATTTGAGGGAGCGTTGGCACTTCAGTTGAGACCAATGTCCCCTAAGTGCCCTCCCTAAGATGTGAGTCTCCTCTGGAGGGTGCTAGAGAACAAGAAGAGCCAACTCGGGAGCTGGGAAGAGGCTCCAAAGGAACCTGTCCCCACTGGCAATGCAGAAGGGCTGATGACCTGAACTTTTTACTTGGAAACTTAACACAGATGTCAAAAATCGGGTCCCCCGGGTGTGCAATGCCACAGCAGCTTGTGACACACAGCAGGTATCTCCTGATCTTGGAAATATTAGAAACCTACCCCCTGCTGGAGTTCAGAGCAACTTGGTGCCTGCTGTGGTGGTGTTAACTCTTCAGGGATGGGTGTAGGATCAAGGAAAGAGCTCAGCATCTTTTCACTGTTTTCCCCACAATAAACTGGAAGTGGGGTGGAAAAGGTTTCCCTGATGAGAGGGTTCCCAAACAGAGCAAGAAATTGTGTTCATGGTTCATTTGAGCCAGGATGCACTGGAGAATTGGTTTTACATTAATATGTCATGGAAAAATTCAGGAAATAACATCGTTGTGGGAGCTCCACTTTCTAGGCTGTGCTTTTTACAAGTGATATTGTAGTACCGGCAACAAATAACAGCCTTGGTTCATTAATCAAGGATAAACCTATGGAAATTAGTTTCTTTATCCAGATAGAGTTCAATATGATAAAAAAAGCACCATGATTTCTTTACTTTAGAACAACATGTTGGCCTATATAAAAAAGAGAAGGGACTGTCATATAATCATGAATCATCTTTTTGGGACCAGGCAGTGATGTACTGCTTGGAAGGTTAAGCTGTGGCTGGCGGATTAGCAGATAATGTGCTGAACGTTTAATTCTTGGACCATGCTTTGAGCCCAGCTTCGAGTCCGAAGCCAAGTGGGTTTGGAGGACTCTCCTCTACTCCTGGCAGACAACAGTCGTCTTGACAAAGAACAACCAGGCATCGCTTGCTTATCATCCCGGGCAGTTTTTCCTTGTGAAATGGGTTGGACAAAGCTTGGGGAGTCCGTAGTGGCCTCTCGCTCATAAGGGTGCAAGGGATTTCAGTTGTGGGCAAACAGTGTCCGTGGGGTGTCTGCTGAATTCACTTGGGAAGGTCTGATGGCGAGTTTCCCAAAACACTTGTGCTCTGTCCCTGCAGGTCTCACTGGCTAAGCAGGGAAGAGAGACAGCAGCTGAAAAGGAGAGACAGAGTTTTCATTTCTTAAGAACATTTTCCCAAATCTTCATCTATGAATGATTTTACTGGGCTTAATTCCTTGTATTTTAATTTTAGTTATATTTTAATCTAATTGCAAAAGCAATAATTCTGTGTTTTTAGAGTGATTATCACTTACGACAAGCCCATAATAAATGCAAACAGAATGTGATAAATCAAATTAATTTATATTTTTTATTCAATTTGCCATCAGATTCAATGCTTGAATGTGATTTGTCTTTGCTAAGCATTATGATTTCCCAATGCTTTATTGTATTATGACATTGCTTCCCAGGATTTTTTACTGGCAAAACAGAACAAGGACTATCACATTTTATGTAGCTGTGCTGTATGGGGGAAATCAATACACAGACTGAGTTTCCACATTCTAGTCACTGCCTTGGAGTCAATAGGGCAAGGGCCGAAGGGAAAGCAAGGCTTATGTGCTTGTTACATAAAAATAACAGAAAATTCATTCTTTTCAATAGGTTCCCTGTTGTACAGAAATTCACTCTGCAGGAGATGGCACTTCTAGTTCTGGTAGCGTCAGAGAAAAATAGATGGGCAAATATATAGTGGAAGCAGGTTTGATGTGAACGGCTCATCTTGTAACGTGTAGTAATTAATTCATCTCCATTCACCGTGTCGGTTCATACGGTGGAAGGGTACAACCCCCACCCCGTGGGAATCCAGGACTGGGATTTCATGTGGTCACCCGAATTTCCCGTCACCAGCTGTGGGTCCCACCGTTAGGCAGGGGGAACATTTTGAAGATGCCGATCTGCTCTGAAGAATACCCTGAGATGAGTCAGAGAGCGAGGGGACCCGTTCCAGTAAGCGCTGAATGAAGTATTGCAGAAGTGGGGGTGGCAGAGGGGAAATGGTCTAATGAAGCAGTGAGAAAATTGAATTATAAGAAGAACATGATCTGGTATTGGCTTTAAGATCGTATGACCGTAAAAGGGACTACAAATCCTGTCTGCAGCAGTAGCATTTACGATGCCCAACTCATACCTACCGAAAAGGATTAATCTGTTCTTTTCAAAAGATCAAACTTTTTTTCTTTCAAAAAGACAACATGGGACTTTTTTTTTTTTATTTCTTTTTTTTTTTTAAGGAGAACACTTCTTTATCACCTGTATAACCGCATAGAAGAGGGAAGATTTTTTTATTTTAAGGTGATTACTGCTGTGTCTGTGAAACGACTTCATACTATTATCTCCATAAACAGCTTAGTTCATTTATAACTGTCAGGTTTTGATAGAAGTGATACATTTTATTTTATCTTCATTATGGACTTAACTTGCAAGGTGTTGCTGCTCATGCTGTGAGTTTTCCATCATTGTACTAAGATGAACTCATTAATTTTTCTTCAGACTAAGAAAAGCCGATGCAAAAAAGGTTTCAGCTGCAGTCAGTCACTGGCATGGCTGGCTGAGCCCTTCGCAGCAGATGATCAGCACAGACTCTTTGTCGTGTTAGCCATGAGTTTTTAAAATAAACTTAGTTTTTTACTGTTCATTTCTAGCTGTTTTTCCTTAAAGTGTGTTGTGAAAGATCAATAAATTTGATCAAGAACTTCATGAAATATCTTATAACTCTACCCAGGAGCTTCTCATTTACATTAAGACAATTTTCCTGAAGCCTGAATGTAATTAATGTTTATTTAAAAGTTCTTTACAGTGCCCAAGCATGTAAGCAAAAGAGCTTTTCTCAGATGCTGTCTCGTAACACATGAAATAGGAGCAAGAAGAACTGACAGCTCAGCTTCATTCACTTTTTTCTCTGGATAGTTTTGGAAAGAAAAGCACCATCAAACAACCAAACAAAAAATCACATGATAAGGTTGTTTGGGAAAAAAAAAAATCTTTCCTGTGAGTGTTTCTTCTGGCAGTATAACAGCTGTGTTCGTACAAAAATGTACATACCCGTGCTGAGATTCACAGACTATTACTGATGAGGGGGGTAACTTTCAAGGGGACTCCGTGGTTATTTTTTTCCTGGAGCCTATAGGTTTTGGCTTGCATTCAGCTTTCCTGCAAAGCCATTTATCATGCTGTGTTTGACTTCTGCCCGCTCTCTGCTGGGGCGGCCGGGGCTGCCCAAGGCACCCATTAACTCCTGCCCCAGAGTCGCCAGGACTCACCCGCTCTGCTGGCTGGGAACACTTTTCCTCTCATCAGCCTTGGGGCGGACCCGTTCGGCTTGCGAGGAAGATAGAAACAGCCTTAAGAAGGAAGAGTTTTAATACCTTAATTAAAGGTTTCAGATTCATATGAGCAATTTTAAACTACAGGCTTTTTTCTCTTTTTTTTTTTTTTTTTCCTAAATTACATGGCCCAGCCCTTCAGGTTCCCCTTGTAATCCTGCAGGGGCTCACCACCTTCCCTTACATTTCTTTTTCACACTTTGGTTTCTGTAATGAGATAATTAAGCATCTCATGGTTTGTTAAGATACAATACATGAAAAAAAGGGTTTTACAGCTGTTGATTCAGGATGGGAAGCCAGGTAATCACAGTTTCTTACTACCTGTTACATACCACCTTGCAGGAGAGATTTTGTTCTTTTTTAGAGGAAGAAATTGTTCAGAAAATCACACCTATTAAGAATACCATGTGCTTAGTTTAATTCCCACTGAAGCGGTCAGATTTCAACATTTAAAGTCAAGGAGGTGCTTTAAGTGTTTCCCTGACTGACCTTATATCATCAGTAGGTGCATTGGATTCGTCAGAAAAACTGGAACCCATGAAAATACAGACAAAAGCTTAAAAAAACCCCAAACTTTAATGCAAGCAGGTAAACGAGACACTGCTCAAGTACCCGTCACCTTAATTTCTGCTGGCTTGCTAGAGTACTGAGCGCTTTTATTGCGGCTAATGGCTGTTATTCAATGACTGTTTCCTTTTTTCTTCATCTACCAAGTACTAGCCATTGGCAAGACCATGGGAAAGGAGAAGAAATTACCAGGTAATCCCTCCTTTTAGAGAAAACTCCACACATGCAGAAGTAAAGTCTGCTGACAGTAAAAGGCCAGTACAAGCAGGGGCTCCAGCAAGCTGGTTGCCCAGGTCTCCTTAAATTAAACCATGGTGAAGAAAACTCGACCTCCATATGTCAAAATTCGTTAATCGAAAGGCATGTGCAAGACAGCAGAAATTATTTTCCATGAAGGTTAACAGCCTAAACGCTTCTGGTGTCCTCTCTTCTCTCTCAGCTGTACCTCTGCTCGTGGTCCAGTCAAAGTTCACCATACCATAAAGGACATCCCAGATGAGGACTGGTGTTAATATTACTGTGTCTATGGGAAATGCAAACAGATTTGGAGGTCTCCTTTCCTCCTGGCCCACAGTCACCATCCAGTTGACCCTGGACCTCAGGTCCTGCTCACACACCAATGTTTCAATATCCTGTTGAGGAACTCGCCTCCCTGATGCCTCCCACCTCCAGGCACACCAGCTGGGCAGCGTACTTCTACCTTGTGAGGAATGTTGTTAATGAAGATACTAACGAGGCTGTGCCCTAGACCCACCCTGAACCATTACTAACACATATCCCCCATTGTAACCGAGTGTTACACTCACCTACCCTCCTAAGCCACCCTGGGCATGTGCCAATATCACTCCAAATTTAACTGCCTGAGATCCCCGTTGCTCGTTTTACACCATTTCTTGGCACTGGGTAGTTTTCTTCAGCCTGTGGGTGTTTCCATGTGCTCAGGAAAAGGCAGGGGCATGGGGAACCCTCTGCCGAGAGAGCTGCCAGCTGAAATACAAAAAATTCAGATATCCCTGGGTGCGGTGTAAACTGCAGCTGCTGCTACAATCTCCATCTCTCACTCCACATTTGTATTTTAAAGGATGGGGTTTAAGTGAGTGGCAGTACTTGGAGGCAAGAATAAATCGATGGTTTGTGCCTCAGGCTTTTCCTGTCATTGCAAATTGTGCTGTGGCGGGTATTAATTCACAGGAGATTTTTTTTTTAAATCTGCATAGGTACAGTCCACCACATTTCTTATCGCTGTAAATGAAGAGGAGCAAACAAGAAAAAGGAAAGAAAGCCTACATAAAGGAGCTTGTATTTTTGCTGAGAAAAAAGTTACCTGGAGTCTGGACACAAGAAAGGTGGTCAGACTGTTGGGACACAAAGTGCAGTTTTAAACAATAGGATATTTCAAACGGCCCTAAGCTTTCAACCCACAAATCTGTTTTCATAATGTATCTAGCTTTTAATAATAACAACACATCTTCAAAAGCTACATCAGTTGTGGTTTTTTATCCATCTAAAGTTAAATGGAAAAGTATAACAGTGATTTAGTGACAAAGTGATGGTAAGAATTCTTTTTAGCACTCAGAAAAAAAAAAAGCAATATTAAGGATACAGAATAAACTGGCAGTTTTTATCTAGTGCTAAAGTATGACTCGTTAACGTTTGAAGTCAAGTTTCTGCTTGTAGGGTACAATGCTTTGTTTCATAACAATGCGTTAGTGACAAATTTTGATACTTTAATACACTATTCCTTCCTTCAACGGTTAATTAGTACAATTAGCCTCCTGCGTAGTAAATTCCTCTCCCTCCCATCTCCCAGCCGCGAGACAACAAGCACAGAGCTGAAAAAATACTTTTGTCTTTGCCGTTTGGTCCTTGAGAGGGGTCTGCAGGGGAGCAACCCTTGGCTTTAATTGGGAGGATTATTTAGACACCTTTTACTTAAAGTTTGCCTGGGAAACTCATGGAGCAAACCCAACAGGGTTATGTGGAAGCCCTTTTTTGTTTGCTCGGCCCCCGGCGGTGTGCTGGGTGCCAGGGCAAAGTCTCACTGCTGCGGGGAGGAAAAGGGGATGGCCAGTCCTCACCCCACTAAAAAATCACAGAATCAAAGAATGGTTTGGGTTGGAAGGGACCTTAAAGACCATCCAGTTTCAACCACCCTGCCCTGGGCAGGGACACCTCCCACTAGACCAGGTTGCTCAAAGCCGCATCCAAAAGATGAATGAAAGATGAAATGTGAAAGATGAAAGATGAAATGCATTACCTGATATCTGAGTCTAATGGCTCTCCACAACCGTAAATGGTGTTCCAGACAGAATTTCCCAGCCCTGCCCATAGGAGATTTCTGGCTCTGGGGAAGCTGGTTCTGCCAGCCTGGGGGCAATAGCAGTCACCTTTTGGGGGGCAACGGAGGAGCTGCAGACCTGGACACCTTGGGCCAGACTGGCCAGGTCACTCCAGGTGCCTTTGCAATTGAACCCCTTCCTCCTGCTTTTCCATGATGTTTGAATTTCAGTACTAGTTTGTAACACAGCTCAGCAGAATTTTGTTTTCTGGGGAAAATTCCTATATCGCATCCTGATTCCCACCAGATCCTGCAATGATTTTTAGGCTTATTATTTTTCTCTATTGTAAAGTCACAATAAAGTTATATTATACTGATGTATTTGATGGAGGAAGAGGTACAAAGCTGCTTGGGGTGCAGCAAAACCAACGAGGTCCAGCCGTGATCGGGAACTGCTCAGCTCCACAGGGCTTGGTTCAGCCACACATGGAGAGGGAGAAATAGCTTCATCCCAACATTCTTCTTCTAAAAACACCTGGTAGTCCTGGCTTTGTGTTCGAAAGGTCTTTATTTCCCCAATTAAGGAGGGAAGATTTGTTTGTTTTGTAGGAGAAACAGTGCTTTTTAGTTTTAGTAAGATCTCACCAGGAAGACACAGAAATGGCAAAGCTGATATGTAATTGGGAGTGAGAGGGCACTGTTGTCGTGTCTGCCCACACGGGACAGGTTATTTCCATGCTAGGAATCTATCAAGGGCTCAAGGGCAGTCAAAGGCTCAGCAATCCCATGTCCTCTCGGAGGCCTGATGGGGTGCAGCTCAGGAGGCCGGAGGTCTCCTTCATGGAGGGGAAGAGATTTTCATGAGTATGAGATATTTTCACTCCATATTGGAGTTTGACATAGGTTCTCTGATTTGCAGTTCCCTTTTTTCCAAGTGTATGATAAAATAATTTGCTTTTCCAAAGTTACACAGAATCACAGAATTGTCAGAGTTGGAAGGGACCTCTAGAGATCATCTGGTCCAACTCCCCTGCCAAAGCAGGGTTGCCCAGAGCACATCACTCAAGGCTGCATCCAGGTGGGTCTTGAAGATCTCCAGAGAAGGGGACTCCACACCCTCCCTGGGCAGCCTGTTCCAGGGCTCTGGCACCCTCACCGGAAAGAAGTTTCTCCTCATATTTGAGTGGAACTTCCCATGTTCCAGCTTGTGCCCGTTGCCCCTCGTCCTGTCACTGGGAACCACTGAAAAGAGTCCGGCTCCATCCTCCTTCAACCCACCCTTTAGGTACTTGTAAACATAGATAAGGTCTCCCCTCAGCCTTCTCTTCTCCAGGCTAAAGAGCCCCAGCTCTCTCAGCCTTTCCTCATCAGGGAGGTGCTCCAATCCCTTAATCATCTTAATTGCCCTACGCTGGACTCTCTCCAGTAGTTCCCTGTCTCTCTTGAACTGGGGAGCCCAGAACTGGACACAATATTCCAGTTGTGGCCTCACCAGTGCAGAGTTTTCCACCTATATGTTTTGGAAAAAATTTAAAATCATTTTGTAGTCCCAGGAATGTGTGGGAGGATTGCAGAGCCTTTACCTCATCGCCATCAGTGCACATCAGGAGTGCCACGCTGCTCCCCCTTCTGGTGCCGTGTCTCTCCAGGACACCCCACCGGGCGTCTGCGCTTCCCATCACTGGGGTATAACCTTACAGACAGATAGGGTTTGAGTCAGAGGTTAGCTAAATGCATCACTTATCATCCAGGTCTGACACTTATAACGCTGTATTCTGGAGAAAAAATACTTAATAGCCAAGAGTACAATGATGACTTTTATAATTCAAAGTGACCCAAATCATTATGATATCTTTTACCAGTAGTCATCAATTTTCAGAGTGGGTTCCAACGGTTTTCTCCTGCTGGCTATAAAATAACTGAACAAAAGGGTTTGCTAAAGGGGTGAGATATTTCATGCTTCTGAAATTTTCTCACACTCTTGAGATCCTGAAAATAATACGCACTCTCCATATTTCTCACTGCAAATGACAGCAGAAACTCGTTAATTCATCTTGTAAAGAAATACAGGTGAAAATTATATTCACTCCTCCCACCTTCTGCTCAGCAAGGCGATGTGATGTAGGAGACTGGAATGACTCTTGAATTCCAAGATACATTTCATTGCATTTATATTTTACTGACACAACTAAAGTTACTTAAATGAATTTCCCTTGCTGCTGTGCCCACAGCGGTGCCAGGCCGCTACCATTGAGATTTAGGTCTTCTGTGTCACGTCTCTTAAGGCAAAGCAGTTCTTTTGAGACACCTGAATGATTATGTCTTGCCCGGAAGATATATCTGGTAGGTATCAGTGAAACTAAGAAACCTAGAAGCAAATAGAGGAATGAGTGTCCTGAAACTGAATAAATAAATAAATAAATAAATAAAAACAAAAAAGAGAAGGAAAATAGAGCACTGGGAGCAGAGAGGAGGCAATGAAAAAAAAATACCCCTAAAGCATCTGGCTGTGAAAAAAAAAAATCAAGTCAGCCAAAGGCTGATCAGTAGCTGAGGTACCAGGGTGATCCCATTAGGGATGTAACATTGTTTTCATCTCGATATATTTTTTGTGGAAGAAAAATTATCCAGCAGCAAGGATGGAATTCTTAATGGAATAAGTATTTCATTAAATCCTCCTAATGAAAGAGATTGGAAAACAATAGAGTGAAGAAAGCTCTGAAGAAATACAAATATGTAATGAGGAGCTGACTCCTTCTGCCCTGAAAATGAAGGGAGGCGACAGCCGAGGCGAGAGGACTGTCAGTTTAAATGAGGCAGTAATGGCTTTGGCTGGCACCTCCGGGGCTTCAGAAAGACACTCTCAAGATAATAAACTGTTAATTAACTTTCCCTTTCCCCAGAGGATCTTAGCGTCCTGTTTTTAGCCCTACCTAGAAAATGGGGTTTAATTCTCTTTCCTGAGTTAAAATTGCACAAGCGGGAGTGCTGGGGTGAGGGAGAGACCCAGGATTTCTCTCCAGCGACGTGAGCGTGAGTAGGTTGATAGGGAATTTCTGGGAATAGAAACTAAGAAATTAACTTATACTACTCTTAATGCTACCTTTTTCTTTCCCTCAGCTGTAATACTTTGTGATTTATTTTTTTTTAACTGGTGCTAAAAGCTTGTTTGGGGAACAAACTTTTGGGAATAGAACTTCGTGAGATGAGTGCTCAAGGCTGAGCCCTTGTGCTTAGGGGGATTCACAGTTTCACATTTCCTTTTCTGTTGGAAATTTTTTGTTTGGTTGTTTTGTTTTGAAGTACACCACAAAAATGACATATCTGACATGGATTTTTACGAAACACTCCTGCTCTGTTCATGTTTTGGATGGGGTTTATCTCAACAGTTGAATTATGCACTTCTTTGGGCTGAGACAAGATGCTTGGGATTACCTCTGCCCGCCAAATGTCTTGTGTCTGCAGTTCAATATATCTTCATGATGGGCAGGGTCAGGGAGGCTGAAGTCTCACGCTTCCCTGGTACCTTGCTGAGGATGACAGACTGCTACGGGATAACTCCAGGGCCTTCCAGAGGACAGCCATGCTTTCACCTTCCTTTCAGAGATCGTTTGCCGGCTCTTGCCTTTCAGGATCATTATTTTCTATCAAGGCAGCAGCTTCTCATTTTAAAACAAATATTGCCCTTGAAAGCATCCCGTTGCCACTGATAAAATGATGCTTCATTGAGTTATCTCCACAAGCACATGTCAGCAGTCGCTGCGGATAAATTACATACATCAAAGACTTCTAATGACGGTACTTTGAGTAAAATTAGCTTCCTGCGTTTGCATCGTTAATTAAGCTCAACACATATGCTGCTTTCCTGAATAGCCTGTGCTGTCTATGAAGCATAAATTACTGCCCGTCTGCTCAGGTTCAGTTTTGATACACTGGGTACAGCAACACAATCTACTCTGCTTTTACTTGTTCTAGGAGCGATCATAAGTTGATGTGTCTTAAGTAAACACTGAAATATTAGATAAATTAAAGTTCAGTACAGATCACTGTATCTGGATGCTGGAAGACAGGCATTTCCTAAGTGGGTTCCCTGTTTCTCACAGAATATTATACACCAGGGTTGATTTATTTGCCCAGTCTCAGCACTCATAGCTGCCTGTGCGACGGTTTACACTCTTGAAGATGTCTCATCACTCTTACACCCGGATGGTCCAGTCCGTTTGCCCTTATTTAGGCTCCATGGGGGGACCTCTCTTCAGGGAGCTCATTTGGGCAATCTGGGGCAAGATCTGGCACCCTACAGTTCAGAAGAAGGAGGAGCAAGCCCTGGGCAGGCAGCCTGAGCATCTTGTGCCCAGCTCCATCCTCCAGAGCACAAAGGGGGACTCGGAGGGGAATGGAGAAGAAGTGCCTGGCACCTCTTGGATAAAGAAAGCCGAGCTTAGGGATACAATTCTGTCCATTTCCCTGCAAATAAGCCATGGGATGAAAAAGCTGGGCTTGCAATAAATTTAGAAAAAAAAAAAAGGAAAAAAAAAAAGTAAAAAAAAAAGTAGGAGGGCTTTAGAGATCACAAGTTAAAATATTGATCTGTAGTGAATAATATATATCTCAAAGCAAAAGTTTATAAATATTGTACATCACACCTCATTACTTCTTTGCTCAGTGAATGCCTTGCCCTCTAGCCTTAAACAATCTAAAACACTTAAATAGTAAAACTTTTCCTTTTTTTTTTTAAATAACTTCATGCTCTTAACAAAATCTTGGCCCTAAAACCTGCAATTGAAACCTTCTAAGCAATGGGACGAGGCCCCGTGTCACTGTGCCCCAGCTGTCCTCCGTCACCATGTCACCACCTCAGTCCTCTCCAGCAGCACCGTGAGCAGTGATTTGGGCACCAGACAGTTCTTCTCAGCTTTGCCTTCACGGCAGCTGGGCATTTTCTCATAAATAAATGCTTTGCTATGTACAGCAAAGCCCACCCCATTCGCAAAGCAGCTTCCGGAACTGTGTAACCAGAAGGTAATAAGAGCAACTGGTTAGAAAAGAAAAAAAAAAAACAAACAAGTAAATTAAAAAGTGAGGGGAAATTGGCAGGCATCAGCAATAAGCCAAATTCTGGGCAAATTAAAGCAGAGCGGTACAAAGTATTTATAGAAATAAAAGTCATTCTTAATCCTTTTAGAGCAGGGGCCTGCACAATTTATTATGCAATATCCACCCAGGCAAAGATTTATCCTTAAAGCAATTGAACTCCAGAGTCAAATATATTTAAACTACATCCATGTATTTTTGACACATGCACAACACACCACAAGTTTAAAAACAACCGGCCAGTTCACTTGTCTAATTATAGCTGTATGTTAAAATCTCCTCAGATCTGGACTAGTACATCTCACTTGTCTTTCTGAAACATTTATTGTTTAGGTTTCCGGCACTATCAGAATTCTGGAGTAAATGTTCAAAAGCCAAAAGTCCTAAAAAGATTGTTTCTGAGGTCAAACTTCAGAAAGTCCTCTCAAAAATCTGCTTGCAGTAAATCAATCCATAAAGGGGCATAAAGTTGTGCTTCGTGTGTCTCTATTTGGAAAGATCAACAGTGGTTTGGTTTTGAATTGTTTTTTAACAGAGCCCACAGGATTCACCTAGTTATGTATAAAGGCAAGCCCTAACCACAGGGCCAGCTGTGATTCATTCTCATTTGGTTTCCTTCGTAACCTGTGCTCATCTAATCAAGTTATATGAGCCCATTACCACCTGCTAGGAGAACAGCTCTAATTGCCATTTTTCCCCCCAAATCTGATTTGTCAATCAAGTGATAAGAGGTGCTAAATAGTCAGCTTGTGCTTCCTGCTTCTCCATCAGCTCCTTGCTCAGAGTAACATTGGTTATGGTACCCATTTGTTTCTCAGTTCCTAAGGTCCCTTTGAAGCAGTTTTGGAATGAAGCCAGCTTATTTTAGGGTGGAGTGTCTCCCTGCGGGAGCCAGAACTGGAATTCCTCAGCAGAGAAAAGATAAGTACGTGTGTCTTCTTGTATTTATATCATTCTTTTCCTTATTTGGAAAGGCTTTTGCTAGTAAGTGATGAGCAACGCAATAGCTAAGCGAGTCAGGGAACTTTTCCGAATATTCAAGATATAATTCTTGGTACTGCATAAACAATGAGTTATGCTTATTTCAATTTTCCAACCAGGACCAAAAATCTAAAGTACTTAGTAGAACCAGAAGTAGGTTTGTTAGTGCACTATTATATTGTGAACTATTTATTTCTGTCAAATCTTGACTTTGGGACTCCTATGATTGCATAAGTTTCTCCCCGGCTCTTCTTTTATATTGCAGAAAAGTTAGAATTAGCAATAAAAGTTGCAAAAAGGAATAAAGAAAAAAAAAGTTATGAAATTCTTATTAAAACCTCTCATTGTCTATGAGTTAATCTTGGGATTTATGAAGCTTTTTGGATTAGAAACCCTGAGGGGGTTGGTTTAGAAATATATTCCTTTGACTCTTTGTTCTCCCTCTATTTTTCCATATGGTGAGGTTTTTTTTGATCTTTACTCCTGAGGTGAAAACCGACCAATGATGCTTGTCTAAAAGGAAGATCCCAGCCCTTTTTACGGAGGTTTAATTTGTATTGTTCTTATAAACATGAGAATTTTACTTTCTGTGAATGCTTCAAAAGTTGATTGTTGGTTTAGTTGCAATTGTGGAATTTTCTAGCTGTATTTCCAAAGTAATTTGAAAGCAAGAGTAGAAAACATTATCAACTTGAAAGAGCATCAAGAAAACATGTTCTTCTTCTGCAGCATTTGCATATTGTCAAAATTTGAATGAAATGAGACAGTGTATTGTTGGTGGGTTATGAGGATAATTACATTTCTGTTGGCTTTGCTTCAATAGCCATAAGGGGTGTTATGGAGAATTGAGATTTGAACATTGTTTCTGCTTCACAAAGGGTTTTAAGACATACAGTCTGGATCCAAATCTGGGCTCTGCTGAAGCCTGGAGATCCTTGATGTTTTTGCAGCCCTGTGCCATTTTCCTTGCCCTTTGTAGGGGAAGGATTCAAGGCTCATGAACTCTTTGATGGTCACCAGCACACGGACCCCGACATGTTCCTCATTGTGCAGGACACCAGGGCTTGTTGGCTTTTGCTTTTTTGAGCTTCTGCCACACAACCTGATATTTACTGATACATTTTAGCTGCAGCCCAGAGTTTTAGTGCCAAAATGAGGTTTTGTGTGTCATTCAAAAAGCCTTACTTCTTATGGGTAACTGCAGGGGAACTGAATAGCTCTCTGTGTACAACATATAATGTTTGCATATAAGACCTAAAGAACACAGAGGGTTATGCCTTCACCCCATGGTCCTCCTGAGCACCCTTGTCCTCTATTAGATAAGAAAATGGCTCTGTAGATGTTGTCTGAAGAAAAAGCTGGTTCCTGTGTGGTGCAGACTTTCTACTTTGCGTAACTGGTTTTCTCTTGTCAGATGATAATGTGCCTGAAGACAAGTGCAAAGACATCTTTGTAAGACTTGAATACACTTTTGGCAAGACACAGGGATAAAATGTCAAATATTTAATGTTCCTCTGATTCCTTGTGCTTTTTACTGTATGTTTTATGGGTCTAGTGTTGCTTATGAAATGCCTAGAATGCTGTGGTCACTCAGGGCCATAAAAAATTTACTATGTTTTATTTATTACCATAAAACCCTTTTCCAGACCTTCTATAACTGTCTCCAGAAAGAATTTGAAATATATCCTTTTCCACTTGCTAGCTCGGAAGCTCACAGCTGGAGAACCATGATGGGATGTTGTAGGAAGGTCCCTGCACATCTCCCAGCGATGCACCCAGACTGTTATTGTGTGACCTTAATTTGTTCACTGGGCTTTTAATGAATTCTAATAATATTGCCGCTCACCTGTGAGTGATTCTGTTGGGTGGTTTTCCACTGCCTGAGGAATAAATCAAGATTGTGGTCTTTCACTGAAAAGGTACATCTGGGAGGAAGGATCTGAGTAGTGTGTGTATGGAGTAGTCATATAATATAGCACCCACTGGGCTGTCGGAGACTGGCTATAAAATGTTGAACTCCTTTAATTTCCACCGACTTGCAAGGGAAGCCAATCTATCATTTGACAGCTTGTGGGGGTGAAGCAATGGGAGAAGATTGTTCTTCTGGTTTGAAAGGCAGTGCTAAAAGCTGGTGTTGCAGGGGAGCTGAAACTTTTCTAATTTAAGATCTGTATGTGCCTTCCACCAAACCTCTCTGCATTGGTCAGTCGATGCTGGGTAACACTACTTTTTGCCCCAAAAAACCCCACTGAATCATATTGCTTCTGTGCTTTTGTTGTGTGGAGGAGCCTTTTTAGAAGGGCTGGAGCAGAAGCTGTTTCTCTTCCCTCTCGGCACAAAAAGGATGCTCCTTTACATTCCAAAAAAACTCCAACTTTGGAGATTTGCCTTCAGCCCTAGTGGTACCGCTCCAGCCGTGTGTAAGGAGCAGGTTAATTACAAAAAGCCCTGCTTTCCCAGTGGTTCATCTCATTCTTGGATTGCTCTTCAAACTTGAACAAGCCTTTAAAAACTGCTCAGTGAGACAGTTGATAGCACCTCATATTTCAGATTTTAAAAGAAGGTATATGTGAGTCATCTCAGACTGCATCTGCGCCTCAGTCATTTAAAAACTGTAAACTGAACGAATGCCAACTTACTGTCACCATGAAAACAATATGTCAAGGTATACGCTGTCACAAATCGTACAGAATAAAAGAACGCCTTATTAAGAGACAAGTGTGCCATCCATTGCAGAGCCTCTGCAAGGTTCAGATTCCCTTAAAAATATCATATAGCTGGAAAATTCCAGGCACAATCATGACAGCTTGTCTTACCGCCTGGTTCTCTGGAATGATTTAAAGTTTGAAATCTGTCTTGCCTGATGTATACCAGCATTTGATTAAAAATGTCCTGCGGCACTATTTCATGACTGTTATTGATAGTGTGATGTAAACAGCTCTTTGTTTTTCCTTCTTGTCAAAATAAGATGCCACGCTTAAATCTACTTGTGCCAATGTCACAAAATAATGGCACTTACTCCTTATAGCTTAAAACACAAAAAAGATAATAAAGGGCCCTACAGGTAGTCCATAGCCTTTCTGAAAGACCCTTGAAAGGCAAATTTGGCATGAGAGATGCTATTTAGCACCCTTATTTCTGTTTCCCCCTGTAAGAATCCAATCCATGGACTGCCATGTCCATACAGCATGTCGTTGGCCAAATGGCATGATGAGTCCTCGGCATCGGCTTGTGCTATCCCTCTCATGATAGTACTGCTTGTATTGATTCATATCTCTTGTCCTTCAGCTTTCGGACTCTGTAAATCAATGCTAATCTTGACTAACTAAAATTAGCTTTGTGGTGCCTTTGTGGAGAGGTCAGTCATCACCCTGCCTTGGGTAGGGAGGAGGAGGGTAGAGGTGACCTGTTTGAAGTCACCTTCTTTCACAGCAAGCGCTGAGCTCCTCTGGGAGGTAGAAAGGGGATTTATTCCCATCTCCTCTTCTTCAAATACAGGTCTTAGTTCATGTTAACTCAGAGACTAAAGATTTACCACTTACTTTTCTTGTGCCTATTCCAGAAGAGATTTTTTTTTTGCTATTTTGGACAAGTTTTGTCCTGTACCATCTACTGTGACTGGCTGGTTATGGCAGAAAGGAACTGTAACTGCTGTCTGCATTGTGCTCCTGCCATCCCCAAGCAAGCACACTTTTCACCACTTCAAATGTTCTGAAGGTATCACTTGCTGTAAACATTTAGACATGAAATCCTTGTTTGGGTTTACTCCACAGTTGTAAAAGCCATGAAGACACCTGTCTTCCCTCCCTATGTAACAGCTTCAGACTGTTTACTGTCAATAAAATCCAAAGTAATAATGTCGTGCTGCCTTCTCACCTCTGGCCCAGGCATCAAAATGCAGAAACACTACAAATTGTAGAGGAATTCAGCGCTGTGCCCTCCACTGAAACGTTACTTTCCTTTTTCTGCTTCTGGGGTCTTGATTTCTGATGGGAAAACAGGTCACTGGCTGAGGGCAAGCACTTGAGGTTGGGAGAACTTGGTTTGTTTTGCTTTACTTCAGCCCAGGTGTGTTGTAAATCTGGGTGTGGGCTCCCAGGGTTCAGCTCACTCGGCTGCATGGAGGTACCCAGTGGCATTTCACTCTGATGGCCTCTAGTGTGTACCAAACCCACGGGTTCCCTTTACCTCCTATGTCACATCCACTTCCCTGGGGGATGCTCGATACCTGGGGATGTTGGATGACATCAGCCAGCTACATTTGGCCAACAGGACTGACTGTAATGAAACTTAAACAGGTAGCACAGTCCTAACATGAAAACCTGCTTTTCAGTGCTGAGCTTTGATTTAAGTTGCTGAATCTTTTCAGCCTCCCTGATGCCACGTGAACTGCTGTGATTTTGCTAGATTTTTTTGCTTGTTTGTTTTAGCAGCAGAAACTGCTGGATTAGGTCTGTGAACTCTGAAGTCCCCAGGCAGTTTGTGTGGGGAATGCTATGGTGTTCCTTAGTGGTGAGTTAGTAACCATGGAAAGGGCTAGAATGGTTCAGATCCTGAAGCAGGTATCAGGTGATGGGGGAAATTCCTGCTGAGGACCAGAGATCTGTCCCAGTTACTGCCCGGCACTGGGCAAGTCTTGCCTGTTTGTGGGGTGACTTGTAGTAGAAGGGAGCAGTGTGCCCACAAGGTGCTGCTCCTGGAGACGAATGGGAAGAGAAGGTCTTGGGTACTGACTGCCCCAAAGTCCATCCTGTGTGGTTGGCCGTAGAGCTCTCCAGGAGATGGAGCAAAGCCTTCTCCTAACTCCTTTTCTGAACTGGCTTACACATCCATAGCACAATGGAAAACCTGTTTTCAAGCAAAACATAACCACTCTGTACTTATAACTTGGGGGGCATGGAAACTGCAGCAATCGATTGAAATCCTTGAGTAGTTCCTGGAACACTTCAATACAACTACCAGTTGTGGTCATCTTGGTTTAAGGTCAACCTGTTGCCTTTCACTGCCTGTGACTATAACTGCTGTTGTGAGATGGGATAGAAAAATGATCTGAAAAGCCTCTGAAATGCCTCTAAGAAAGGACTGATGAAGGAAAATCATAATCGTGAAGGAAAAAAAAATAATCTGGAAAATAATGGGAGATCTGGCTACTCCAGGGCAAGTGTACTGTGTGCACTGGTTCATGCCCTGCTGCAGCCCTATCTCCACACTACATTCTTTCTTCAATAGTAGGTGTTTCAAGTATTTTCTTCTTCTCCCATGTCTCAGTTCACACCCTGCTGTTTTCAGAGGCCACCAGTGATCTGTAGCCACAAGGACATGGCTACCGATCCTGACACGTGGCTACGACTCTCAGCCCACCCTAGCAAGCAAGCAGCTGCCCTTGCCTTCTCTTGCTCCCACACGTGCACTCACATGTGATCACTCATTGCAGTTCCTCACCTTGTTTCTTCTGTGCCTGAAATGGGAGTCACTTGATGCTTAAAACTATCGATAACATGGGCAGAGCCAAGGTGAAAGAGCTGGGAAGTGGTGATAAATGACTGTCATAAAAGAGCTATTTAATTTACCTCTACCCAGAGACTTCCTCCACCTTCTGGTTTTCCAGTTTCCTTAGAAACTAGGAGACTTGGGAATTTTAGTACTGATTAGAAAAAAAATTACAGTTTTTCTCTGATGGTCTGCCTACTGAATGTAACGCATCGATATTGAGTTCAGGACCTTGCTTCATTCTATCAAAAAATATTACAATGCTTGAAAATCATTTGTTTGATCTTTTAATTCAGCTGCTAAAGTGAGTTTCAGAATAGGTGAAGATAATTTCTAGATTGGTAAAGAAGGAAATCTGTTTTAGAGGGCTAGAAATTCATGTTTAAAACAGTTCCCTCTTACAGATGGTGATATAAATGAGATTTTTTTTTTTATTTCTGTTTTGGAAATATTTCTATGGTTACTTCTATAAAGCTTTCACTCCAGGGTAATTCTCTCCTTGCTGAATTTGGATTTTTCACGCCCCCAGAATTTGTTTTATTTCATAGGTGGAAAGCTGAGAGCAAGTAGCAGTCTGTGCATGTCTGTGGGCTGTGACAGCAGTGTCCTTCCCATCTCTCACCTGAGAAAACAGTGAAAGTAGCTAATCTTGACCTAAAATGCTGAACAGTAGAATGAGTTAAAGGCAGATTGAATGAGACTTTGAAAAGGTTTTAAATGGCTCTGAGTTTCAAACACATTACTTGAAATTCACAATGTATTCCCTTTCTGCTATAGAAGATCTGCCACCTTATATGTGCACTAACTTTATATGCTGATTTCTCAAAGTGCTGTAATCTGTCTTGCATTGTCAGCTATAATAATGTCCTCCGTAAAAAGCCCAGATCTAAGTGGGTATCATTCTGGGGTGGTGTTTCCAGCTCCTGTATTCTCCACTACCAATCCAGGAACCCTGGCAGTGGGCAGGCAGGGATTTCACAGCCTTGGGATGCCAAAACCCACCTTTCTTCCCCAAGACTCAAACCTGCGCAACGGAGAGGGCTATATGAGAAAATACAAACACGGCACGCTTGAAGTACAGCTAAAACAAGGACCAGGGACAACACAAGCTGCCTTTTAGCACTCTGAGTAAAACTACTGCCTTGTCCCAGAACGTTTCCAGGCCAGCAGCACGTAGCTGGTGTGGGAGCCCTGCTTGGAGAAGATGGCCAAGACGCTGTTGGAAAGACATACGTACCATGCTGGTGGCACAGCTGCGTAACTGCAGCCTGTGTGCCTCTGTCGGATTATTGTAATGATGCTGAAATGATTGCCGACACACAAAGCTGCCTCCTCTGGTGAGAGTGCCCGATGGCAGGAGAGAGGACGAGTCATACCCAACCTGAAGCTAGATGGAAATGAACTGTACAGATGCTGGAGAGCGTGGTAATCCCCATGGCCCGGCTCCTTGTTTGCAACAGTGATTTAATGCTGGGTGAAAATGGAATGTTTTGGTAAAGAACCTTGGGGACTTTTTCATTTGCATAACTAAAAGCCTGTTAGACACTTGGCTTTCTTCTGCCTGCATAAATAGATATTTCTTTTAGATGACAATATGAAGAGAATTGAGTTTCTGTCTTGGGGACTTGCACATGCAGCATCTGCAACACCTGAAAGTGTTTATCTGGCAGGAGGGACTGAACAGAAAAATCAGACCATGCTCCTGCAGAGATACCCCCTGTGCCAGGGGCTGCAGCTGGAGTCATCCCCCGAAACCACCATTTGTCTACATGTTCCTCGGTTTTGTTAACACATTTTGTCATGAGATGTCAAAAATTCTTTGCTGTATTTCTAAATTAAGTCTAATCCAAATCTGCAATAATACTTTGAAATATAGTCTCAGCTAATATTCTCTTAAAAGAATTGTACCCCATTTTCAGGTAAGAAGCACTTGTTGTTGTCTTTGGAGGGGTAAAAGGAGCTGGTCTGGAAGAAACATCTTTGTTCAGCCCCTTGTTGCGCACCCGCTCAATTACCTGTCATTTAAGGAGAAGAGCAGCCTTTCAGATCTGAAGTCGCATAATCGTTGCAGAAATCTGCGGGGAAGAAACTAAATACCTTGGGAATCGCTGCTGCTGGCCTCCTGTATGGTTTAAAGTGCTGAGAAGTGTCTGAGAGAAGTGTCAGTGTGAAGATTAAGAGGAAATTTCCCGAGGCAAAATACTTGTGGGTCTTAAAATGTTTTCTTTGCTTTCAGAAAGTACACTTGTCCAAATGTTTCCCACATGGGCTGAAATACTAGTTTCTCTGCAGACGGTATAATTTTATACCTGGCACCAGAGGGTAAAACACACTTCAGAAATGGGCAGGAGAGGGAAGTTAACCTTGGAGTCAGGGGCTCTATAAATCCTGATGGTTTAGCTCAGAGAGTCTTCTGACTTTATGCTCCAGTGAGCACTGTTTTAAGAACCTTTACTTACTTGTTTTCCTCTTTACTTTGGCTTTTTTTTTTCTGAACTACCTTTATATCTATTTCAGCTTGTGATGCCATTTCTTTGTCACTACGGTAACATCAAAACAGACAATCTCAGAGAAACGGAGGAGAGGTTATCAGTCAAACTGCTACTACAATGAAACTCTTCTTTTTTTTTTTTTTTTATTTTTTAACTGTCATTTGGAGGTCATCCAAGGAGAGGCAGCACCCTCATCCACAAAGCCAAAGAGAGTAACTCTAAGAAGATGTTGTGGATAAATTGTTTTCTCTTTAAGCAAAGCGTATCTGTGCTGCTGTCCCCTCCTTCCTGCTGGGGACCTGCAATCCTCCCTGTCCTTGCAGTTAATATCTGCAGGTTGTATTTGTGGATTAAGGCCTGGAAACTTCTAATCTAACAGATTGTTTCTAATAATAAATATCTAATGCCTGATAATTTCTAACGCTATGAGCTCCGGTAGTCCTTCGCTTAAACATTTTTACTGTGGGCCTGACCTGTCTCCTGCTTCACAGTAAAAGGACTCAATTTTCCCACCCAACTTGAACTTCTACACTCAAAACTGTCAAAGATAACTATTCCCAGCTTCTTGAGGTGTCATTCTTTGGTGTGCTCTTGTCTCTCCAGGTGCAAACAGGACATCAGACCCGCAGCAGGAACTGCCTGGCTTGGTTAGTGTCTTGTCTATGTCAATGGCTTGTTGATGATGGCCATGATGGAGCCTCACCATCCCTTTCCCAGCTCTTCCTTTTCCATTTGCAGGTTGGGGTCACAGGGCAAAAATAAAAGATTTTGCTACCTCCTCCCACCATGGCAATAGCTGTGTCTCTCTCTAGGACCAGTACAGGCATCTCAGCATCTCTGTTGGACTTTGCTTCTCCTGAGAAAATAATGGTATGAACAGCGTGAAGGTCTAAGCCTTGATCCCCTCTGGCCTACCAGCACACACAGAGAGAAGTTAACACACAGTATTGCTGGTCCATAAATTCTTTTATGATCTTTTCAGTTTTGTGGCACAAATGTCTTGACTTGCTTTCTTGTGTTAGGCCAAAAAGCAGTTTTTGTCCTACGGTTGCACTCGGAAATCCTTATCTGGAAGGATTGTATATTGTAGGATAGGAAGCTCCACACTAGAGCTTGGCATTGAGTAGCTTTATGGTCCTGTTTCCTTCCAGCGCAGGGACTCGGTAGTCAGGGTGGTCAGTTCTGGGTTGCAGTTCAAGTTGTGAAACTTACAAAGGAAAGTTGTTTGACACCTGGTTTAATAACTTAAGTCCATTTGCAAATGAATCAATATTGTAAACAGAAGCACAGTGGCATATTTTTCTCCCCTCAGTCCTTTTCCTGACTATGTAATCCTTTGCCAGGCTGAATTAACACTTTTTTGATTTAAGAGTATTAGCAGTCTAGTAATTAGTACCTTGATGGGGTCACTAGAGGTCAGAGGAAAACCCTTATCTGTTTAGAAATCTACTATTTTTAACACTATTCCTTCACACAGCTGAGCTCACGCGCTCTCTCCATGTCTTGTTTTTTCGTAACTTTTTTATTTGTTCCCATTTTTTCAGATTAGCAAAATGTTGGAATAAGAGAAAGTATTAATTTTCCCCACAATAGTTGTAACCTAGCAGTTTGGTCTAATTAAGCTGATCATAAATGAGACTCGCCCTCTCCTGATGTGCTCAGTCTTTCTTTTCATTGAGATGCTATTAACCAAACACCAGTGAGTTTTGTTTGTTGTACGTTGCTCTTTATGGCGAAATAAGATATTTGTCTTCATCAGTTTCTGGAAGGCACAAATGTGTGTTGTCTCTCGCTTGGTGTGTGACCCCCAGTGCTGGAGCACCACGGGCCAGGCTGTTCTTCACTCCTCATCACTCGTGCATAATCGCAGCAGGTTTTTGCTGCAATAACTTCCTACAGCACGCGTTGCATATCTTGGAGTCTTTAAAATAAATACTTTGAGAGAGCTTCAGAAATGGTTTGGTTAGAAAAAACAACCCCACACCTATAAAGCAGTTCTCCCACCCCTGTTCTGTATATAACATGCATTAACTGTTGCTGCTCCTGCTAATTACCAAATATTTGTAATTGTACCTTAAATCTGTGCAGTTGGAGAGATTTAGGACACACAACTATAGCTTGCTTGTTTTCTAAAGGGTTTGCAGTGGGGCCATTTTTTCCATTGGAAAAAAGACATCCAGAAGCATCTTAGTGACAACAACACTAATGTTAAAACTTCAAATGACTGGAATTCAGTTACGGCTTTTGGAAGTTTTCCATTCCTGTATGTCCCTACCTCACTTTGCTTGTAGAAATTAAATGCATCAATACTCAGACCACTCCTGGAGATTAACAAAAAATAAAAGTATTGACTCGAGTTCCTCTCCTGCCTGGAGAAAACCACAAAATAAGGACGTGAGATTTCTGCTTTGAGTTTTATTTACAGACTGCAGGCACCTTGCATGGTTTACACACAGTGTAAATCCCGCTGGATTTGAAATGAGCCATTTGTGTACCTGGATTAAGTCATTTGAATCTGCTTGCTGAGGAAAGTGCTTGTGGACTAAGAAGATTTCTTGAGCAGTACGTAGATTTTTTCAAGTTATTTTTATTAATGAAGTTTGTGTTTGCAGAGATTTGGCTCTAACTCCAAGCAAAGGTATTAAGTACAGAAAATCAAGCCAGTGTGTTAACTGAACAAACAAAACAAAGGTCTAGGCCCAAGGCTGAGTAACAGATAATACCTCAAACTACATACTTAGACATGTCCATGTCCCAGTCATAGTATTTCTACTTATTTGTGGGTTGATAGGTTTTTTTGAACTCTAGAAAAAAGCCATTAACAGACCTGAGCTCTGCAGCCTGGACTTTGGGGCTGGTTTTCTAACATAGTTCTGGTTTAGGACTTGAAGGTTGGTTTGCCTGTATCTGACAGTGATAATGCAAAAGCCTATGACAGGACACTGAAACAGTGTGTATTTTAATTGATTTACCGTGGAGAAATTAAAGAAAGGCCACAGCCAAACTCAAAACTGCAAAGCCTGAATACTTTTATAAAGCAGTTGAGAAATGTAGATGGCTGGAAAATTGTAACTCAAAGAATTCATCTGTGCAAGCCAGGAGCTCTCTCTGAGAGCAAACAGGTATTGAAACCCTTGAATGGAAAGGTCCTAGAGAGGGATTGAGTCTTCAATAACATTATTTGATTTAATTCATGTTTGGGTTTCTTTTTTTCCTCATTCTGGTGTAAAGCAACTTGAGGTGTGATGGAGCATTATGAGAAGGGAGGCTGTATCCTGGGGTAGTGGGAAAAGGGAGTTTGTTTTTCTACATGTAAGCACTGTTAATACATACATATATATACATATAGTCTCCTGTTAACTAGGGCAACAACAGGGCTGCAGCTGCCTGCACAAAATACAGCTTTGCATTACTTGCAGAAAAGCTTTGCTTTCCCATCAGACCGCGGTTTCGTTGTGGACTTATTTTGAGTTCAGACTGACTGGAGAGTTTGGGGTAGTGTAGCAAGAAAGACTTCTAAAGAAAAATACAGCCTGTGGGTTAATGAAACTTCAAATCCTTGTGACAGCCTCTGGCAGTGCATAGTTAAAATACTTAATCCAGTGTTTGCAGGCAGTGCTCTGCTGGGCAGCGCTTGCTGCAGTGCTCCTCAAGCCTTGACCTTATGGCATCCCTCCATGCTTCTACTCCCTTTCATAATTTCCTGTGCTCTTTCACCCCTTCCCCAGACCTCGGTGACCTTTTGCTATTTCTTTATTCTTCATTTCACACCATTGTGTTCATGGGAGGTTCCCGTAGGCGCTAAAGAGCAGTACTTTAAGCACTCTTGTTTCAGAGTTCTTTAGTGCTTACCTGAATCACATGCCCACTGGTAAATTCTTTATTATATATTTTTAAAAACACTGGAGACTGTTTTCACAAAATCTAGGCATAAGTATTCTGAAGCCTTCAACATACAAGGATGCTGACCCAGGTGATACTGCTTCATTATACCACCCTAGGATGAGTCCGCTCCTTGAAGAGCTGCTCCAAAGTGGACTGTGGCTCTTGGGGTCAATGTGAGAGCCCTTTTAACCCCTTAAAATTATGTGGATGATTTTCAGAGGCATTCAGTTCCTCTGGGGGTTATGGCCAAGGTGCCTTGGATATTTAGTGAGGTTTTTCTAACAGTACCAAGTGTCTTCCCGAGCGCCTTTAATATTCTGTTGTTTGATATGAACCATTTGGGTTTTGCTCCTCACTTCAGCTGACAGCTGAGCTGATAAATTGTGTGCGGTTTTTGTTTGTAACACTTATCTGTGCACTCAAGAAAAACTAATCGGAGTCAATTTTATAATAAAGCTGAGGTAGATTTGATATCTCTTAACAAGGCATCCAGGATGGGAAAATCAGCTGGAGTTCTCCTTATTTCTCCATGCTCGTTCATAGGAACCGTAAAAAGTGGCATAAAATGCAACAACGGGCTTGTAAAAGCCAACTGTTCAGTTTCCACGATTCGCTCCAGAAACCCGAGTGCTCTTCAGTTCACTGGAATGTAAAATAAAAGGCAGGTTGTGAGGCCCTGGCTTGTGATCTGATCAAATGCTCCCCAACCTCCAGCGGGGCACAGAAACCCTTGTTGAACACTGAACCTCCCCATGGACCCAGCATCCTCAGTGTGGGCTTTGAAACAACCCAGCCCCAAAGCCCTGAGGACAGGGATGAGTATTACCCCAGGACTTCAGGTGGTGCCTGCAGGCACGTTGAGCTCCCAGCTTGAGGTGAGATCGAAACCCAGCAATGCTTCCACATGCTGCTTGAAATGAGGCCAAACCAGCAGGAATTGGTTCATCCTTTCAGGAGGTGAGAAGCCGGTCTCTTTCCCGAGAAGTGGTGGACCTGTGTTAGGTTTAATTGTTGCTTCTTGCTGAAGGGATTAAAACTTTCTCCTCCTGCCTGCTATGGAAAGCACCACCAGGCCCACGAGTGCTCCACCACCATGGGACACATGGCTAGCATGCGGCAAAGGGGATGTCTTGTGTCATCTCCCTTTCTGGCTGGGAAAACCTCAATTAATTCTTCCTCAGAGGCCTTAGAGGAAGACAGAGCACATAGCTGTGAGAGAGGAGGGACACAAAACTGGGTTTCCTTCAGATGGAGGACAGGTCTGGATCTTATGAAGACAAAACTCCAGGTTTCTGGGTGTCTTCAAAACCAAAGATGAATGAACACCAGCACTTCTGGACTAGATGTCTAAACCCTTCCTCCCCAGTATATCTGAATATCCCCTTAGTTGGCATGGTTATTGCTCTCCTCCATTATTTTTTTTTAAGAATGGTGTCAGAATTAAGAATTTCAGAATAGAAGTCCAAGTGTTTAGATTTGCAGAGGAGCTAGATATGTGGGAAATAAAACAAAAAAACCATTGTGTTAGGCAGAATAAACATGATGTAAGGCTTATAAGACTTTAGTTTGGAATTCTGGGAAAAACAAAATTAAAATCAAACTTTTTTGTTGGAGTTGTACACTAACTTGTTGTACATTACTTACTACTTCATAAACCTGTTGAAAATAGTTAATACTGCCTATAATATTACTGATAGTATATTTCCCATATCTTAGCCTAAAACCACTTTTTTTTTTTTTTTCAAAAAATAATGGATCTTGTAATTGATTGAGACTCTTTCCATCTGATCACATCTCACTGTCTGGCACCATTAGGTGCAGGGAGGTTTTTACTGCTTGAAGGAAAAAAAAAAAAATCACTGCCCCCTCCTGACACTGACAAATTGAGTCCTTTTATTTGTTAGACTTTCAACATAAGACTTGTCTGCCATTTCTATGAAGGAATGTACCAGCTTCAATATCTTCCTCTAAAAAGGATTTGGAGGAGGCAGCACCCCTGCAGGCAAATTCCCCATCATTGATCAGGGAAGCACCTGCTGTTGGGGGAGGAGGAGACCCTGCCATGCTGCCCCTGGACAAAAGCAGCCCTTCCTGCTCCATCTGAGCACGTTTGAGCACAGTCATAGATACATCCCACATTTATTTATGCATGTCTTCGTTTCGTGTGCTATGAAAACTAACTCATAAATGTTGAAAGTGTGGGGGGTTTCCAGCCATAATTAAATCAGTTCCACTACACTATTAGATCAGAAGGATCTTCTTTTCTTTCAACCTGGGGAAATAAAACCATCCTTGGGCTTCAAGCTGTTCCACAGATGACAATGAGAGTGCTCTTAGTCTTTACGAATGCTAACAAACAGCTACAGCTGCTTCAGGTTGACAAGAAAGGAAAATCTCGCAGACTAAATCCTTCATGATGCTTTATGCCTTTCAGATGAACATGTTTAGTCTTGAAATTCATCTTGGACAACAGTGCACATCCTTTGTGTATGTTTGTCTATGCACAAGATGGCTTTGCTTTTCAGAATTGCTGGATAACAGTGTATATGTGAAAGAAGAGGGTTTCTGCATCCTTGTAAGTGCATGGCTGGCACTTGCTACCTTCCTGGAGAAAAATTTGCTCTTTAAATTATTTTGGACATATGTAATAAATCAGTATAAATGATGAAATAAAACTCTGGGGTTTATTCTTGCAAGTCCATGCCAGGGAACATTTCTTGGAATAGATGATGACATTCTCTTTTTATCTAAAGAGAGATGAAGAGTATTATCTGCAGAAAAGGTCAATGCCCTGTTCCCTGACTCTCCTTTAAAAAACACTTTGAGAAAAACCAGAAGATGCCCTGTTCAGCTTTCTTGTACCTGAGTTTATTTACCTGCTGCACCCCTCTGATGAAGGACTTTGATACTCTTCGATCTCATAGTTTCCTATCAGCCTTACCCGTGATAGCTGTGCTACTTAGCAATATGCTGCCCCAAAGTATTTTCAACTTGGATTTCATAAAAGATGTCTGAATAGTCACCCCAGAATTAACCAGAAGGTACTGATCCTTTTCGGTAGCCTTCTTTTTCTTTGGTTTCAATAATGGAAATTATTTCCAGATTAGAAATAGTCACCCTCTGGCTGCAGCAAAATAATTTGAATGCTCGCTTGCAGGATACTTTGACATCTGTGAGCATATTTCATTATCTCATATTAAACCTAGAGGTGCTATTAAAATCCAATATACTGTGCAACAGTTTCGATCTGCAGGGAACACTGTGATATTTGTAACAGAGCTGACTGCAAATAGCATTTAAAACAACTGATGTGTCCATTTAAGTGTTGTTTTGAATGATACCCCTTTGTGGTGTTTTCTCTCCCGTGCAAAGTTTCATTTCCAGTGAACTGTTGGAAAAATAAAACAATCTTTTTCTGCAAAATCTAGATGCTGTGGTCACTTGAGCGTGTTTCAACTTATAAGGCCAGGACTGAGGGAAGCAGAGTAAAGGGAGAGACAGTGATAAGTAACTGCCAAGATGGTATCAGAGAGCGAAGGCTGGTGCTGGGAAATGGGGGCCCTACTTATCTTCTCATATTCATGAAAGACAAATGAAGATGGATGAATATGGGTTGTCAGTTCTCTTCTCGTCCACCTCTACAGCTATATTGCAGGGAACATGCCATGCTGGTAAAAATGGCAATTTATGGGCTGAGAAACCTTCTTTATAAATTAGAAACTGCTACTTGAGACCTGTACTTTGTCAAGCTGCTCAAACTTTACGGACACCCACAGCCAGCAGCAGGTTTATTCCTGTGCATACTTCAGTGTGGTTCCTGGTCTGTTTTCCTTTGGCTGGTTGAGAATTGGGTAGTAGCATCAAAGATAACACACAACCTGCAGTATAAAGCATGACCCTCTTCATTTAGTTTCTTGTGCTGTTGTTTCCTTCCCACAGACTATTAAATCTGATAAAAACATGGGTTTGTTCTTAAAATCACAGAATTGTAGCATAATGGGTTGAAAGGGACCTTAAGGATCATCTGGTCCAACCTTCCTTGGCAAAAGTGCAATCTAGACAAGACGGCCCAGCACCCTGTCCAGCTGAATCTTAAGAGTGTCCGGTGTTGGGGAATCCACTGCTTCCCTGGGGAGATTATTCCAAGGACTGATTGTTCTCATTGGGGGAAAAATTGTCCTCGTGTCCAATTGGAATCTCCCCAGGAGTAACTTGTACCAATTAACCCTCGTCTTTTCCATGTGACCCCTTGTAAAAAGGGGGTCTCCATTTTCTTTGAGGCCACTCTTTAGATACAGGAACATGGTGATAAGGTCTCCCCTACACCTTCTTTTCTCAAGGCTGAACAAACTCAGTTCTCTCAGCCTCTCCTCATATGGCAGGCTTCCCAGTCCTTGGATCATCTTGGTGGCCCTTCTGGACCCCCTCCAGCCTGTCCACAGGTTTGGTTTTTTTTGTATAGCAGGGACCAAAACTGAACACAGTTTAATTCTTACTCCCAGCTTGCTGGTAAAACATCCTCTTAAAATACTGGTGTGAAGGCTCCACCCCAGCAAGCCCCATGTCCCTTGGATGCCTCTGGTCCTGCCTCCCTGCCCAGGGGGTGAGAGCAACAGCATCTGAACGATAGAAATATCAGGGCTTTTTATTTAATATTGTAAACCCTAGTTTCCCACCTCTGCAGAGCGTCTCTAAATGTAAACTTGTAAGGATGGCTAGGTACCATTTTAGGAAACACTTTTTGTAGTGTACATCATATAGTTCCACATTTGCCATGTGACACTACTGTCCTGTTGCTTCTTTTCTTTGAAGATTGACTTTTCCCATCTATAGTATCTTCTGGCTGGGAAATTGCTGCCAAAAGTCACTGTTAAAACAGTTTCTGCTGAAGCAATTGGCAATCGTGCAATGAAAGAATTCACTAGATTTGCTAATTTTCTTTGGGTGACTGAATATGAACCCATGATTTCTTAGCAGTTTACATGAAATGCTTTTTTTTAATTCTTGCCATGACATCTCATATATGAAATCCTCAGACTCAGCACAGAGACCAGAAATGCTGTACGTACTTAGAGCATGGGCAGATGAAGGCAATGTCTAGGCTGAACCCCCAAGTCCTTAGGAAATAAAGCTGTAGTTTTATTAGTAATTAGTGACTTTCTTTGAAGTTCCTATAATTAGGATATCATCCATCTTTCTGTGGCTTTATTAGTGTTGACAGCTTCCTCGGGGCTGTAGACGGGCCAAGCACCAGTGCGTTGATGCATTGCCCTATTCTGCAAAAATCTGTAAGCATTTTCCATCACTTCAGTTTCTCTACATGGAATGACACTTTTCTTCTCAAATAGTCCCATTTGGCAGCTGGCAGTAATGAGAGATGAATCTGATCCTTACATGTAATAACATACATGGAAACAGACTAAATAACCCTGAGTTAATTGAGTCACCACTGCAGGATCCTCCAACATAGTGAAAGGTCCCTCTGGAGAAGCTGTCATGACACAGGGCACTTTGCTGCAGGAGCAATGATCTACAGAGACCACTCACATCTTCAGAGAACACCTGGGAAATCACAGGAAGATTTAATTTATTTTTTTTAGAGCTTAATGGGTGGGGGTTTTTTATTTTAGAATTTTCTTTAAATGGGGACAACTTAAATGTAACGGAGGTTAAACCACCTTCTTTAAATCTATCAAAGTAGTTGTGAAAAATTTCCTTTAAATAATGTGTTTTAGGGTAATTTATTTCTTTAAATGATGTATAACATCAAAATTATATACATACATCATAAATAATTAAGGAAAACCTATCAGATGAATCTTGGAACTAGTCATAAACTTTGGAAACACGGAAAATGATTTGACTTTTACTTTTTGATCACCAGCAAACCCGAAACAGAGAACAGAAGATAAGGGCTGGTGATGTTTCCAACCAATAATCGCTTGGGTTGGGATAGTTTCAGAAAATTTCTAAAACACTGGAACTTAAACTTTCGTATTTTTTTTCTAATCTCTTTCTAAGAAAAGCGGGTGTTTCTTCACCAGAAAAGATTACTTCAGCACTGGAAAATGCATACAAATGGCAGAGTAACACAACTCCACTGTGCGCCTGTATCTTCCTACACTGGCATTTATTGCTGAATGATGTTCACTTTTAATTACACACAGCCGCCTTCTGCTCTGATGACTTTAAGAATTGCTCTTTGCCCTAGAAGCTTAAATCTGAGTATACTGATATTCACTTTAATATGTCTGATGCTTATTCTGAGGCTTTAGTATGTAGAACTAGATGAAAAAATTTCTTAAAGAGTGCCATTAATCTCCACCATCACCCCGTATTTTCCTAGGATTTTTTCTTGATCTGTTTCTTTCATCATACAGAAATCTGGAGTCTGAAAAATGTCAATATTCATTCCAGAATATTTCTTTCCCCTCTATGACAAATAGTTTTCTATCAGAGCTTATCTGAATCTGAAAAACCCGCTTTCATTACGTATGTAGTTGGCGATCAGTTTAAATGTTCCAGCCTTCGACAGGGGAAGAGGGCTTATCTGGGTTTGGCTTCTGAGGGAGCACCCTTTTCTTTAAAGTCTTAGATGAAGAATGGGACAAACCACCCACCCGTGGTCATGGATGTATTTTCTCTTTCCTACATCTGGGAGATAATAAAGTTTGGAAAATAATTTTGAGTGATACTGCTTTATTCTTATTTGGGATGCCATTCTTGCTCATACTCTTTTGATCAAGAAATGTAAGTGAATGTTGTCTTGGTAACCTTTGCAGAACAAAGTATTTTTACCCTTTACTCTGAAGACTGGGGCTGTATAAAATCCCATTTTCTCTTTGAGTCTGTATTTTTAAACATTATTAATCAATAGCTTTCGTAGTTCTGCAGAATTTGCACTGGCAGCTCTGGTTAAGTGGTTTTGAGCATCTTCTAGACTCAAATGTCTCTGGCTTTTTTGGCTGTTTTGGTAACTTGTGTCTTCTAATATTGAGAAGTAGCCAAGAAGCCTTCTACAGTGGTCATGTATAAGCAACCCACTACTCTATGCTGTACCCCTTGTGCTCGCTCTCAGGTTGTCCACAGATTTAGGGTGCCAATTAGAGCACCTAAAATTAATGTGCAGTTTGGGTAATGTTTTTTCTTTGGGTTGTTTTTTTTTTTGTGTGTCTTGGAGAAGGAGGTGAAATATAGTATTGCCTTTGCATGTGCAGTTAAGACAGTTGTTTCTCTTCCCTCCTCTCTTTTTCACTCTCCCCTTCAGAGGAAAACGAAACAGAAAAGGAAAAAAAGGCTGGTAGAGCAGCCTAGGAAGGAGGCTGCTGCCCTCTGATGGTTCCCCAGGCGAACAGCCAGGAGGAAAGTGGTTTACGAGCAGCTGAGAGGATTCCCCTTATTTTCTAGCAAAGGTCTCCTGCAAAGTACAGGAGGAGACCCCGGCTGCTTGACTGAACTGTCCTGAATTATTGCAGGGAATGATGTTTTTGGGGGCTTTGTTTTCCGTGGTTTTGAGTTCCTTCTCTTTTAAGTGGTCATTTTGATGTGGTTTGACCAATGCAGGTATCTTGGTCTCCTCCAGCAGCAGAAGCCCATCGTGCCTGGAGTTCATTGCCCCGAGATAACCGGGTGCCTCAGGATTGCCTATAGAAATACCTGTCACCACCACCAGTATCCTGTCACCTAGAATGGTGTGTTGAGTCATCTCTTCAATGTGCAAGGATTTGCAGCTGCTTTATTAAAAGAAATAAAGAAGAAAAAAAAAGACCACCAGGCTGTGAACTATCAAAAAGCCTGTGGCACCTGTGCAGAGCCGTTGCCCTTGGTGTTAAACAACTTGCCCAGTGGTGTCAGGGTGCCTGCTGCTCCGTCCCTGGGGGCAGAAGAGCTGTAGGTGTTCTTATTCACTGTATTCTGCAGAGAGCAGGAAGGTCTCTGCCTCGCTGCCTGTTTGGGCTCTGTTTTATAAGCAGAATTTTTTCCTTTGAACTAAGTTGTGATACTTTGATCTCTTTGAAAAGGTCTCCATCCCTATTACTCAGCCAAGACACCATGCTCATGCCAGATCCTTGCTCCTGGCTTTCTCCGGGGGAGCTGCCCCCCCAGAGAACCGCTTTGCAGGGATAATATGAGGAGGTACCACAATATCCTCGCCAAAAGTTAGCTTTAAAGAGATCCCCATGGAATGCCACCGCAATTCTTACCTAGATCCCTTTTAAAAGATAAATTAGTAGACAGGAGAGCGATGAGATGATCCCTGAAATGTGACTACCAGCTTGTGCCCGCTCTTGAGAAGGGTGAATGAGACTTTTTGAAAGCTAAGTCACAGTTTTTAAGCAAAGGTTTGAATGGGCGAGAGAGGGAAGGGAAGGGAAGGGAAGGGACGGGACTGTTGACCGGCACCTTTCAAACGTGCTGGCAGTATGTCGGCTTTCATGAGAATAAAAGGCTCGTGTGTGTCAGTCTAAAGCTCTCCTGGAGGTTTTCACACCAAAACTCCTTGAGCTGCCTTGCATTTGGGTAGCTGTCCTACTTAACGAGAGGACACTCGGAGAAAAAGCTGCAATCTTGTTCTTTTGGACCCAGTCAATGGGACAAAAGCTGACGTTATGGGGTGGGGGGACACTGCCATACTGTCCCATGGTGATCCCTTTCATCCATCACCCCAACATGCCACAAGGCTGTAAGAGTAATTTTTTTTTTTTTTTTAATTCTCTGATACTCCTATAATAAAAAATCATTACTGTGTCGGCGATACTGTGCTTGATTTAGAACATCGATTGTTAATTCTGGCAGTTCTCCTACCAGCAGAGATTTTTAAATAGCAGGAGCCGGATGACTCTTTAGCAGAATAGCTCCTGGGGGACAGGGATTGGTTTTATTGACTGAGTCTCTTTGCCTGTGGGTAACGGCAAAGCTGTGCTGGCTCTTTTTTCTATAATTGTGAAGTTAACTAGCTTCTGCCGTGCTGTCAAGTAGATGTGCCTACATCAAAAATTATTGCATTTGCCTGCTGTGAGGTTTGCAATATGTCTTATTAAATGTTTTCAGCTGCTGCTAAACATCAAGGTAACTGATAATTTACCAGGCATTGAGGATCTTCTGTGTTTTCAAAGGAAAAGCTGCCTTTTATTCAGCATTTCTGCAGTTGTTGAATTTGGTGTAACTTTCATCCAGTGTGAAACTTTTTGAGCAAACCATAAAGCTGAAACAGATCTTGCATAAATAGGAAGCAGAGCTTCTGAGGTGGGAATGTATTGCCCAATAATGCTGTATATCATTATTTTAAAATCTGTTAGATATTGCTATTGTGATCACTTTAGTAGCAGCATCCAAGCATCTAACTTTAGTCAGAGCAACCAGTATGGATATGTCAGTGTGGATTGGGAAGGAGGGACTGCCTTGGGTTTTTCCTTGGGGAGAAAAAGAAGGAAAAAAGCCATTTTTATGCCCATCAGAGGGGGTGAGGAGCAGAGAGGAGCTGCTGGACAATCCTCCTCTTGTTCCTCTCCAACTGCCCAAATCCTGGCAGGGAGTCATGGTGTTCCCAAGCGTGTTGCAAACGGAGAATGTGGATCAGGCAGAACTAATCCCTCTGCTCTGTCCCTGGGGTGCTGGGGACACCCAGCTGCGGGGCTCTGATCTCCCCTGAGGGGGTGCAGTGGGTGCTAGGGCAGGACCTCAGCTGTTTTCTGTGTTTCCTACCCACTTTCAAACCTGAGGCCCAAGGGAGCTTCTCACACATCCTGCTCCAGTGAGCTCGGAGCTGGGACCTCAGCTGCTGGAGGGGGGAGCATTCACCTTTCGGCTGGTTTCAGCCTGGATCCCTCCCTTGACCTGATCAGACACAGCTCCTGGTGAAAAGCAACGCGCTTCAACTACTGGCAAGTGATGAATGTGTAAAATTACCCCAGGTTTAGATAAGATGGGAGCTTGATTTTTCTTTCAAGAGTGCATCAAGCTGACAGTGCAAGCTTTTTTTCCTTTTTACCTGAGGGCAAACTGCCAGAATTTGTCCTCATTAAGAGGATAAGTGTACTGAACACAGCTCCATTCGTTTCAAAGGCTGTCTGGTAGGCAAGAGCCAGACCAATTCCTTTTTGATATCCTAAAAGCTAAATACAAGGTTGGATTATGTTGCATCCTTTCTTGTTTTTTCTTTCTCTTTTTTTTTCCTTCCTCTGGTGGAAGTGGCTGTAACTCAGATGCACAATCCCTTCTTAGAGTTTTTTCGTTCAGCAAATGGATACCTGAACTCTTTACCTTCCTCTCTGTACATCCCAAGTATTTGCCCGCCAGGGCCAGCCCTGTCCTGGATGGCTCCTGGGGAGTCTGCTCTCTCCTCAGGAGACGGGTAATCCCAGAGCTTCCATAGTTTGTAATTTAACTTGGAGCAGGACCTTCCAAATCCAAGCGGTTACCTTAAAGATTATCTAGTTCCAACTCCCCTGCCAAAGGCCTCCCACTGGACCAGGATGCTCAAAGCAGAAAGTATTGTAGCATAGGGCAGAGGGGATCATTTTGAGCTTGAGAAGGAAAACGTTGTCTTTAATTTGAAATAAAACACTCAGACTAAGACTATCAAGGTAGCCTTGTTAGCCACCTATGACTTTAACTACTATTTAAATTCGATTTTTTTAGTTTTGTAATGATTTTGTTCTGTAGTTCCCACTGACACAGGTGAGCTCCTGCTACCCAGTGACTTTCCAGAGACACGTGTCTCCGCTGCTTCACACCGTACGTGTCAGCAGGCGACCATGAGGTCCCTTGAGACTTCCAGACTGATTTTTAACAGCGCCAGGTGGTTCAAACAGGCACACAAAAGCAGGAATGTGTGTGTGGGGGGGTGTTCTGACTCTTCTGTGGCAATTAGCACTTCAGTGCAATAGAAATGCCCGAGCGATGGTGAGCCACTGCTTTTCAAAGCAGGAGGCCCCTCTCCTCTGGACTTATTCTATTACGACGACTTTATTTCTCTGCGAGCGAGTGCCTGGTATAAGTGTAATCATATCGTGTGATGGATGCTGGCCGGGTACCACAGTGACAGATGCCTGCTGAAACTATGTGAAAATTTTTGCAGCCAAAGCAGAGCTGGCGAGTGCTTGGCTCCCCGCCAGCCCCGCTCCCGGGATCTGACGGTTTAACGGCAATGTTTACAGCGCGGGAAAGCCGTTCTAGGCATGGTTCTCGTCAGCAGCCGCGAGCAGATAACATCTCTTATTTTGTTGACATGTGCCACCCCTCCAGTCTTAGAAACCCTCTTTTAGTTTTATTTTTTTTTTCCCCCTACTCGGCCCTCACCACACTCTTAGTCAAATGCTGAAGCAGGATGGAAATCCCTCTGCTTTGATTCCTTTAAAAGAGCACAGCTGCATAAAGGCGCTTTAATCCTGAACTTTATTTTTTGACATAAAGAGTAAGAAGTTGCCTCTTGTGTCTTCTGGTGCCCTCTTCAGAAATGCTTTCTTTTTTTTTCCCCCTCTACGAGCGTCTCTTATGTCATAGGGCAGCTACCAAGCATGACTCTGAAAATCATATTGTAAAGGAAAACGAGGCAATAAAAAAATTGCTCTCCTGGGTGCAGAGGCAAGGCGCAAGGGAGCAGAAGCTGCTGACCGCCGTTTTGCACAGTGCACTTCTCCCGGGGCATGGGCACTTAAGGATGATTTTGCACGATGGCATCTGTGCCAAGGTCACATCCATCTGTGCTTTCCCCTGGAGGGGGGACAGGAAGGGAGCTTCCCACTTCTGTGCAGCTCTACAGTGGCGTGTCTTCGCGTGTGTATTAAATACTAATTAAACCGGGCAGAGGGGTGGTCCTGACCGTAAATCACCGCTAAGAGAACCTGCTCTGTGGCACTTGTGTGTGGGCAAAGTCTGGCGCAGCAGGTGGGAAAGTGATGGCCACACCTGCTCAAGGTGCAGCTTTGCCCGTTGCTGTCAACAGTAATCAAGGGTCTATAAATAGCCTGGAAGAGCATTTGCTGATATTTCTACAGATTAATAACTGACAGGTACTGGGCTCCTCTGCTGCCTCGTGTTGGCCATGGCCCATCCTCGTGCTGCCCTGTCTCCACCCCAGCCATGGATGGAAGCCTGGACAAGGGTCAGTGCTCCTGCTGTCGGGAGGCTTGATGTGAAGGTGACCGACCGCAAGTGAGTTTTTCCAAGTGCTCACGCTCCTGTTGATGGACAGGAGCCTGCAAACCTGCCCCTGGACACCAGGGCAGTGCCATAGGGACTTGTGGGAGAAGATCCCTAAGCAGAGAAGGGACAGCAGTAAGAAGTGCAGGACAAAACAAAGCACCGGTACCTTAATGACCATTTCTCATTGTCCCCAGCGCTCCTGGTGTTTGCGCTATTTCTGCCCCTTGAGATCCCAAATTACATACACCAACAAAACAATGTCTCTGATCTTCTCATTTGGACCCAAAGGGCGAAGCAGAAACACATTCATAGATGCTGATGTTGGTGCACCCCTGCGGAAAGCCACCTGCGGGGTGACCACCATGGGTCTGTCCCATGGTCCGGAAAATCCAGAAAGTGGGAGGTGGGAACCAGCCCCTCTGCACTGTGTGGGCAAAAGGGCGGCATTCCGTCTTGGAAAAGGTGATGGTATGGAGAGGAGGAACCCTTCTAGGAGTGTGTTTTCACAGTGATCCTTCTGGTGAAGAGCAGAGCCCTAAGGTGCATGAGGTCCATTCCTACAGGATGGTGATGGCATCACGCACTTCAGGCCATATCTACTCGGGAGGTGTTTAGGCAGCACGTTTACCAATGGAAACTTATAAGTATTACATTAAGACCTAAGATAAAGATAAAATCAAATTGCTTTGAAGACAAAATAGGGTATTTTACTAATTGAACTATACACACAGCTTCAATTCGGAAATGATCAGCCATGATTGTCCGTATTAAACAGTCATTTTTCTCTTCAGTGGTATCCTTAAAACAAAATGACATCTTTTGGTGCATTTTCAATGGGTCTTTCCTGTTCCTTCTTCTTAGAATATCTTGCATGGTCATAGAAATATATGATGATGATAGAAGCAATGTTCAGAAAAATGATGAGCAGCATGATCCAATATGAATATCCATAAGTGTGCTTGGATTTGACATGTGTCTGCAGAGCAGAAAAACATCCATGGGCCAATTCTACAGACAGGCCATTTTCTTCTATGTTCACAGGAAAAAGTATCATGGCTATAAGTACGAAGATTCCTAGAAGATTTAAATGCAAATGTTAGAGGTGAAGCTGTAGTACTACTTATGTAGCTACTTGTAAATAGTCTACTTAAATAAGTTGGAATACCTGGACAAAGATTAACGTAATATTTTTCCATTGGTGAAATATGAGGGCATTTAAAGAATTTTCTTGCCATCTAATAGTATCTGATGGATGTTTTGACATTGGCAACTATATCTTCTGCTAAATGTAATGGATTCTCACTGACTATTTTTAGATAAGACCATAAAATGTTTTTCGTTTTGGATTTTTTTTTTTACTGAATTTACTGCTGATGAGTAGAATATATTTACCCCTTTGGTGATTTGACTATTTGATGTGAGCCCAAATTCATCGGGTGTGCAGGATCACAGCTGGATAAACTCCTGGTCTGCATTCAGGGTTGCCCCAGCTTTGTTCAAGAGCTCAGACTTAGAGACCTCATGTTCTTTCCAACCCGAATTATTCAATGACTCTGTGGTGAGCCAAAATGAGATGTCATATTTGATCTCTATCTATTTCCTAAATTCCTTCTGAATATAAGTGGAGTTCGGTTACTTTGACATTTAGCTAAGTAATACTTCTACATCTTCACTTTCATAGTGCTAATGGAGGCATAATCTCTGAACATTAGTGAAAATATTTCTATTCTTTCCCTCTGGGTACACCGTCCTACACATGTTCCCTCTGAAACAGGTTCAGGTTTTTGCAGGAGGACACTGGGCTTTCAGGCCATCTGGTAGCAGAATTAGGAACCTTCAAGATACACATCAAACGATGCATGATTTTTCATAAAAATATGCCCACGGCAAAATAGACTTCCAGGTCATAGCACTTACAGGACTGTAAAAAGTAACCACAATCCTCAGTCAACATGAGGGTTTACTTTCTCACTAATATTTATTTTGGCCATGGTCCTCTCATTTCAGGTCAAAGCTTGTAGGTTCTGGCTGGGTGCTGGGCTCATGAAATGAACAACTTTCTCATGTATGAGACTTATCTGCTTGTGTCAAAAGTTGAATAATTGTCTAACCTAGATTTTTGCTCACTTTTATTGTGTTTCAAGGCATCTACAGTTACCCTAACTGTACAGGTACCCTAGCTGCTACCCGCCATGTCAATGCTGTTGTGGATGTATTCAATTCAACACATTTTTCAGAAATGAAGCTAGAGTCCATCCTATAGATTAGACCTTAGAGGCCTAGTTTGGTATGTAGGTAACTCAGCAACAAATATGCTACAAATACCATAAAATAATGACATAAGATCTTAGAGAGTTTACAAATTGCACTATAGTCACGTCCAGTGCATACTTCACATTTTCCCTCTGTATTTGCCCATTAACTCTGTTCTTCTCATTGTAGCATCATTTCATTGTAGCATGAAATGATGCTACACCTGTTGGGGCTTTTTCATTTCCATTTTTGCTGCCAGTGAATCCAGACTCCTACTGATTACTGGTGCCACTTCAAGTCAATAATACTATTTTACTGTAGTAAAGTTTAAAAGATAGTAAGTAAAGTTTAAAAGATAAAACTTAAAAGATAGTTTTCAGGTATTTCAGCAGACACAGTTAAAAACCAAAACCAGAATACTTTTCCAAGTGTTTCCTTTTCTAGATATAGATTTCTTAATCTTGGAATAGATGAGAATACAGTATTCATTCATATGGTGTGCAAAAATGTGTCAGCACGGGACTCGTTACTCACCGCATAAGGAATTCCAGGTATAGACTCCGATAGGTCCCAGGAACGTCTGGTAGGGATTACTGACGGCATTAGTGCAGGTAAATCCAGAACTCAGAAGGGAAACCAGTAAACTGAGGACCAGAATCACGATAGTTGCTGTGACGGTGCTTTTTGCCTTGGCGTTGTTCAGGATATCTGCAACTGAAATACAGTGGCTCAGCGTTGATGATCAGCATGGTCTGGTGGGTTCAATGACCTTATCACTTACTGACATGGTTGGAATTGAAAGCTAATAATCAGAGATTTGGCTGATCTGTAAGGATCAAGATGTAGAAGGTTTGGACACAGTACCTGAACCCAAATCCAAACTGGGATGAAGGCACATTAGCCTGAAATAAGTGCATGTCCGCTAATCCTGCAGGCACACAAACTTCCCAGGCATTGGGTTGGGTAGTAAACTTCTTTTCCTTAATATTTCTGTAAATCTTTCCTCTTTACAAGGTCAGACAGAAATCTGATGCCTAAATAAGATCAGAAAACTAGGTGTTCCTCTGCTTATCGTTCCTGAGATGTTTCCAGCTTCTACAGATACCCGATTTAAAACTTGGCTCCAATTGTAGATTATTTCCTTTTAATATAGTAGCATTCCCCCACATATGAAATAAATCTGACAAAGGGAACAGCATCTAAAAGTCCAGTGAAGCTGTTAGCCTGAAAGGGTCAGGTGCATTTGTAGGACAAACATAACTGAGCATGGTCACTCGTGGACATTCAGGGCATGGTTGGCCATTGAGGTGGTGGCGTTCATACCCTGAGTAAATCTGTCTCTTGCCACATCCTGCAGGAAAAAATAAATGATGGAGACAGTACTTGCTCTCTTCTTTTAAAAGAAATGAGCAACTCTTGCTTTGTTTTCACCAGGAGGACTGGGCACGTGAGGTGTGGTGCCTCCCAAGGGCCTGTGCTTGGTGTTAATGGCTGGTGGCCCTGGGCTCGGCAAATGGAGAACATGGGCTCCCAGCTGCTGGCTCAGCCCTGTCCTGAGGCTCCTGTCTCCACTCCTGAGATCACACGTCAAGGAATCGTACATCTTAACATCAAGCATCCTGGCACCTCTCCTTTTTGCTTCAGTTTACTGGAGTTGATACTCTTAGATCCTTGCCTGATGTGGTCTCTGTAGGCGCGTGCATGGCTGGCTATAGATACTGGGCACATATAGTCAACCCCTCCAGGACTGTAATCAATTTTATTGGTTTTGCCTAAATCCTTCCAGTCATTTGATATGTTGCTGACAATAAGAGACACAAATGTGAAAGCAATATACTCAAAGTGTAATTGCAGTTATAGCTGCCTGGGAAATAGAGCTGGGAAATATTTTACTCTTAGTCTTTCAATTTAAAGATCGAAAAGGCAACTATAATGTGCCTGTGGCTGCCTTACCCTATAACAAATAAGACAACAATGTTTTCAAGCTCTATTCAAATGGGTGTTGTGGTAGACAGACATCTGCAGGAAAACTTCCTTTCTGTGCTGCTTTTAATACAAAGCCATTACGGCAGAGTATTCAGTTAGTGCATAAATTGGAGAAACTATAGCCATAAAAATACCAACAAGAAATAGTAAAAACCCCATAAGAAGAAAATAAACATTCATAAAAAGAAGAGCTATTGGAAATAAATTAAAAGGAGAGCTTCTCTCTCAATTTATATAATATTCCTGGTAGAAGTTAACTTCTGTTTGAGGAAATGGCAGGTAAGGATGCATTATGGAAATAGATGCAAATTTAAGCAATTCTAAAAAAATAGGAAAGATGGGTATTCAGAAAACATCACTCAATAAATAGAGCTGAGCACACCACGGGCTGGACCATGCCCTCGTGCTGAAGCAGCCTTACTGCTTGGGCATTGCCTAGTTCAGGAAATGAGTTTGGAGCCAAATCAGAGAGGTTTGTGTCATTTCCCTCTGGCAGCCTCGCTTAATTTTGTCACTCAGAACATTGAACATCTCCAGCATCGAGTGGCTACAGCTATTGCACCCTCTGATTGATCTTGTTTGTCTCTGGCAGTGATCCGCAGTTCAGGGGATGTAGTTTTGTCAGATCCTACCTGCTGTAAGCACGCCCACAAGAGCACAAAACTAAAGGTTTTAAGTAAAATGCTGGTTTTGTGGCAGCAGATTTTTTTTCTAAATAAAGTAGTCTGTGCAAACGGAAGGAATCTACAAGCCAATTGAATGGGATTGATAGTAACCCACAGCTGGAGATAACCTCTGCATCGGTGTAAAATAACCTAATTCCAGAACGAAAGCAGAGGGGTTTGCCTTTGTCAGGTCTCTCCTTAATTTTCTGTATCTTCATTTTTTTTTCATCTTTAAGTCTTTTACGGTGGGATAGAATTTCCTGAGCTTTTACTGACCTGAGTGTGAATGACAACATGTAGCTGGGAGGCTGGAGGTTTTTTCTAAGCTTGCTTATCTGGCAGCTTTTACAAGGTCTACTATCACTTATGACGCATAATGAATTGTTCATTTATAAAAAAAGAAATCAACAAAAACCCCAAGTAGAGCTCAGCCTAACTTTCTACTTTTCAGGAGATCCCATCACACACCTGAAAACTGATGATAACTTTATTGAAGTTCCAGCAATTTTCAAGCATTTGTTGTGTATTTTAAAAGTGGGAAAGTTAATCGATTCCTCTCTGCTACAGCAAATTTCAATGACTTCCTCATGTGCTGCTGGCCTTGCTGGTTGCCAGCAGCCAGATAAATCCTGGCTTCACCGGACTCTCTGGGAGTGCCTCTTCCCACACCTTGCTCACAATTTTTATGTTTGACTTGGAAACAGGCAAAGCTGTAAACAAGCTCTTTTACAGACTATTATACTTATAGGTGGTTCCTTTCTAAGGCAAATCATTAAAACAGCTAATGAAGACTCGAAGGACTCAAGCCATTTAATAATTTTACATTCTGCCAGATCATTCTGCTCATCCCTAGAGCCTCTGAAGTAGCCGTATTGATTTATCGCTCTATTAAGGTCGTTCATGGCAGTCTGTTAAAGAGGCAACCCCGACTGGGCAGTTCACGCACTGTACACTTGCAAAAAACATATTCCTTTGTCTATCATTTTTACACTCTGAAATTTCTTTTAATGTTGTGGTTTTCAAAATAATAAGTTATGGTCTTTGTAAAGGCTGTCGAGCATCTACTTTTCTATGGCTATTAATAGAAGCCAACCTGGGTTATGGCTAACAAGCACTCCGCATCCCCAAGCTATCGTCTTTGGTTTACTCTTTCATGATTACCATTCTCCTCGACTCACACCCAAATATGCCAATGCCGTTTGAGAAACGCACTCAGGGTGCGCAGCAGAGACCCCCAGCCAGGCCGTACTTGCTGAGCGACAGATCACGCTGTGATTTAAAAGGATGCTTATAACTCTTCTTACTGGTGCCTGAAGTGTTAGAGTGGAGAGACCACAGCGCTTTGTTTCTCCCTCGCACAGGCAATCCATTTACTTAGGGATATTGTCAAACAAAAGACATCTACCGTCTTAGGAGGACCTGATTATTTGAATTTAAAAATAGTATGTATGCAGATCTGCGAAGTATTTCTTCTATTTCAAGAATGTACAGAATCATACTTAATATAAAAGGTGACAATCATGCCTTGTATAGAGCCTAAGAATTAATTTAAAATCAGTTCCTTTCATCTTGGATATATGCTCAACTGAACTGGTGAGGGAGGTGGGCAAATCCATATTTAGATTATTCATAAAGTATGACTTTCTTTCAGCAGCTGCTGAAGGCAACCAGCAACTCTTGAGGCTCCCTCATTTTGTTCATCCCCAAATGGCTTAAATGTGACAATTGAGATGATATTTTGTAAGCGATAAGCACAAAACCTAAATCTGGTGGAGGGGAAATTGCCACCACCAACGAAACGCATGTAGACCGTGTAAAGAACGGAAATCCTTTGCTGATGCAAGTGTTCTGTGAGTGCTTCTCATTAATTGTAATTAAAATCTATACATGGGTAGTGCCCAGGCCCTGGGATTGGGTTGTGTTAGCTGCTGTGCAGACAAAAGGCAAGACACATGCCCCAAATTCCTGCCAGAGAGCATCCCCTCCATGGGTTGACTCCTGGTTTCACGCGGAGCCCGATTAAAATCAGCAAGTCTGCCCGCACGGCACGAGGTTTGGGGCTTGAGCCAACTGGCACGGGGAGATGCCGTCGCGTATAAGCTATTTTTATAAATGCATATTTACTCTTCTAAAAATTACTTTGATTATTCTGATATGGCTGTCAATGAACTGTCTTGAATGACTCGTGATTTTGTATTTATGATGTCACGTGCTCAATGTATACTCTATGCTTTGCAGGAACGCTGCTGTGTTCAGCTTTTTCGTGCCAATATAATTGTTATAATGTGAAGTGGCTTGCGTGATACAGCTTTGCCACTGGGGTAATTTGGGCGCCTGATTGTACAGATACAATTTCTGTACTAAATACAGGTGGGAAAGAGCTCGGAGATGGGAAACACCGGGAACCAACACCTTAGGTTGGCCATGCTCTGCCTTGGTGGCTTCTCTGAGATGGGACATCTTACTACAGCCTACCAAAAAAAAAAAAAAATTTTAAAGTACATCTCAGGTTTCCAAATTGTTTGACCTACTCCTACTCTTCCAAATTTTAATTAGTTTTCTTTTAAATGGCTTTTTTCACTTTCGCACGTGTATATCAGCGCTACTGCTTTGAACTTGGTGAGACAGAAACGTACATAAAATCAGTGCAAATCCTTGATCCTTGCAACGGCTTTCAGGCTTATCCACCTTTGGGCTTTGTGAATGATTTTCTTCACATCAGTAGAGCTACTTTTCCATAAAGTTAAGTAAATCTTTGCTGAACAGTATGAAAACAGTATTGAGTCTGTGGTTCACACTTGGTATGCATAATTTCTTGTTTCTGTTTTTGCTTTTTCTCATGTTTTGCTTCTTATACCAGGATTTTTCATGCTTGTCTTAACTTTCTCCAAGGTTGCTCTAGGTAAAACCCCTTCTGCTGTTCCCCTTATTTTTAAACTTTGTTTTATTCTCATCTAGCATCCCTCTTCCTTAGTCTCTCATTTTTTCTGTCCTTAATTATTTAACTATTTTTATTCTTTTTTCTCCTGTAATAATTTTGCCATTGAGGGTAAATGCCAAGGACTGCAGATGCACAAAAAGTAAGATCTATTGTATATAACTGTTTCATATCAACACACAGTACAGTTTAATTTGAATCTACTGGATGTTTGCTGAAATGTTATTCTAATAACCTTGTTTCAGAGTTTTTTTGGAAAGTCATGATGACAAGGAGTCACCTGTAAACTGTGCGTTGGGTGGGGGAAGAAAGGCCTTATAAAAGATGACAAACTATGTTGTAATCTGTATTACGCAGTCTAGCATAAAAAAAAAAAAAAAGACATGAGCAAGCATAAGGTTTGAAAATACTAATCAAATGGTTAAGTTTGGTAATAGCACTTAAAAATGGAATGGTGTGCTTTTAAAGGAAGAAATAAAAGGAATACTGTCACTAAAGTGTAGGTCCAGCACAGGTATAAACACTCTATATATCTAAATTACTGATTTACGTGTTTGGTTCTTCTCCCTTCAGCAGCCTCATAAAACCTTCTTCTATAAAAATGATGTTAATTTGATAGTAGGTGACAAAATATTTTAAATCAAACAATTAATTTAACACAATGAAATTTAAAAAAAAAATCCTGGAATATGAATTAGCTTTGTAATCCTTTAACAAAATGGTAACTGAATGTTGCTTCTCTGTTCCTCGCTGAAAGCTTCTGAAAATTAAAACCAATTTTACATAAAGATCCTATTCTGTATTTTTCCCTTGTTCCAAGGCATAGGATAAGATCACAGGTAAAGAGAAGTTGCTTTTGGCAAGAATGCTGCAGCATTTCTGTGCTTTTGGGAGGGTTTTATTTTACACCACTTAAATCCCCAGACTGATTTACACATATTTTTCTTCTCACTTATTATTGTCCCAGGCGAATACAAGAACGAGCCGCGGCTCCTGCGTCCATCACCTGCGTGAGCAAGAAGACGCCACCCGCTCCCAGGGGCGACACCACTCACCTTGGAAATTCTTTCCTAGAACCAGAAGTCCCGTGTTGAACTGTTCGCAGGTGCCACTGAAAAGTCCGTAGGTGAGGCTCACCCTCATGGTGGAGTTGGTCCCAGAAAAGTCAACCTCACTACTTATCCAGTGCTGGGTGGCCAGAACGACGCAAATCATCACGAAAGAGCAAACACAGGTCAAAAAAGCGGATGCAAACATGCCTGTTTTTTTTCTGGACGGCATTTTGTCCCACAGAGATATTCCACCACTTCAGGGTAATTTTCTTCTCTTTGGTCCCGCTTAGCATGAGGTTGTTTCCTCCTCCTCGCTCCCTGCGACCTGCTCTCTCTGCGAGCACAAAGTTACCCCGGTAAACTTTAAGCAAATGGCGGTGGTAATAAACATGTAAAATAATTGAACTTTGGTCGGGAGAAGAGGTGTTGCCGTAGCTACGACCAAACCAGCCTGGCACAGGCCGGGAGGAATCATCGGTGGGTGATTTATGATTGCCTTGTCGACCCAGAGCTCTTCAGATCACGGCTCTGGAGACACCTCCTACGGCCTGACGCCTGCGGGGCCGGGGCTCCCCACTCACTTTACCGCTGTCTAACAGAGTTTTCACTCCTTGACAAAATTTCCTGGCCTGTTCTTGCTTTTTCACTTGAAAGGCTGATAACCAGGCCGGAAAGAATTTTTTGCTAAATCTGTATCTAGTTTGTTACAGTAAAGATTAATAAAATGTTCCTTTTCTATTCAAATTCCCACTTTGCTCTTTGTGAAAAGATTGGGTTGATCTTGGCTTTTGGGAGAGTAAGGAGGTTCTACCTAATCTCAATAGATTATTTGCTAAGGAAGAGCTGTAATTCTTAATTAAATTCCATATATTTTCATGCAGTGGCTAAATATATGTCAGGATAAAGTAGAAGATATTCCATTAGCTTTTATTTCTATCAATTATAATGCCATTTTCCCATGTTATACTGAACCCATGCTTCTGGATCATCCAGAGGTTTTTTTTTAATTAACCTTTAGAAAGCAGGCTGTTTTAAAAGTGCTGCTAAATAAACCTGTTGAGCTATCATCCCGGAGCTTATTTGTCCTCTAAAGGCATTGAGAGATTAAAGTTTTATGAATTTGAAATGGCACAGAATTTCTTGGGGGGAGAAAATACCAGTAAGGCAGTGACACTGTGCTGTAATTGTTCTAGTGTTACGATTTCTTGATTCAAAACTTTAAAGCAGTGATCGCATTTGGAATCAATTTATTTTATTTCTAACGTACAACTGATCTTCTACATGAGATGGTCTTACGCATTTTTTTCCAAATTCTATAGGACTTAAATGACGCTTCTGATGATGTTGCTTTTAAGAATTTATGCATTTTATTCACAACTAATTTATATGCTTCATATATGTATGTAACATCATGGTAATCAGCCAGTATACAATTTAAGCACTGAAGAGCAAAGGGAAGCTTTCCAGCCCTTCTAAAGAAAGAAGAATCAAGAGACCTGCCTCTCAGTTTCTCTCCAGTGCTTCAGTTAAATTTTAACCAGAGCAGTACGGGTAAACTTCATCGGACTCATCCATCCCTACAGGTTTATTAATCCAATAGTTCTGTTTAGTTGCATACAAAGAGCAGAGTCCAAGTATTTATAGTCCAAGGATATTTTTTAACAAACTGAGGTAAAAAAAGCTGTGCCTCTTGTCCCCTGTGAAATATATTTAAAATATGTGTGTTTAAGAACTGAAATTTTTCTTAGTCCTAACTTCAAGGGAATAGATTTTCAGGTGCTGCTCAGTGGTTCTCCTTTGGCAGACTTGAGAGAACTAAATTGAAATGAACTGAGCACCCACACCCTAAAAAATTCTGAATAACAGAGGCTAGGAGCGGCAGTGGATAGCCTGTAGTTCCTTTCTAAGCAATCACATTCAATTCTATTTAGTTTTCGGTGACTCAGCTCAAATTTTTGTAGCTCAAATCATTGAAACTCTCCTGCGGCCAGGGGAATTGCTCTGCAAATGAGACCGTAATTTGCCTTTTTCTTCCCTGTCACCTTGAAGTTAATCTATTTTCTGCCAATGGTACGATTCCTGGCGTCTTTTTTTTTTTTTTTTTTTCTCACAGCTACCTAAAAAAAGCATCATATAACTTGTAATGAAAATTGTAGTTTGACATGACGCACCTCATCACGTGAGAGAAAAGAGAAGAGATTGGTTTCCTCCAACTCAGGGAAAATGTTTCCTGATCAGCATCTTATGGGCTCTGCCCCCAATAACACCGACTCAGCCCCGCGCACCAGTCAAACAGAAAAATCAAAGTAATTTGCTATGAATCAGGCAGACAGAGATTTGGAAGCCTTTACTACATAAAATTACATATCACATTGTATTTTTAAGGGTAGATTATGTGAGTGTTTCACTTCTGTTTATGTACAAGTCAGTTTGCTTTAAGCAACCAGATATGTAAAAATATAAAAGTAAAGCTCTTATTTGCAAACATTTCAAATACATTTATTTTATTATGTTACGAAAAAGTAAAAAAAAATATATAAAAATCACAAGGTGGTTTGTTCCTTTGCCCACAGCTCTGGATGGATGCCATGCCATCTCCGGAGGGATGTCATCATCCCCTGAGGGATGCCTCTCCTGGCCATGCAGGCGGGGTCCGTGGGCTCGCTCCCAGCTCACTCCCAGGTACGTGCGCTCAGCAGCAGCCGGGGAAATTCAAGGTGAAGCGGTGAAGCCACTGCAAATTATTTTCTGTTCTGCTCCAACTGCAGATGTTTAGTGACTTTTACTAGTGGTTTAAAAAATTTCTATATTTACTTAAAGTCATTCAATTAAAAAATAATTGATAGGCGGTAAGATGATTTAGCAGTGTGGTTGGCAGACAATTGCACTGATTTTTGTGATTTTCCTTGGACACCACCTTGGTGGTACACCCTGGTACGTCACACACAGTTTTCACATCCTTTTTATTTTCCGTTTTCCCCGTCTAATCGTAGAGAAGCTCAGCATCTGAGATGGCAAGATCCTTGAGCTGCACTTGGCCCCAAAAGGAGTCGATAAAGCTCCCTGCGAGGCAGATGGATGCTGAGCATTGCAGGGTCAGGTTGTGCATTACCAATGATGCCTCTACCTCTTCTAAGATAGATAAATCGTAATTGAAACACATTATTGTAAATGTATAATAGAATATGAGATTAACTTTTTTTTCCTCTGCTCGCTTTGCAGCCAGCGTTCTGAGAGGTGACAGAAACAGGAGTTTGTTTATGCCTTTTGGATGGGGCGAGGGAAATCGGATAAAGCATCATGAATTTTATTGTAGCTCCAGATGAAAAGTTTTGAAGCTCAACTGAACTGCAAAATTATTGCAACAGCTGTTTGGGAAAGTGAGAGGGATGGGATCACAACACTTTTTGTGTGTCCATCCATACCTCGTGTGGTGGATTTGTACTACTCCAACTTCTGATTTCATTCTTCTCTTGCTCTGACCTTTTTTACAGCACTATTGAAAAAAAAACAAAAAACCAAACCCCAAACACGTTTTAAATGTTGTTTGGATTTCTTCCCAGAAAGTGACTAAATCTCCTCAGCTGAGAACTCCATCGCTGGATAGTTATTGATTCCTGAGCTCTGACGTGGGAGCAGATTGGGAAGTATTGGAGTGATGGCCAGAATATTGCGCTGCCCCCAGCCCCTCCAGAGCAGCATCCCCTCCCACGGGCAGTCAGCAGGAACAGCGGCTGGTGGGTTCCAGCTTGAAAGAAGAAAAAGTGGAAGATCCAAAAGCCATCACTGTGGTACCAAAGCAAAGGTGATGAGGAAAATCCCTATATTAAAATGATTGCCTGCTGCGTTCCTCGGTTCTACCACTTGAGTAAGCTACCTGGGGTCTCTCCTTGAGACACAATCTGGGCTACTCCAGGATATATGGACAATACAACTGTGTTTTGTACTCAGATGCCTGAAAAGTTGATGGCCAAATAGGCCTGATCTTGGTAGAGGAGGAAAAGCCACATTCAGCATCTTCTCCCCTTGCCACAAGGGCTCCTTGCCCAAACGGGAGCACCACTTGCCTTGTGTGAAGGCTGCAGGGACAGCCCTTCAAGTTGCCTTTTCTCAAAGATTTTGAGATTAAGAAATTAGTCAGCATTAAGTTTTGATAAGAAATGAATTCTTCCATTGGAAAGTTTATCTACTAAAACTTCTCACCCAACACATGCCAAGGCAGGTGAAGGAGAGCTGGTCCTCGGTAGCAGCTCACCAAGTGTCTGACTCCTAGTTTGTCCTGTTAAATTTAATTAATTAATTTATTTAATAATTAAAATCTATATATTAATATAATATATAATAATATATGAATTTGTTTTATTATCATATTTAAATAATATTTTAAAAATAAATATAAATAATAATATAAATAAATATTATTTAAAATAATTAAAATAATGTGTTTAGGACTTAAAAAGTTGCTGTCGTTCATGACTGAATAGTGCAAGTTGAGTGGTCAAGTACAGTTCATTGAAGAGTGGGGGGAAAAAACCCTTCTGGCCCTGTAATAGAGCCTTTGCAGTAATTTCAATTTAATAAAATGTGGCTTTGAAGCTGCATCAAGGCTTGTAACCTCTAGAATGAACCCTGGAGGTGGAGATGGAGAGAAGAGCCGGCAGGGCAGGCTTTCATTTACTGCAATTTCTGTAACAATTATAAAGATATGTAGTCTTGAATACTTAAATATATTCCTAGATACTCATAATTTTAGATTCCAAATGTAAAAATCTTAGACAAATACCTCTTTGAAGTCATTAAATTAGCTACCGCTGGGATGTTACACATTCTCATGCCTTTGCCCAATTATCTGTACTTTAAAGAGCTTTTCCTGTATTTTTAGGCTGAGATACTTTTTCAGTTACAGAAATCACGTGTCTGTATCTGTTATTTCCTGTGCTGCCTCTGATTTTCTAACTTCTTCGGCACATTTACAGTTTGTGTTCCAGTGTATCAGCAGAGGGACAGATCTAATGTGTTGCTACCAAGGGTGTCGTGGTCATTTCTCAGTACATGCGGAAGCCCGGTGGATATTTGGAGAGCTTTTGACTAAGTGAGGGAAAGTGGTAGGATTACACTCGGTATCGTATATTTTAATAAGACTATAGATGCTCCTCCTTGAAAACCTTTCTCTTGAGGCTGAGGTTGTGCATTATTGTCTTTACAGAAAGCAGGGAACACAATTTTATCTTACTTGGTGCTATCAGGCTCGCTATCATGCTGGAATATCTGAAATAAATTTTTGGTGTTTAACTATTGCCTATTTCCTACCGTATCTTTCTTAAGCTTGAAGGAGAAAAGATACTTTTCCTAACAGAGTCCAAGCAAAATGACTATAATTGCTCATGGGAAAGTTTCCACCACTTCTACTGGAATAATGTTACCTCCAGAGTGTGAAACAGGGGATGCAGGTGCTGGGTCCTGCCGGAAGCTGTTGGAGATCCTCCGGCTCCTCCGGCAAATTGGAAGCAAGGGTGAAACGGCTGCCAAAGAGCTGACATTGCTGAGAACGTATTTGATTTGTGATGGAAAGAGGGGAATAGACAGATGACCAGTGGACTGTGAGGCGCGCAAAGAAAAGCCGCTGTTTGAGCTCTATTGAGCTAAACACATGGACATCTACCCGTTATTAACTTATTTTTTGCTACAGAGTTTCAGTCTTCCACTTTCTTAAATTTATTTTCTGGTGAAACAAGTAAGCTCTGTCAATGCAGCTAAATTGCTTCAAATGCCACAGCAGCTTCATTTTTGATCCTCTCTCCTTCCTTAACAGCATAAATTCTCTTCAGACCTTGTCTGGAGAGAACTAGAAATGGGGTTAAAGAGGCTCCGTTCTTCAGATTCCCAGCTCCCAGACTTTGTGAAGTGCTAGTCTAGTATTTTTTTTTTTTTGGATAAAGCACTATATCAGGGAACATCATACTACATTGTTTTTCTCTAGCAAGGAACTGAAGACAAAATCAGCCTCAGGCTCCCTCGCTCCCATTGGCTCCAGCTCGTTAGTGCGTCTAAGACACAGCAGCTTGAGTGTAGGGCACTAGAGCAAGGAAGATTGGATGAAGTTTCTTTTATAACTTTATTTCACAATTGTACAATCTATTTAAACATTCCCCTTACCTACAGAAAATCTCTTTCCTCCAAATAATGTATTAATAACTATAACGTGCCTTTTCTTTGGTTCTTTATTGTACAACTTTGGCTTCGCATTTCTTTCTCACGACTAGTTAATTTTGGAGCCATGGTATAACAGAACTTTTAATTTCTGCACTAATAGAAAACGTGGTAATTTTATCCAACATGTATAATAACTCCATTTATTTTATTGCTTGCATATAAGCAGTCATTTAAATTAATATACAGTTTCTTGCAAACGGTTACCAGTGAGAAAATTGCTGACTTGCAGTCATTTGATCTACAAACATGTTCATTAAAATCAAACGCCTTCCTGGTGCTGTGCCCATTTGCACTGCCATGTCTGCTGAAAAAAATTTAGCGTCCTATTAAATTGCTGTTTCCTAGTCAACACGATGCCAAAGGGACATAATTAGGCTCTGATTGAGTTTCCCGCAGAAGACACAAATATTCACAGATGTTCTAATATTTTGTTTCGATGGTCTTTTTGTACAATCCCTAATTGTCTGACATCCTTTGGTACACTTAAAATAAATATGGTGTGCACGGATATGGGTTTTTGAAAGTGATATATACGCGAGGTCCTCCTGGAGGAGAGATTTCTTCTGCAGAGAGACTTTCTTCTTTTGCGGGAGGTGGTATCCTAGGGAGTGGAGACAAAAGAAAGCAAGATGTGCCTTCAGACTCCCTGGTTCTTGCCTTTCCTTCAGTAATCCCCTCCTCCCTGTCCTACTTTTCAGCCTGACGTTTCTATTCTGGATTTCACCGTCTTGATTCATCAGCCCCGGGCAGCCCGAGCTGCTGCAGAGGTTTCTTGGAGGGGAAAGTGGGTGCAAAAGGCCTTGGACTTGTCCATTCCACCCCAGCTCCAGAGGAGAAGTGGCAGGTTAATGGTTGGGTGTGGAGGAAGGGAAAGGATCCCGGGAAGCTGTCCGATCCCAACAGGGGACTCTCTGATCCCTCCAAGCTCTGTCACACCAGGGGTCTTGGGAAAGGTGGATGCCCAACCTCACACTTGACGCCCAAGGAGCACTGGGCACTGTCAAACGCCCAGCCCTCGTGCTCCTGCCCATCCTCAGCGCTGCCTCTGCAAAGTGTAGGAAGATAGAAGGCACTTCCAACATGGCCCCATAGCAGGTCTGCTTGTTGGAATTTTGGCTGGTATAGGAATTGTGCCCATGTCAGGCAGTGGAGCCGAAGCCCTGATTGAAGCTTTGATGTTAGCACACTGTAACTCATAGAATGGTTTGGGTTGGATGGGACCCTAAAGACCATCCAGTCCCACCCCTTGCCCTGGGCAGGGACACCTCCCACCAGACCAGGTTGCTCCAAGCCCCCTCCAACCTGGCCTTGAACCCCTCCAGGGATGGGGCAGCCACAGCTTCTCTGGGCAACCTGGGCCAGGCTCTCACCACCCTCACAGCAAAGAAGTTCTTCCCCAGATCTCAGCTCAATCTCCCCTCTTTCAGTTTAAAACCATTCCATCTTGTCCTGTGGCTCCCCTCCCTGATCGAGAGTCCCCCATCTCTCCTGGAGACCCCTTAGGGACTGGAAGGGGCTTTAAGGTCCCCCCGGAGCCTTCTCTTCTCCAGGCTGAACCCCCCCAACTCGCTCAGCCTGTCCTCACAGCAGAGGCTCCAGCCCTTGGAGCATCTCTGTGGCCTCTTCTGGCCCTGCTCCAACAGGTCCATGTCGTTCTGATGGTGGTGGCCCCAGAGCTGGAGGCAGCACTGTGGGTGGGGGTCTCACCAGAGCAGAGCAGAGGGGCAGAATCCCCTCCCTCGCCCTGCTGGCCACACTTCTTTTGACGAAGCCCGGGATGTGGGGGGCTTTCTGGGCTGCCAGCGCACGTTCCCCGCTCGTGTTGAGCTTCTCATCCACCAACACCCCCAAGCCCTTCTCCTCAGGGCTGCTCTCCATCCATTCTCCCCCCAGCCGGGATTTGTGCCTGGGATTGCCCTGACCTAGGTGCAGGACCTTGCACTTGACCTTGTTGAACTTCATGAGGTTGGCACGGTCCAGCCTGTCCGGGTCCCTCTGGATGGCATCCCTCCCCTCCAGCGTGGTGACCCCACCACACAGCTCGGAGTTGTCGGCAAACTGGCGCTGAGGCTCCTCACCCCGTGGCCGAATCCTTTTCAGCAGGAGGGAGCTGGGGTGATGCGGGCGGTGTCCACCAGGCGGCTCCGCGCCGCGGCCGCGGGGGGAGGAGGAGGAGGAGGAGGAGGAGGAGGAGGCGGCGAAGGGAAATTTCCTGCCTGGCTGCCGCCGCCTCTGCCCGCCGCCTCGGGCCGGAGACCGCCTGGGCGTCCCGCGGCCGGCCGCGCCCGCGGGGGCCCCGCGGAGCCGCCGCCGCCGGAGCCGGCGAGGTGAGCGAAGCCCGGAGGGATGGAGGGAAGGCAGGACGGAGGGAGGGAGGAAATGGGGAAAGGGGGAAAAGGAGGGAAGGACCCACCGGGCAGCGGGCTGGGGGCGGCGGGGATGCTGCGGCAGGTGCCGGTGGGGGGGGGCTTCTCGCCGCGGGGCAACCCCGTCCCCATCCCCGGGCGCGGAGGGGCGGCCGGGCGATGCCCTTCGGGCCCCCTCGGGAGGCCGGGCCGTCCCCCCCCCGCCAGGTCCGCCTTGGGAAGGCACCGGCGTTTTGCGTGCTGCTGCCCGGGGCCGCGCTGCCTCCGCGGTCCCCCCGAGGCGGGCGGGGACACGCGTGTCCCCTTTTCCGCGGGATGCCCACCCTCGGGAATTACCCCCAGGGAGGGGCCGTGGGAGCCGAGAGGGCGGAGGGGACCCTCGTATCTCGGGTGTCCCTCTCCCCGGGGGAGTGTTACCCCAGGCTGGGTCTCAGGGCGATGAGAGCATCGGGGCCAGCGTCGCGCCCGCTGGCAGCATCCCTGGTACCTCATCTCCCGGCTGGGACGCGCCGTGTCTCGGCTTCCAGGAGCTTCCCCGGCCCCCGGGATGGGGCCAGCGTGGGAAGTACAGCTCTAAAAAGCCATTTATCTCCTTTTGGGGCATCCACACTGTTTTCATCCAGCTCTTCCTGAGGTGAGCAGGGCTGTGGGTATATACAGCGTTTGGACCAACAACCGAGGGGTGACATGGCTGTGTACAAACTCTCTTCCTCTCCTTTGGGCAAGATTAGCGATGTTTAAAACCCCTTATGCTTCCATTTGTGCCGTTTATTGGTTTCCCGTGGTGCTGGCCGGCTGGTTCACGCCACCGACAGTGCGGTGCCCCAGCAAATGCTGTGATTTTGCCACCGGGTCACAGGGGAACCGGTGTCGGTGCTGCTGCCCGGGTGGCCTTGGTGCTCTCTCCGGTGGCTCTGCCGAAGTTGGACACGGCGAGGCTTGGGGGAGCCCAGAGTCGCTGACAAGGAAAGCAGCTGGGTGTGTGAAGGTAGGTGTAAATCCTGCAGCTGGTAAAAAACTTCTTATTTTCCTTATACAGACTACTGACAGGGAGCAATCAAATGAGGCTTTCATGGAAAAAAAAATGAATTTATTCCTTCCAAAACTAAAAGTATTGTGTCTGTGTGTGTCCCGTTATGGTTTTGTTTAAAATACTGGGAAAAATAATGATGAACCTCTCAGAGACAATGTAAAGACAACTTTTAACTGTCTCCCACCATTGGATTATTTTTTTTTTTGTGCTTTAATCGTGGGTTATGGATATCTGCTGTGAGATTGAACAGTGTTTTTTTTAATCGGGAAAGGGTATCTTATTTTTTTCAGTTTTTCTGTGAGGTTCCTCTCCTTGTGGCTTATTTCCATAGAATGAGGTGATTTGCTGCATGATCAGCTGCGTAGCTGCTAAACCACTGCCTGTGCCTGATTTGTATGGGGTAGCGACTGCTGAGTTAAAAGAAATTACATCGCTTATCAAGCTTTTTTTTTTTTTGCCCTAAGATTTTATAAGCTTTATGAGAAAACTTGGCAAGTAGAAATAAAGAGGCTGAGAACTGAAAAATATTTATGATGTGTACGGCAAACTTAGCTTCTGTGTATGTTGTGCTTTGGGGCCTGTAAAAACAAACAGACAAAAGTAGCTTTTGATGAAAATTAATGATATTCAGCTGGAAACTTGATGTCAGTGGAGGGTAATGGTCTCTAATTAGCGTTGATGGTGTTGGGGGCTTGTGGGCACCCTTTGTGCTGGGGGTGGCATTTGTGGCCCCAGAGGGAATGGGGGTGAGGGTGGAGGGGGACAAGCGGGGACCCCTGGCAGAGGTCTCGGAGAGGAGCGGATGCCAACATCAGGTACGGGGGCTCTGCGTGAGGGGGAGTGAAGGGAGGTAAGCTAAAAACGGTTTGTTTTCTCAAGTGACAAAAATCAGGTGTTTTAGAAATGCGGGAGAAGAAAGGAGAGAAAATAATGTGAGAAACAAAAATGGTGTGGGTGTAGCGTTTGATTGCTTTAATTTGCTCTGTTTTTGCTGACAAATAAAAGAATTACAGAGGAGCTGTGTTACACCAGCCACCCTTGCTGGCTGGGCTGTGGCTGGCACACTCTATTCCTCAAATGCATTTAATATATTCTTCCAAGTAAAAGATAAAACCTGAATTCCTCATTTAAAAGCTTCCTGTGCCCTGGACACCTTTAATAAACCCAGCCATCCTCATATCCCTCGAATGAGTGAGACACTGCTGTTTGGATTACAGTAATTTATCCTCAGCCTGTGAAGTGCAGGTGGGAAGATGATAATTTTGGCACATTTGGGTCCTAGTTGGCTTTTGTATCTCGCTTTCTTTCCCCTTTCCCACTTGATATGTTTATGTTTATCTATCTGTTATCTAGCTTAATCAGGTTTTTTCATCTGTGTGAGCTGAGGGCTCTCTGCCAGAACAGCTGTCTTGAATCCCTGTTTTGCTTGGGTTTATTTTCCTCCCCCCGTTGCATTCCTGGATTATTCAGCCTGGGCGATGTCGGAAACGCACCGTGTGGGGCTGAAATTATGGGAAGCTGGAAGATGATGGTTCGAGGTCTGTGTAAGACCTTCCTCTTCCAGGCAGGTTCTCATGGGGCTGAAGCAGGGGATGGGCAGAGCCGTGGCCCTCGTGTGGGCTCTTTAATATTCCCCACTGGGAGGTGACAGCGGTGGCTTATGGGCATCTTGAAGTTCATATTCTTCTTGGGGTCTTTCTTGTGGGACACTGTGTGCTTCATTATTGAAAACCCGCTCTCATTAATTAAGTTTGTTGACTGCAAGGCACCTGCCTTGCGCCATGCCTGCCATGTGCTTTTTAATGCTTCTATAAGACAAGTTGTGCCATAAATTGGGTTGGTTTTTTTTTTTTTTGAGCCATTCATTTATGGACCTGCAGAGCTGTGTTATTGACTGATCTAGTTTTAGAGCATGCTCATGGTAGGAGTACTTCGATATGTACTTGGTGGCCTTTTCCCCTTTCATTTAAGAGGTTACATGAAGAAAAATGGGTGGACGTAGGTTGATAAACTGCAACTCCTGTCACAGCTGTCCTTGGTGTCTTCTGAGAAGTCAGCTACACACGTTATCAATAAGGTGTTTATATTTTTGATGATGTCCCGTTAATGTGTTCATCAAGATTTCGGAGCAGGTCAGTTGTAGTGTAGCAAAGAACAAAAAAGATCTGAGGCAAGTGCTGAATGGTGTGTAGGATGAAAACCAGAAAGATAAAAAGGAATAGTGAATGTTTGCCTTAGTGATGTGAACACAGTCCGTCCTGCTCACTGAGGGAGTGGGAGGTTCTGCAGGACAAATTGTTCAGTTATACGGAGAACCCGAGGATTGTTTGTACGTCCTTTGAACGATAGTGTCATTTTGTGAATGTGATACTGTATTTCAGTCTCTGTTCCCAAGATACTCTTCAGCATAGATTTATTGTAGGGCTTAGCACCAAGGTGGAGATCCTGTGTCTGAAGGTTGTATCAGAGCACTTGAAGGCCATCAGTAATGAATGAAGATGCTTTAGTGGAAAAAAATTGCCTTTATACAGAAACATTAAGGTGAATGACTCTGTATCTGGAAGTACCCTGAAAATTTCTCAGCAAAAGCAGTTGGCAAGAAAACGGGGAGATGCCTGGGAAGCAGCAACAGAGGAGCCAAACCTGGGGGCTGCCGTCGTGATGCCTGCGGTGAGCAGGGCTTTGTTTCTTGATAGGCATTTCATTATTGATCTCTTGATACAATATTAATGACAGCACGATACCACTGTAACCTAAAATATAATTTGGTGCCCCATAATCGAAAGTATTGTAAATTGAATTGATGCATTATTAAAGAGTTCTGAACTGCGTATTCTTTGTGGAGCATCGTTTATGGGGACCCTGTATGTGATGCTCGTTTTATGGGTTGAGAGCTGTCTTAGGGGATGATTCAGATATTGCTTTAACTGATTTGTGGTGTGATGCAGCAGAACTTAAGCTGAATGAAAAGCGGCTGTAACCACCAGGCTGCTCTCTGCAGGGCTTTTTGCATCCTTTTTAACTGTAATCTTATCTCTTTTTCCCATCGCCTATGCCCTTACGCACGAGGTTTCATCCAGGTGTAGTCTTTGTCCTGTCCGATAACAATATATGTTTTATAAACCCAAATGCTATAAGGTTTAATATTTAAATTAAAAAAGTGCCTGTATTTATTCCAAACTTTTTCCTGAAATGTAGGTATCTTTTAAATACAACAGAGTGGAAAACTCGTGTAAGCTAGAGCTGAAATGAGATACTGATAAGACCAAGATTAGGAGAAACTCAGCAGCAGGAATTTATTGAAGTATTTGTACAGGATTTATTTTTGAGTTATTCACAACATCGAACATATTTTTAAGGCATGTGCACAGCGTTGTGCTTTTTAATTCAGTTGACTTACTGCAGGTATAATAATTCCATCAGCGATATCCTTTTGCCTGCCAAATTCTTCTGTGTTGTCTTCAGAGGACGCCTTTGGGAAACGGAATAATAAAGGGGAGATTTACTGATGGGAGAGGGTGATGCTGTTGGACTGTATTTCGATTGCAGTGTGCTTAGATTTTTTTTTTCTTCCTAAGCAAGCCAGCCAACTGATTATCTCCAGTGAAAGAGCTCCCTGAACAAGTGTAGCATTAAGGACTGCCTTTTTCTGTCCTCCTGGTCCTGGCACCTGAAGCAGACAGATGGGAACCCTTGCCCTACCTCTGCCCAGCCCCATCCTCTGCTCACCGAGTACACCTCCTCTCAAACCATGCCCTAAAAATGCCCTTTTTCCTTTGATTCCTGACTCACCGTTGAAGAGGCAAAGTAAAAAGATCTGGTGCTTGCCCAGGCTGCAGTGATGTATCTGTGTTCAAAGGCGTTTCCCAGCTAAAGGAGAAAATAAAACTGGGAAGAAATTTGTTGGGGTAGTTTGATGCTTGCAATGGCAGCTTGTTGTCACTAGAAAATGTGGCATGAGTCAGTCGTGGGTTTTTCTATCCCTTTCACCCCCCGCTATAAAAAGGAAAAAGTGCTCAGTCCTGAAAACTTAGGTTATGTGAGATTTTCTTTTTCCAATTTAAAGTAATTTTCAGTAAGAATGAGAGATCTCAGCAGGTAAAGCCAGAAAACAAAACTGTAAATCAGGTAGAGCTGTGATGAGGTACAAATAAAAAAAGCCTACAGGAGTGATAGAAGTGGGAGGTTTTGGATTATTGCTGTTGAGAAGAGGCAGCTCTTTTATGTGGGAGAGCCGGGATGCCCCAGCAGCTGGATGGAGCTGTACCAACCGCCCTGCTGTTCCCCAAAGATAACGCACACAAACAAGGATGCAGTGACATCAAGGATCAGCAGGAAGAACGCAGTCTCGAAAAGGCTTTGGGTCAATAGTACTGTGAATTTGTAAGAGAAAAAGCAAATAGCGGGAGATTTACGACGGAAGCAAGCGAAAAGTGTGTTACTCATCTCACTTTAAAAAGATCAGGACACAGTAATTAGATAAGCTGGAGGATTAACTCTTCTGCCAAAGCAAGGGAATTAGATGAACTAAGAGGTCTCCTCCTGCTTCTTGGTTTTGTTGCTCTGGAGGCATTATAAAATAACTCAGGATTAAATATGCAACTACGCATTCATGACAAGCTCTTACTCTCCTGAGACCGATGGGTTTCAGGTTTCCTGATGGTTGGGTTTTTTTCTTTAATTGTTGTGGTTCTTGAGTTTTCTTCCTCTTCAGTAAAATCAATATCTCTTTCATCTGAAATAACCTTTAAAGCAAGTTTAGATAAAAAGGAGCGCTGTTGTAGTCCACGACGGTGCCCCTTGCAAGAGACTGACTGAAGACCAGCAGAGTTGATTGTCATCCAGCGTAACCAAAGACTGAGATGAAGTACGGGAGCACGATGCTTTTAAACATCACTTTCCTGTGGACATGGTGTGATGTGGACTGTAATGAGGCCAGAACAGGTTTTGGTTGGTTGTATAGAGCTAGGACTTCCCTGGCTTGAGGTCCTGCCACCTGAAGGTCATGGTGTCCCATGGTCTGTTGGTGTCCTGTCTGTGTATGCCCAAGGGTGGGACTGTGCTCCATGAGGTTCGTGCCATGCCTTTTTTTATCTTGGCATTTGCTTCCATAATTTTTTATCTCTCTTGGTTCTTTTAATGAAGATTTTTATCAGCAGCGCTCTTTGACCAAGGAGAGAAAGCCCATGTAATCACGACTTGAAGACAATGATGAGAATTTGTGGTTGAAGACCCTCCTCTTGTCGGTGTATTTGATAAAGGATCCGTCAATATTTCCTTACCAAGAGCTGTAATTCTTTAGCTTCAGAGCAGTTTTTGCTGCCGCACGGGATGCATTTTAATGTGTTTCTTAGAGGGGCAATTCACTTCTCAGCCAACCTTTCTGTCTTTTAATTTAGTTTTGGTATAATGTGGCAGTTTGTAAGCACATCTGTGTGTAAAATCTGCAGAGAATTTACCATCTCTGACTTGCCTGAGAAGTGCTAGGTCTTCTCTCGCTCTGAGTGCGCTTCAGCTACAATTTTTAGACTTCCTGTAAGAGTGTGGACCTTTCAAAGTGTACTTAAAATTATTTTATTTTCTTAATGGATTTTATTGCTGAACATGCCGATTTCTTTACCTGTAGCTGTTTCTCAAATGAATTCCAAACTAGTTGTGCAAATTAAAGAATAAATAAGCAAACAAAACCAACCTTCGTCCAATGCAACTATGACTATTAATCCTTCACCTTGCTTACTACATCTTTTAGTAAATTCAGTTTTTATTGTCTTTTGCCCTTTAATCTTGTCGTCTTTGCTCATCCTTTGATCATTATTTTCCTTTCCATCGCTAGCCTTAGTTTCTGCTGTAGTGTGCTGTATATTGCTTGAGCTTTGGTGCCGTGCTTTTCCATGAATAGTAGCCTATTGATTTAAACACGCAATGAATAATGTTTACATCCCGTGTTCTACGGGTTTTGATGTCTCAGATACTTTCCGAGTTTTTTAAATTTACATTTTGGGTTTCGTGAATGCATTTGATCATACTGCACCATGTCACTTTAATTACTCAACAATATTAATTTATCTGCTACTTGTCTTCCTACAGATCTTACACAATTGGGCAAAGTTTGCAAATTGCTACTGAAGGCAAGATCGTGGTAAAATAGCTTTTGTATTGCAGAAGAAAAGCTTTTATAAAACCAAGTTAAAATGATATATGCTTTTCCTGTTAAATACAGGGATGAGTTTAAATGGATTTACGTTATCATTTTGTTTGCAGTTGTCAAAGGCTCATTAATTTTAAGCCAAACTACCTAGCTTGCTGCTTCAAATTGCTTTTAAATTACACGTGTGCTGATCAATCTTGAAAAGCCAAATTAAAAACGCAGCTGAGGGCACATTTCAAGGCCACAGATACAACACTTAATTCTAATCTGTTTTTCACAGGCTAACCTCCCACCTCCAGCACCTCGCCGCTTCCCGGCAGAACTGGGAGGAGAGGAAGTTTTAATGACTTAAATATTTCTGGGAAGGCGGGGAGGAAAGGAAGAGGTGGAAACAGGGAACTATATTTAAGTAATGACCTATTTGCATTACTTAGTCTAAACTATTAGAAACAAACTTAGGAAGATGTGATGTTGAGATAATTGGTGCTATCATAATGTGTGATTTATTTTTTTCAAGGAGACTTGCTCCCAATCCAGTGTAAATCCCTCTTTGTTTCACCTAAGCACCACATAGCGTGACCTGGGATAGAGAACGATGTGCAAGAGAGCTCTTGGCAGTCAGATTCCTCACTTTTCCTTTTTAAAATATATTTAACTAGCAAACTGCAGAAGTTATTTAGAAGTTTTGTGTATGCATGAGTTGATTGAGTTGTAGTTTGTACCGAAAAAGCTTGAGAATTGCTGTACTGGATCAAACTATTTGCCCTTGACATTTGGCCTCATTTAACAAAGATCTTCAGGGGAAGAAAATTGAATAATTTCCTTGAAAAATTACTGAACCCTCTGTAAACAGTGTTTCACATTTCCAGAGGCCCTTGGTTAGCAGTTTATTCATTGAAAGGAAAGAGTAATGCCTTCCAAAAGAGACTATAGATTTTGTCTGGTGTGGCTCTGTGTGCAGTAACATCTCCAGGCTCAGCTCTGCCACTCTGCTGCTGTCCCGCCAGCAGAACTGCACACTGCTTTTTCCTCTGGTAGTATTATCTTCAATAATTAAATATTAAATGTAATAAATTTTAGCAGGTTAATTATGCACAATATCTTTTGGATTTTTTTGGACGGGTGCTCAGTCCTTCCTCATCTACTGGGCTCTTTCACATCAGTTTTAGTAGCTCTAATGTCTATATTCCTGATGTTGGTTTTGCTTTAAAATAAATTGGCAAAAAACCAAAGATCCTGCGGTGACCGAGGCTCTGTGGCATCTTCTGTATCACAGGAGAGAAAACTGGTGTGAAAGTACTGCTGGCAAAGTTGGAAACTATGGGGCATTACACTTTCTGACTGATATTTCACTGCAAATGATATTTTCACAGCCGTCAGCCTCTGTGGGAAATGGAGGTACCTTCTGTTCCTCTTTGGGGACTGTGTAAAAGAGAAGTGAAACGCGGGGACCGTCAGGAGGAGGAGGGCACAGAGCCTGGGGATCGCTGCTGGCTTGTCTCCAGCCTGCCCCTGTAATCCCTACAGCCCTCGTGGTTTAAGTCATTAAGAGTACGCGGGACGCTTTGGTGCTGAAGGTGTTCTTTAAGAGCAGTTTTGCTCTGCGTACTTTTATTGACATTGGACTTAAAGGTGGCCGGTTATGAAATGCTGAAAGGAGGGGAAAAAAAAGATTATGTTAGAAAATTCCCTCTGGGGGAGGGCTGTGATTTTTGTTTCTTTAAAGGAGAAATTATCCTGCTTGCAAAGTGAAATGGAAGGTGTGTAGTGCTTGCTCTTCCAGCAATAGATTAGCAAAAGAAAAATCTTTTTGTTTTTGAGATGGTGCGTTTATTTACCTTAGCCCTTGGGGCAAGGTAGGACCCACAAGCGACTTGGTGATTTTGGAGACAAAGCTCATCTCGGACTTCTCGCAGGGTGGCTAAATAAGAATGTGCTGTTCCCCTCCAGCCTGGCTCTGCTGAGATCCGTCCCCTCTGGAGAGAAACGGCTTATCCCCTTCGGAGGGATGTGGTGTGATGTGGGGACAGACCATCCCTGAGCTTTGGTCCCCGGGGCACCTCGTTCCAAATGCCGGGCTGCGGCTGCTGCCCCGCGGGACCCTGCCATCACTGGGAGCCGTAATCGGAACCGGCCCCGGAGCGTGGGAAAGGAAGGAACTATCCTGCCGGACGGCGGTTTGCAGAAATATGCCCAGCTGTCAAGGGGCCGGGGGGGGGACTGAGGGGAAAGCAGTGCTTTGTCAAGTTCTCAGCTAGAAACACACTCACAGCTGTGTACCAGTTTTTGGAGGTTTGTAAGACGCTTTTAATTTTGCCTTCATACCCAAATTTGTATATCTTTCAAACTCTTTAAGTTTAGTGCCGTCTACTAAACATAATCTCCTCCAAAACCTCCAGGCTCTTCTCTTCCAGCTGGGCATGAAGCTGTTGTCCCGTGCTGTTATACAGTCTCATATCTGTCCAACAGGGCTTTGGTCGGGTTTTAACATCTTAAATAATGATGTTACTATGCAAAGCCGTGTTGAAAGGTTGGTGAATTTCTGCTTGTTCCTTTCACGTATTGCTCAACGTGCAGTGAGCAAATACCTCTAAGCAATCCTGCTTCAGCAGGGGAGTTGGACTAGATGATCTATATGGTCCCTTCCAACTCTAAAAAAATTCAGTGAAATTCAGTTTGTCACAGCGTTGATGGAAGGCTCTGCCCGGGCTCCGTCCCACTGCTCTCAGCCCTGGTGGCGTGTAAGTAATTAATATCCTCATCACCGATTGGATCCACCAGGCTTGATTTTTATTAAGCAGAACATGTTTCTGAAGCCATCAGTGTCTCGGATGTGTGACAGTTGCTTCCCCAAAATACGTGTGCTCTGCCTGGAGGTGAAGAGATGTGTTCCCATCCTCATCCCTGGGCTTTCTCCTCTAATGCAAAACCCCGTAACAACCCTCGTGTGGCTGATAAAGGAAACATCTTTGTAGCGAACACAAAGAAAGGGCCTGACACGGTTCAAGTGGTTTTCAAGTATCTGGGCTGTATTACAGAAAACGGCGTGTCCTCATTTACTGCTCTCTGTAGGTGTGTTTTACTATGGCCAAGAAATAGAGGCTGATGATTCAAGGTCAAGGGGACAGGAAGAACAGCGGGACGCCTTAATAGGTATCTATTAGTAAAATTGGTGGTAGGATCATTTTGAAGATACTCCTTTTATAAAGGTACATCCATGGAAAATGTTTGTGTTGCATTTTACTTTTAAAAACACTTAGAAAACCCTCTCAAACCTAAAAGGCTTGTCCTGCAAGGAATGATACGCTTTCCCCAGCGCTGTGCCCCTAAACTAGCAGGCTGGTTTACTTAAGCTTTGTCTTTAGTTGTTAGAGGATGTTCTGCAGGGATAATTCAGACAGCCTGTGGGCTTCTGCCCTGTGCTGAGGGCGCTTCTTGTCTTGAGACACTTGTCCTACCTTGTCCCTCCCTCTGATGAGGGAAGGGAGCACGGGGAGGTTAACCGGTCGAGTTCCAGTGTTGGGTAATGTACGTTTTATGTATCTATTTGTGTCTATACGTATATAGAGATTGATTCTGACAACTAAAAGAAATTTATCAAAGCCAACAGAGCAAGACAAATAGACTAAAATATTTTAAATGTGTTATTTCTAGTATACAAACAATGATAACCTGGTAAAGTATCGGTAGAAAAAGTACATGGACAGTTTGAGTGGGAAGAAAGCAAGATGTGATGAAGAGAACAGATAATGTGAATTCAAGAGAGGGCTGTGGTGATGCCAGGGTCAAGTGGCAGATGGGTCAAAACCAGAAAGGGCCAGGTGTGATGGGTGGAAGTGGGCTTGTGAGTTCCAGACTCTGCTGGTCATCAGCTTCTCGGTGTAACCAGGTGTAGGGCAGAAGTTGCAGCTGGTGAGGATGGTGGGCTTTCCTGTTTCTGCTTTCATAGAATCATAGAATGGTTAGAGTTGGAGGGACCTTAAAGATCATCATCAGGTTCCAACCCCCCTGCCCTGGGCAGGGACACCTCCCACTAGACCAGGTTACTCAAAGTCCCATCCAGCCTTATCTTTGAATAACAACTGGAATCCAGAAAACACCTTGCAAATGTATCTTTACGTACATTAAAAACTTTGTTATAAAGATGATTTTTATAGCAAGATCTGCCCTCATTTTCTAATGAATTGAATCTGGCTGGGCTGTAGCTCTCATTTAGGTGAGCACATTTCCCGATTGCCTTTCATCTTGGGACGCTCCCTGGCTTTGATGCTAGTTATTGAAGCTTGCTTCAAAATGTGAGAATGAAACAGAAAAGCTGAAATTTTTAAGAAAACATTGTATTTCTTTTGAGTACTTTTCACCTGAGGTGATACAAGTCCATCTGTTGATGCCTGGTAGGCTGCTGCTCAGCCCTGACTTGAGGACCCACAGACACCCATTGTGTTGGGCAACCGGACTGGCTCTGGAGCTCGCTCGTCATCCAGCGCCCAACACTGCGGCTATTCACGGCCTCCCATTCACGGTGCTGACAGCAATCTTCATCCCTGCATAGAAAACTAGAATTTTCCTTTGGGCCAGAAGCAACAAAGCTCCAGGGGGGGAAAAATGACCGCGTTCAGCACTGATTTGTTCCATCCTGTCAACAGCATGGCAGGAGTGTAGAGAGGTCCCCTCTTCCCCGAGCCAAGGCTGGTGGCATCAGCTCTGGGTCTTATGGTTGTGTTTTATATATATTATTCTTTCTCAAAAGTGAGGTTTGCTATTGCTTTTTTAATCTCATTAGGTTAAAAGGGTGTGATGCTTTCCTTAGAGATGCCTTGTAGCATTGGTCTTTTGAAAGTTTATTATTTTTTTAAAATATTGATTATATGTGTATTGATGAATTGTATCTAAGGAATATAAATGCAGCTTCAAAATATTGTTGTGATCTCCGGTAGAAGGAAAAGGGAACTTTCGTGGGTCGTTTCAGCATCTAAAATCAGTAGTCAGAAATGGTATAGCCTGTAAACAGCAGCAGAACTCCTGCATTTGCTGGGAATTGCTGGCACGTCAGAATTTGCTGCTTGGGGATTTGCAGCAGTTGAGCAGTAGCTAATACATTTTCAAAAGTATTAAAGAGATTCTGTTAATTTTCAGGGCCAAAAAGAAACAAAACTCAGAAACCGCAGAGGCATTTGTGTAAATTCTGACTCTGTATTTGAGATCTCCCAGGGGAACCTCGTAAAACCAACAGGTGTTTTCTAGCTTTTTAGGTCTCCCTGGAAACACATAAACAATTGCATCACGTGCCTGCTCTTCGATCAGGGTCTTTAAATACTGAAACTCTTGTTTAATTGCAACACGTGCTGTTTGGTAATGTGAATTTGTGAAATACTGTATCCTTAAAATAGCTTCGTACCTAGGTCATGGTAAATACCTACTCAAATCCAAGCTGTACCAAGTGGCGGCGGTTGGTAATTGTTGTAGTAAAATTAATTTTGGTGTTGTTGGGACAGCAGTGTTTTGTGGGTTGGTTTGTTGTTTGTTTTTTGTTGCCTGGGTTTGGTTTTTTTTAGTTAATTTTAATTATGACCAAAGTTAACTAATTGAGTAAGGATAATATTTATGGCAGCAATTCCCTGGTGTTGCTGGGCCCCAAAATAGGAGATTTCCCTGCAGCAAATCCCTATAGTCCATGTTGCTTCTGGATTGTTTGACGGCTGTTCATTTTACTTTATTTTTTCCCAAGGCATGCAAGCAGGTATTGAATATATTTATGCTGTCATGTCTTTCTGTAGGAAGAACAGGCAAACGAGGCATTGCCTGTTTATAAAGTTTCTGGAACGCTAGAATCATTTGTGTGCTTTGTTTCCAACAAAGTCGGGACAATGGAGAAAGGATATTGTTATTGGGCCTCTGGGACTCTACTACTGCATTTTATTTTGAAATAGACTTTAATATTTCTGACCTGATATCCTGAGCAACGTTAGAAAATTCCAAGTGGACAGCTAGCTTTCCTTATTTTGGAAAGATCTGATTCCCCCCATTTTTTTTAATTTTTTTTACCTTTAGATGCAAGTTATTTTCTTAATGCCAGAACAGGTTATCTGCTGATGGTGCGCCACTGCCTCTGAAAAGTTCAGCAAAAATTAATTCTCAGCATAAATCAAACCAGCTAATGTGCTGTCAGTGTCCTGCCAGAAGGTAAAGCAGAAAGGAAAAAAGGAAAATAAATTATGCAAATAAATAGCTTTGCAATAGGGAGCATTGCATTAAGCATAGGGTTAGATGATGGATGTTGTTTGAGACCGTCTTGAGTGTCCGTCCATGAGCTTTTGGCCAGGTAGGGTCAAGTCTTTCCAAAACCATTTAAGATCTTCCACTTGGATCTGAATGAACGAGGGACATTTGTAGTGTTGGATCCTGGAGGGGACTAAAATTATGTCAGGGCTTTGTGGTCCAGAGATCTGAATCCAAACTGTTTCTCCTCTTGCCCTTGAGTAACACCAGGCGTCATTATTCCTTAGATGTCTGTTAAAGCTTTATTTTAAAATATGTTATTTCATGTTAACTGAATGCCTCGGGGTGGGCAGGGATCCCTCGCTCCGGCCTGGAGGAAAGCACTTGAATGGCACTTCAACACAACAGTCCAGTTTGATGCTGTCTGGGTTTAATTTAGCAGGTTTAGGGCGTTTTCTGGGGTTATTTTTACAAGAGAAAAAACGACTTTCTGGCCGGCAGCGCTGCGTGTGGGTGGGCTGTGTCTGGGTGATGTTACACTTCATCGCGGTTCATCTCTTGGGGGATACCTTCTCTCCGTTTATGTCTTCAATAACATGTTTACTGTTAGCATTTCAGGAAAAAAAAAGATTCCGCTGGTTTTCATTTTCCTTTTACAATGTTTCTGTATAACAAATGGAACAAATTTATTGTCTGTTCTCACTGAGTTAACCTCAGTTGCCAGTAGCCCACGAGGAGCAGCCAGGAGCCAACTTAGTCTGTGCAGACCCTGTTTCAGCAATTCTTCTGTTTCCCTTGAAATGACAAGTTTACCGATATTGTGAAATAATGCGTGGTATTGTGAAGATACCGAGTATATTATTGCATGGTATTAAGACACTGCCAGGGATAGATGTCTGGGCTAATGTTGTGGTGGTTTTGTGCTGTTTCCTTTAGAGGCTTAGGCCATGGAATTTTGAGAGAACAGGAAATTGCCGCTAAAAGAAGAGGTAAGAGTTGCTGTCAAAATTTGTTTTTCAGGATCGTTATAGAATTTTCCACATGACTGAAAAAATCTCATTGGCAAACACAGGCTTTGAAGAAGAGGAGCTACAGAAAGGTGCTTCTGCTTCCAGTAAACACAGGAGGAACGGAGAGGGAGAAATCCCTCCTTAAATGCACAGATGTATTTGCTGCCCATCAGTAAAAGTGACTCAGACGTTCTGCATATTGTCTCTAAAAGATAAAAAAAAAACCCTGTAATAATTGGAGGAGCTTACGATGACTTGGTAATAGTCCTCAGCTTCCAGCATTCACATTATTATTTCATTTCTGAAGTCTCTGGGCTGGAGTGTAGTTCTTCTCTTTGGTTTCCCCCCCAAGCTGTGGTTTAGCTGGTTAGAAGCTGCTTAACCAGCCATAGCTCTGAGGTCTTGGCTTCCTGAGGGCCCTGAATTTTTGGTTGAAGGACAAGAACAGTCAGAGGTATTTAAAACTAGACCCCTTTGGTTTCTGTCCTCCCTGAAAAGATCTCCCTGGGGGTTGTGGTGGCAGTAGGGACCCTTCATGCTCCTGCAGTCCACAGGGAGATGTAATGGAGGAACACGAGTGACCCAAGAGAGTGGGTCTTGATTTTCTGCCACATCCTTGGAGTGCGGACAGTCATTCTTGGTGTGGCCCGTCAGTCTCTTGAGCAATTCCCATCGTTGTTGGTTTGTGGACCTGCCTGCCAGGTCCCATCCCTGCCTCTGTCCCTCCTGTAGCTCCAACCACAGTGCAAGTGGAACAGAAGAGCACACAAGAAGAAAAGGCCTTTCTAAGATGATAGATTTCTAGCTCTGTGGCGTTTATAGTTGAATTCATATGTGTAGGCCTATCCGACCACCAGCATTGGAGGGAAAGATCATCTGAAAGACAAGCTCTGTTATTTCAGCCTTTTGAAGGCAACCAAGTCACAGAGGGTGTTTTCTTCATGGAAAAATAGACAGTCCGTGTCAACAGCTGGGCATAACTCTCCACTCTGTAAGGACTGGAAGAGACTGAGGCAGCAGAAGAGCTCATAGAGAGTCAAGTCTACCTCTTGACTTTTAAACCGTGTTGTATGTGGACTTCACTGTGGGGGGAAAAAAATGTGTGTAATATATGCAATGGAAGCTATGGGACTCTGGAGGTGGCAGCAGTCACGGTGCTGGTGTGATCATCCTCAGCCTCGAGCAACTCCTGGAGGTCTCAGAAAACATATTGGTGTTCATGATGTGTTTCAGCTTGGAGCTGTAGAACTCCTTCCTTGTTATATTTTTGCAAAATAGTGAGAGTCTATATGAAATCTGGTATTTTTGGGAGGAGATTTATCTGTTTTCATTTCACCCTCCCACCAGTAGTTTTTGTTTTGCATCTGGATTTCTGGTTGTTTATTCAAATCTTCAAACGCGAACATCAGATGTGCTCCTGGAGCCAGTAGTAATAATGATTTAAGGAAAAATGAAGTTCACCATTTCTTTCCAGATAATCATATGCAAGAATAGCTGAAATAAGCAAAAACTGATACAAGTTTGAGTTTTCATCTCCCGCATTAGGTAAATAGCGGTTCTGAGTTTCTATAGGAAGGTTTTGGGATAGCAGTGTCCAAGCAAAAAGGTCAAGTCCCTGTAGGACATACCCTCTGTATTCAAATGAAGGAAACTTTGTATAAATGCAAACGTGAAATGCTCCCGGAGGACAATAGCTTATTTATGCCCTCAGTGTTACAGAAAACAAACTTGGAACCAATTTCTGCTCTTTTAAGCATCACTGGGAGTCTCTGGAGGATGTTGTCCTCCTTCCTGCGCATTTACAGGTCTCCAAGGGAGGGTCCTCTCCAGTGGGCTCAGTACGTGAAGCTGGGAGTTTCTTCGGCATAGAAGAGTTTTTCTCATCACATTTGTTCTCAAACAGAAAGGAAGAAAAGGCTACAATTTAACTTGGCATCAGAGCACATTTGTAATGAAACTTGTCAATCACACGGCGGGGAAGGTCACGTCTCCTGTACTGCAACCTCAGATGACAAAAGCAGTTACTTGAATCTCCCTGATTGATCGTGGAATGGTCAGGGCTAAAGCAAGGCTGTGCTAGAGTGAAGATGAAGGTGTTACTTAAGTGTTTCCTGCTGTTGAGGTATGTGATTGTGAGAATCCTGTTGAGATAAACCTTTATGCCTCAGAAAGGGGAGATTGTACGTACTACCTTTCTTTCAAGCTGAAGAAATTCTGAGGGGAATAAAAATAGAAATTGCCATCCACTTGACTTGTGTCATCTCATTTGGAACTAGACGCTCTAGTTGATGGAAAAATATATTCTTTAAATAATATTTAATGCAATCTGTCGTGTTTGTGAAGTAGAGTTGAATTTTATGGGCTGGGGAAGAGGGAATTGAAGGAAATAGCTTGTTAACTGTTACCAGTGATCTGAGGGTGTGTGTCCGCTCCCCAACTGCAGTGCCAGTGTCTGGGATGGGAAAGGGGTTAATGCCTCTGTTTGCATGACACTGGAAAAAACTATGCTGAAGTCTCAGCAGATGGCTCACCGTTTACTTGAGGACCGGGCAGGGATGTCTGCGGGAACTGGACACAGAGGAGCTGCTCCACTCGTGGCAGTCGGTCCCTCTGGTCTGTTTATCTTCCCTCTTGCCCCCGGGGAGCCGTTCTGTGAAGGAGATTTTTTGGACAGGAAAAGCTACAAACTAAACAGAGGAGACAGGCAAAGGCTGAAGTAAATGAACTAACAGCATTCTTGTTTTGTCGATTTGAATGAAGGCTGTTGCCGTTGTATGAATGTCGTCTTCCAGCAAAAATTTGTTAATAGGTTTCTGCCTGTCCTCAGTTACTTATTCATGCCCCTGAGCTGCCACTCGCTGAAGATGTATAACGTTGTTATTTGCAGGCTGTAAATCAGATCAGGGAAATGTTTCCTTCTGGAGTGCTCTTGCTTTCCTATTTTATTTATTTATTTTAACCTAGATAGTTTCTCTGGCTGGCTTACAGCCAACAGTTCTGCCAACACCAGTGGTGGGGTGGTGCAGAGTGGCTGAGGTGGATCTCAGCTATAGAGGGAGGGGAGAAGAGAAGAAGCGAGGGGGGGGAAAAATGGAGCCTTTGATCTTGGACATTGCTTTTATCGCTGTTTGTATTCCTGCCCATGCTGCACTCTTGTTTTCCCAATGCTGGGAGCTGCGCTTCCTTTCAGCGTGATGTTAAGAAGATCCCCTATGGCTGAACGGTGTTTTGGATGGCTACATCCCAACTGGTGGTCGTGTCTTAAAGACACCACACAAAGACAAAAATAAAAAGATTGAACAGGAAGAATAATATACTGAGTTAGTAATAATTAGTTTGAAACTCAATAAGGAGAACAGTGTTTCTGTAAAAGCCCGGTCGGGTGTGAAGGAGCTGCCCTTTCCTCCTTGGCCAGGATTTGCCCATAGGGTAGGAGTTAGCGTTGCCCAATAACCCCAGATTCTGACTTCGATTTGTTGCTTCTGCTGGATATCCCCGTGTGAGATCACACTCCTGCACCACTTAACTTGTCGTGTTTGTGCTTTGTGTGACACTTCTCTGATTGTCCCAGGAGGAAATTGCCTTGGTCTGAGTAACCCTTTCAGAATGAACATATTATCAAACCCTAACAGTGTTACTGGACATTGCAAAAGAAAGTTGTTTTCAAGACATATATTGCTACATATTGATGCAGAGCTTAGTCATCAAGTTTTTCTCCTGTTAATTTGTTAAATAACTATTTAAAACTTTTCAATAACAAATACATTTTGGCTGTTTAAAAAAGGAAAAAATCTGGTGTCCTCTGTGCAAATCTCCTATTATCTTCAGAATTACAATTTCTCCTCCGACACAGAGGGTAAATCCAGAGCTTCTAAAGCAGAACCCTAAAATGTTTGCTGCAAACACGCATCCCTTGTTAACTAGTATTTACATAAAACATGCTGACACCACTTTGGGTAGATTGAGTAGGATGCTTTCTCAGCTGTTGAAATTTGCACACGAGATGGAAGATGTTTTGATTAAAAAAAAAAAAAGGGTTAGCTGAATATTTTTTCCATTTATTCCCATGTGTCAAAATCAAAGCAGCGTTTCTCCAGGCGTTTTGCCCATTTTCTTTTTTTGTTCCTCTTGTTCAGTTGTTTGGATATTTTCCCCTCAAGGTTGGTATTTGGGTTTTCTTTTTTTTCCTCTTAATGGAGTAATTCAATCTCTTAATGAGATAAATACATGTAAAATGCTGTTTAGACAAAAATGAACATAATACTACTGGGTTTAGATTCCTGTTTATTTTTAGCAGTATTTGTAAATTCATGCTTTTTTTTATCAGTATAGGCAATGGTGAACTAGGGGCAGCTGGTGGGAGACCTGTGAGACATCACCAATAGTGTCCTCCTGCTGTAAAAGCAGTAAGGAAAAAGATTACAGCCATAATGTCTATTTTACTTCTACACATTCCTCTACCTTGTGAGTTTTCTCATATGAAGCCCTTTCTGTGATAACATTTTAGTATGGGGTTGCTTAGTTTATTTTTGAGCAGTATTTCAAAAGCCTCCTGTCAAGGAGGAGAGCTCCCAACTTTCTTAATCAGTGTTGAAATGACTTCATAAAAGCATAAAATAGAATCTTATCTTTTTTTTTCCCTGCAGTGAGAAAACCCCATTCCCTTTCTCATTTCTTTGTTTTTATTTGCTCCGTGTGGATGCTAGTGCTTCTGGCCACTCAGAAACTAGAGCAAAATCTTTTTTTAGAAACTAGAGCAGAATTTTCATAATAAACCTGATCTCGTGCAGATTCAGAGCCTCCTTTGGGGGGAAGCGAGGGAAGGAAGCTGGAATTAGGGAGAGTTATAAGCAATGTAATTTCAAGGATCCATGTTCTAAAAAGCCTCCATGGATTTGCTACTGCTGCCTGGATTAGGAAGCCCTTTAATTTGCTTTTAATTAAAATGATTTTCATTTATTCTGTGCCTTCTTCAAAGGTCCCAAGGCACCTCACAAACTTGTGATTGTATATATAAAATGCAAAATCCATATTCATGTGATACTAAGGTTTCGCGTTGAAGTTAAGGATGAAAGAGAGTTTTACCCTCCTTTTTTTCTCTTAGTATTTTTAGAACCTCCATTCCCCATTACGGTGCAACTTTTAAAGCAATGCAGTTGCCTGTTTGATCTCAGTGAGATTGCAGTCCGAAGTGTAAACATTGACCTTCCATAAATATCTTATCTGAATAATGTATTTAAATAGCCAAGGCTTTATTTTTTTGCAACCTCATTAAGTTGGAGGAAAAAAAGAATGTGAATACCTTTTATTTTTTTTTTTTAAAGGAAATGGACCTATTGCAAAAAACAAAATGCAATGAAAATTATATATTAAAATGGAAACTGTTATATAGCTCAGAAGTATAGTTGTTATGCTAATTTTCTTTTAAATAGCTGATATTAATACAATGTAAATATTCAGAAATGAAGAAAAGCTTTTCCTAAAGATGACTGTACTTCACTACATTTGAATGGTGTACTCCACAATAACCACTAAAGAACAGAAGAAATAGGGTCATCGACTGGGAAATACCTGCATTTTAAATGGCTTTTGTGATGGTTTCTGTCTTTCTGGTTATTTGCTGTGGAATTAAACCTGATTATCAGCATGGAAACCTGGAAAAGTCTAAGGAGTAGTGGGGATAATGCAGTCTCGGGGAGGAATTTGATGTCCCAACCTAAGGTGATGGTGATGAAGCCAGTGGTGGGAATGAGCAGCAGCAGAGATTCACAAATGCTAAATTTTTCCAGAGACTGGAGAACTTGCTTTTATGTTGGTTGTTTTTGTTTTGGAAGAAGCATAAACTGTAGTGGCAGAGATGCTAAGATTTTTTTTTTTTTTTTTTCATGCTCATGAATTTAGACAGCTCCAAATTAATGTTGGGACATTTCATAACGACCCGCAGTCTCCTGGAGGCAGAAGTTCTGTCTGGGCTTTTGCACGACATAGGCAGTTGTACAAGTTCATTAGTTACACCATAAGTTTTTAACATGTGGCAACTAAGATGGAAAAAGAGAACAAAGTCCTTTAAAACCCATTTAGACATATTTATTTCATAATAAAATTGTGTCCTGAAAAAATGTGTCTTCTACTGTTGAGGTAGAAAACCTGAAACTTATGCTTGTTTATAGAGAGCCAGAAATGTCACTGTTCAAGTTCGGGTAAGCAAAATGCCATTTTTGACATTACACTGTTGTTTGAGGATATTACACCAGAATTGTGAGCAGCATATTTTCTTATAATACCGTTTTTGTTCTCTAAATGAATACAGCAGTGTTCGTTCCTATGGAGGAGTTATTCATGAGGAGTTCACAGCACTTGCTCGGGATCTGGGAGGAGGGTAGATGGCTGTGCTCAGCAGTTTGACTGAGGATGGGATTTTGGGGGGCTAACTTTTGGAAAGTTAGAATCTTTGCGTGGATATCTAATGTACACTTTAAAAAAAAACCTGATGTAATTGTCTACAGCAGGTACAATTCTGCAGCCTGCTGGTAGACACCTGATGAGGCCACCTAGGTTAGGGTAGAGGTGGTTCTGGTGGAGACACCGCAGTTGAGTGGCGAGAACTGAGTGATCCTGGTGAACAACTTCAACTTGCAGGATTTTGCTCCCCAACACCTGAATGATTCAGTTTGTGGCTTATGGGGTTGGTTTTTTTTGGTGTTTGTTTTTCTTCCATCATTAATTCCCAAACCTGTCCCCCATCTCCTGCTCTGCAGTCAAAACCATAATGTCTCAGTATTATTTTCTAGTATGAGTGGTCAATAAAGAACGTGTGAAGGCTGGAATTTGTGGAGCGTTAATGGAACACATTGTAAGGCAAAGTGTCTCCTAAGTGCAGTCATACCTGCTTCACCCTTTTGTGTCCTCTTCTGTCCTCTGTGGTTTATGGTGGCAGTGAATTTCTGGTGGTTGAGTCCTTCTTCAGACCTGGAGTGGCTTGTTTTCAATGAGAGGTCATTTGCAAACTTGGGCCTGAGGATTCATGGATTTGCGTTTTCTGGAAATACTTTAGGCAGTAGGAAAGCTGTATTTTAAAACTACAAATGACAGTTGCAAAACGAAGCTGCAAAGGCCTTTCATTTCTTTTTTTTTTTCCTGGTTTTAATTGACTCTTGACATGCCTTATAACCCTCTTATGAAACCACTGTGTTCTGTTGCTCTGTAAATGGATTATAATAAATGACTGGTTTGGGAGTGTGTTCATCTGAGACTCTGCTGCAGGGCGATTTCTTGTGAAACTGTGGGCCATTAAGGCGATGGGCTTAGCGGCAGCCATCCACATACAGCTTTATTTAGGGCCAGTTTATGCATTTGTGGTGAAAACCATAGCAGTTGTATGTTCTCAATGACTTTGCAAGGCATCTGTATTGCATCTGCTGGGCTCCATTGTTTCATTCAGGTCTCACGCGGTAGGAAAATGACTGAATGGAGTTATGTAAAACCTCCAGTGCAAATTGTTATTCGCCTTGAAACAGGGATGATGTCGTCTTGTTTTGGCTCCGGGGAGGTTGGATGAAAAGAGCTTCCTAGAGAAACATCAAATGCCACAATTTGCAGCCGAGTGTGACCACAAACACTGCGTGAGCTCGCTGTTCTCTCTCCCTTTAGTAGTGCTACCACCGTGTGGCACCGCCGTGAATTATGCTCCCTGGGAAAGTGGCTTCTATGCTGGGTGTTGCTGCCTGTGGGAAGATCTCGGCATTAAAGAAGGTGCCGTCATGTTGGAAATCCAGTTGAAGAGGTGTATCCTGCGCTCCCGATGTGCTGCAGCAGGGTGAAAGGGTGTAGAGAAGTGTCTGTGTATTATATAGACTTAAAAAACAGCCTTACAGGCTTCCCACGAAGCAGAATTTACCTCCCTTTCGGCACTGCAGTTGTATTTTGAAGGCAAGGGGAAGGTGTATGGAGGGCAGATTCCCGAGATAACCTGTATAACTGCTGAGGGTTTCGTCTGGGTCTGGTCTGGTGCAACTTCACCTCTCTGCTACGGTCAGGAGTTCATCTGTGAGTTTATCTAAAGCTGGATACGCAGCAAATTCTTCAAAGTTGTTGTCATCTCGTTCCTGCAGGAAAGGAAGTTCCTTAATGAGCGCAGGGCAGAAGATATTTTCATAATTACTGTTCTAAAATAAATTTAGGAAATACTCATGACTTGACTTGACAGTCCCTGGAAAACCTAATCTAAGGCCCAGCTTTCCACGGAAGGTTGGATCAGGTGGTCTCCAGAGCTCCTTGCCAACCTCAGCTTTCCTATGATCAATTTGAAAAACACTTGGCATGTTTCTTTCAGGACTTTTCAGTAGATGCAATTAAATAATTTCAGGTGGAAACAGGTGCTTAAAAGAAGACTTTAGCGGGCACCTATTTCAAGCTTTTTGGGAGTAGTTTGGGTTTTTTTGGAGTGGTGTGGAAGGGAGCCCTTTTAATGCATGTGTTAATGCAGGGTGAGTAACCAGCATATTAGAAATAAATGCAGTTGCACACCCGTCCTTGAACATCCGAGTTGAGCTGTTTGTGTTTCTGCGGTGTTGAGGTGTAGTGACATTTGCCAGTTCGTCTCTCTTGAGTGCTTGTGGCAAACAGTCAAAACATTAGCGACTGAAGTCTGCTGAAATAACTGCAGCTCTTACAGCATTTTGTATTCATAAAGAAACAACTTTTGTTGGGGTTTTTTAAGATGTGGTACAGGGGCTGGATATTAGTCCTGATTTTATATTCTGTGTACATCTAAAACATCCTAACAAACATCCTTTGTACGTCAAAAACATAGAAGGTATGCAAAGTCTGACCTTTGAACACAGTGCTTTTTTTCCTGTTTACGTTGGCCAAGACCCTTAAAAAAAATTATTTATTTTGTCATGAAGCGACTACCAAATAAGTTTACATCTGTGGGAGCTTACGTAAGGTAGATAGTGAAACTTGGCGTGTTCTGCGTGCTCTTGGCCTTCCAGAAGATCATTCAGAACTCTTGTGTGATATCATCTTATCATTGGAGCCACATGGGATCCACATGAAATGACTGCTACTGCACTCTACCAGGGAGCAAACACTGAAGTCTTGATTCTCGCAGCAGCTGTTCCTCATTTAATCTGAACAAACATGAGAGCAAAAGTCTCTATACATTTTTTATTTTTTTTTTTTCCCCTGGAGACTACTCAGCCGTGTATTCCTGTGTAAGATCTCGGCCAGTGACCTGGATGATGGGATGAAGCGCAAACTCAGCGTGTTGGCAGATGGCCCCGGCTGGGGAGGAGGGGTTGATGGTGCTGGAGGGCAGGGATGCTGTGCAGAGGGACATCAAAGTCCTGGAGGAATGAATGCGGCATGAGGAGCCTCCTGACCTTGGCCAAAGCCAAATTCAAGGGCGTGAGGACGTGAAGTATGAGCCCAGAGGAGAGGGCTTCCAGGGTGGGAACTGAACCTTAGTCCTCAGCTGGTCTGAACATCAGGTCCCACTTCAGTGGGAACTGAACATCAGGTCCTACTACCTACCAGTCCTCAGGTAATGGAGAAGATGGAGCCAAGCTCTTCCTTGAGGTGCACAGTGCAAGGACAGGAGGTTGTGGGCACAACCAACTGGTTGTTATATGGGGGGAATTTGCGACTGGTTATATGGGGGGAAGAAAATTCCCCGTGAGCATTCGGTCTTCTGAATGAATAATGACAAGAAATTCGCATCTGTGTACAACTCCAACTGCACACAGGTGTATACAACACTATTCCAAAACACACTAGAGATCCTGACACTTTTTATTATCAATTCACTTAATTTTTTCATTGTTATTAAAGATTATGATTAGTCTAAGAAAATGTTTAACGTTTGTGTCCAGAGTTTGTATTGCCAGAACGGCGTAGGTTATCACAGCGGGTGTTGGTGCCGTTCTGGGGGACTGCACAGCTCCGGTTGCAGTCTTTCATTGAATTATATTTTAAATTAATTTTCATGAAGTGCATGTACTGTTATTCCTCTGTTTTAGGAATGCCGTTAGCTGGTGTAATACTGGAAATCAAAAGCAGTTCTATTGATTGGGAGGAAAATATAATTTTACGTTTAAGCAATGCTTAAAATATCAATGCTTTTAACAGACTACAGGGCATAAGAGCTTCTTTTCCTGTAATATAACTCTGATCAGTATCCTTGACTTAGTGAAGTAAAACTCTGTTGCTAAAATCATCATGACAGTCCACAGTTTATGATAGGGGATTTTTTTAAAGAAACTAAGGAGATCCATATTTCAGTGATAAAAAGATACTGTGTTTGAATGCAGGTCACCCACCACCTCCAATCCTTTGGAAAGAGCTCATCTTCTTGAGCCATCCCATCGTGGTAGTATTTATATAAAAAAATAGTGCTGTTCCGAGCCCATTAAAATGGGATGTGTAACACCAGAAACCGTTCGTATAGCAAGTAAGATACCTATATATATGGCTATACATATATGATAGCTTAGGCGCAGTTTAACTCAGTTTTGAATTTCCAGTGTTGAAAAATAAGTCAGTTTTGGTCAAGTTTGTACAGTTACATCTTACAGTACGTCTGCTTTTGTGTTTTTAGTGATGCATTTTGCATATGTGCAGGAGAATGCCCTAATTAAAAGTCACAGAGTGGTAAAAAGTCATGGATCTTTAATGATTTTCTTCAGATCTTGAAGCAGGGAAGGGTTCCCCTCTGCAGAATAGAAGGAGGAACCTCTGCAGGCATCAGGTATCAAAAGAAAATTTATTTAGATTTAGATTTTCATAGAAGGGAAAGCTTGGGAAGCTGCACAGGAAGGTATGCAGATAACTTTTTAATTAATCCTGCTGGGGGAATCATGTTGGTTTAGGAAGGGCGATGATGAACGAGTCACTAGAAGAGTTCCTGTGGCTTCTTTTGGGCAATATTTAGAAAAATGCTTAATTATCATTGCTGGGAGGTGGAGGGACACAGTCGTAGCTCTTGGCCATCGCAGAAGACTCCCATGGGTACAGTGTGTAGTTTAACTGAGCACCAAAACCTCTGAGTTTTGGTCAGAAATGCCTCTCTGGTCCAGACAGCACGGGGCAGCGGCGTGTGGGGACCTCCTTGCTTCCACTGCTGCTTCTGCAGGTGGCTCTGGAGATCCTTGGGGTTTCTGCCAGCACCGTGAGCCATTGCGCCCCTGGCTGGAGTAGGTGGTCCCCAGGGATGGGTAGAAAGTCAGGGACCTTTTCAGAACCAGCAAGATCTTCTCAATATCTTTTTTTTTTTTTTTCTGCTGAGTTTAGAGACCAGTTGTGTATAGTCAGCTTTTTCCCCGTCTTACCAGTTTGCCTTGCTAGTGGTTGAGTGGTGTGATATCTTTCCCCAAAATCTGACCAGGAAATGTTAACTTTGACCAAATTGAATGACTTCAAAACCTTCAGATTTTGTCACCTCCCTGTTTATCCTTTTTCCAGATCCCCGAAGAATGGCATTTCTTTTATTTCTGTTGTCCAGGTGCCAGTGCAGCTCCTCCTGAAACACCGTTGTGAAAACCAGTAAGTAGTTAGAGCAGAAAGAGCGAAGGGCAGAAAAAGTGGTTCCTGCCAGCAGGTCTTCACCTGGGTCCTGTGGTTAAAATACAATGAATTCAAGAACTTCAGTTTCCTGTTTTCCAAAGATGATCTTTTGGATGTGTCCTCCATCAGCAACGTTATTCTTAGTGATTACTGTTTGTGAAATAAGGAGAAAAAAACCCAGTGTCTTGTTGTTTCCCCTAACGTCTCATTTTTTGTTATGACTTGTGAAGCAAAAGTTTTGCTTTATTATTGAAGAATTGAGGTATACTTTGTTTAGAAAATACTCCCTGCGAGTTCATCTGTCACTGGCTCAAAGGCGCTTTAAAGAGGGCGTTGCCTTATCTCAGTAACGCATCTTGGGAAGCTGTTTAGTGAGCAAATGGCCAGATAATTGCATTGGTGGTAATTGCATCTTAAATCAATCTGCTGTTGAGAAAGATGGTGAAAATGAACTGTATTTCATCATGATATCAAAATATTGGTTCTGTTCTATTAATTAGCATGCTATGAAATAAGAATTTATTTTTTTCTTAAGGAAGTAACTTAAGCTGATCTGGTTTGCTTTTTATTTTTAGTCAATGCCTTTAGTTGGTTCCCTGAAAGAATCAAAGTTCTGTGCCTGTGTGTGTGAGAGGGAGAACAACGTTTCTAGGATGTTGATGAATGAAAACACTAAAGATTTTTCCATTAAAAAATTTTTGAGGTATATTTTTGTAGCTTTGCCGAAAGATTTTTCTCTTTCCTTCAACACCGCTGTTTTCCTTAGAGTTGCCCACCAGTGACAGCATAAGCTTTGCTTTTCTACCTGTTTTTAGCAGCAAAACACCTACATTGGTCTGTCACTGTATGTCTGCATTTTCTTTCGCTGACCTGGTCAGAGAATGTGATGACTGAGCACTCAGGAGATGCAGAAAGGTGAGGAGTTTGGCTCTTGCCATGAAGTTTTAAAGCTTTCTTGGCAGTTTTGGTGATGATTTGAAAGCTTCTGATAGGCTGTTTATACCTTAATTTGCTCTTCTCCCACAAATACACTTCCCTTTATAGTCTTTACTCGACCTGTGAACAAAAGGTCTCTTGGAAGCCAGTGTATTTTGATTTTGTATGTTGTTGGGTTGGGTTTTTTTTTTGTTTGTTTTTAAGTGCTTTTTTGCAGAGTAGTATTGACCTAAGTTTAGTTACCATCGATATTATTGATCTTAGACTTGCCTCTCTACACTCCATCGATCTTGGGGCTTTTTTTTGTAGTGTTTTGTTTTTGGTTTTTTTTTTTTTTTTAGATTAGTTCTTAGATATGGCCAAAAAACTAAGATAGTGAAATAGGTGCAAATCAGTTGGAGCCTGGAAATGAGTTACAAGTCCATTATTTTGTCTCATTTTTCAGCAACATGACTATAGTTCTTCGGTGGCCTTTCAGGAAAGGTATGGGTACACTTGAGCATGAAGGGAGAAGAATTGAGGATGTGATTTCTTCTGAGAAATTGCTCCGGTGCTACTTCTGATAAGGCTTAAGATAAGTTTTATGAGACAGCGAACTTGCACTAAATTGTACATTAATGACTTCAGCTGGAAAAGCAGATCATAAGCACAAAATACACACGCCACGGGGCAGGTTCGTGTAGCTCCTGCCTGACGTGATGGGAAAGGAAGGGCTGTGTTTGAGACACAGCCTGCAGAGCTGCTTGTAAATGCAGCTTGGTTCCATCTCTCTCCATCGCTGTGCTATGCTGTATATAGGATGTGTGTATATATTTTATTTTTTTTGCTGTTTGGAGGTGTATGAGATGGGGAGAAGCCCTTGGCACCCCAGCAGTGCCTCCTGCGGTTGAGGTCTCTGGGATAACCCTCACCACCGCAGGAGTGATTGGTTCTGCCAGGCTGCTCGGAGCAAATTATCCTCGTTTTCTCCTCTCGACGGAAGGGGTTGACTTGAATCTAGCAAAATCGGAGCTACCCGTTGTCAGTTTTGCAGCTGCCAGAAAGATTTCTTACCAAAGATTCAGTTCAGCTCTTCTATCTAGTGAGGCGGCGAGATCTTCAGCACTTTGAGACTTCATTAGCTCAAGTTTTTATCCGCTGCCTTTCTGCATTTTCCACCATTAGCAACTGCTAATTGTGTCTAAAGAAAAAGACCTTGTTGTTGTTTTGTGAAACACACAGTCCCACAAAGCACATGGGTGAATTCTTGCCTCTCTGCTTTGCATCACCTTGGTCAAAACAAGCGTGAGTTGTGCCCTCGGTCAGTGTGGCTTCCCAGAAAGCCATTTCCCCGCTTTTGGGCATCTAATTGGCTTTAAATTAGTGTTGCCAGCTCACAGAGAGCGACTCATGGTTCTTTCAAATGCCTGTAAAAAGACAGGCCTCCGGAGCCTGCTGAACTCTGAAAATAATGGGTAAAGTTACCCCGACTGGGAGATAAAACCCTGGTTGCTTTCTCCACAGGCACCTGCTAGCTCTGGTTTGCGCGTCTTTTTCAAGCACGAAATTTCTCTTTCCTTCTCGTGAGATTTTTCCAGAAAAAAATGAAAATGTGTGAAAAAATAAAGTGGTTGGAGACGGGCTTTTGAATTTAATCTCATGCAAAGAGGTTGTGGGAGCCCTCTTTTGGGGGCAGGGGAGCAGGAGCACCCGAGGGATGTGAGCAGCCCGTCGATGCCAGCCGATAACCGTGTTTAAAGAAGTTGAGCCTCAGTTTCCCCAGCTGGGTTTTGCCATAGCAGGGGGGAGGCAGCCACCCTGGGAGTACGCCAAGGGTGTGCTTGTAGGGAAGAGGGAAAACTGCAGAGAAAAAATTCCCTGTAACTTCCCCTTCCCTCCTCCCCCAGTATTTGTAAGTGGGGTGTGACGAGACTGAGGGCTGTATTTTGAATATTTTGTTTACCTGTACCACAAGTAGATTTTTCTCTATGATTTCCTGAGGTAGAAATCCATGGCCAGGTTCTGAGTAGCTGCTCTGTTGGTAAAAAAGAGAGGACTTCACTTTGCTGCCTCAACCAGTCATTGATCAGCCGGAACGTTTACTTTTCCAGTCACAGGAGGAAAATTTTGATGTTATAACACGGCCAGAGCCTCTCAGGTTATTCCATTCAATCCGAGGGATGAGCACTTATCACATGCTAAAGCCGCAAGCAAAATATTCAGCAATCAGGGTTTCCATCACCAGGGTGGGACTATGCAAACGCCCTGAATTTATTCTATAAAAAAGCTCACCCTTTTGTATTTTTTTTGGCTGATATTTTCTGGAAGACTTGTTTGACAGAGAGCAGCATTCAACTGATCTGAAACCATGGATCCCGTGGGGCAGTGGGGTTTGTTCTTGGGCATCTCTGCATCAGTTGGAAAGCAGGTAAAAAAAAAAAAAAAGGAAAATGAAAATAATCGGTCTGTATAATGCAATTTAACAAAGTGTGGCTGTATTTCTAGCTATGTGTCATCTTTGGGACCACTTGGGTGAAAAGAGTTGGAAATATGATTTGGAGGATCTCCTTCCTTTGTCTCTCAGGCCTATGTTTATTTTCTTGCCCTAAAATGTACATGTGTGTGACTCGTCTTTATGAAGCTGGTACTATAGAAGTACAGGGGTGTATCTGTGCTTTGAGTGATTGTGGGTCAGAATGTACAAGGTGAGAAAAACCACAAGATAATGTTCTTTGGACCAGGACAGGCAGAGAACTAGGAAGGTATTTTAGATATTCACTGCTTTGAAAGATTTCTTTTTTTTTGTTGGGGTTTTTTTTTTTTTGAGAATTTATTTTCTTACAATGTGGTAGCAGCTTACTCAAAATATAAGATGAAAATGCAAAGCAAAGAAACAAAAAAAAGTCAAAATATGAGTACCTGTGCATTTGTAAATGATACTGCTTTCGTACTGGAGATTCCGGTGATGCTATTTTAAGCCCATTTCATCAGAAAGGGTTTTTGGAAGGAAGTAAGGTTGACTAGTTTGGTTTCATATCCTCTGAAGCTAAAAGTGTCGTTTAGGTAATTTTTGGGTCCTCCTGTGCCTGACAGAAACTAAAATTAAGTGTTTGTTTCTGTAGCCTAAGGGGATCCGAGCTTATCTGAAAGTTTTGGAGTTGTCTTATTAAAAAGTTACTGTTTAATTAGCTGTATCATACTGGCAGTATATTTTTATTGTCAGAAGAATTAATGGGAACATACTATTCTGATGCATAAAAATCTGGCTTGATACTTGTAAAATTGCCCTTCTAGTGAAAAATTCAAATTCTTTTCCACATGAAAAGAAAAACCTCTGTTCTGAAACGATCCTTGAGGTGTGTGGTATCTGCACGCAGGCGCTCGGTTGCTCTGTGGGGTAACTGGAAGTGTGGAGCGGGAGTGAATTTTGGGATAATAAATTATTTCTGTAGTACTCCCTCAGAAAAATCTGAGCCATGCGCTGTGCAAGCGTCTGGGTTGGATTAGCGACCTCGGGACCCCTCAGTGTCCCCGTAATCCTGTGGGAAGGGACAGAGTCGTTCCTGGGAATCTCGTGCATTCTCCCCCCAGACACACCCGCCTTTTATTTTATCCTCAACGTGTAACGTGAAATAAGTGATTTAAACGCCACTTAAGCGGGTAAGGGGATGCCCAGCCCATCTGAAGTACAGGGGAGTGTGTGTTTGTGCATCCTCCATGTGAGGCTGGGCTACCAGCAGGTTTCCAGAAGCAGATGGCTTGGGCAGACACAGACCTCTTGCCAGCTTCCTTTTTTTTTTTTTTTTTTTTTTTTTTTTTTTTTTTTTAAGAGGATGCCATGATAAATACTGGGGCAGGGAAAAAAAAACAGAAGTCTTTTTTTTTTATAAAAAAAAAAAAACCAAACCCAAACCTGCCCTTTCAGAAAGCAACTGGTTTTACAATGGGAGAAGCTTATTTTGGAGGATGCTGCTGGTGCTTGGCAGCGAAGGGCAGGACGTGTCCCTGCCAGGCAGTGCCAGGTTGTCGGCTCCGCTCTTGCTGTTGTCTGCTGTTGTGTTTGTGAAAATAAAGCTTGCAGATTTGGAACTCAGTGTCCTGTCCAAATGCTGCATTTTTTTTTTTTTTTTTTTTTTAAGTTAACATACTTGTTTACTTCTAAAATAGAAATATAATTCTCTTTGATCTTAGGTCCAGGATACAGTCTCAGTCCAAAAAGCTATTCCCATGGTAACAACCCACATTGGACCAAGGGGTATTTTCCACCAAATAATATTTTTGGATTAAATTAGCCAGCATTTCTAAACATGATGGCCAAATCCACAATTTATTTATATGTTTCACTCCAAGGAGGTTCCAAAATGGGACCCTCTTTGGTATTTTCTACACACGGCGTTTTAGAGAAAGCTGTCAAGTGCTGGTGGGAAAACACTCTGCCTTTTCTTATCCCTGTCATCAAAGAAAAAACATTTCTTGATGCAAAAATCCCACTTACAAAGTAAGGAAGAGACATGAATGTTTTTAGAAATCTTTGTAAAATTATGTTTTTGTGAACTATAATGAAATCTGCTGTAAATACTCTGAGCAGCATTTGAAACTTGCTTGTGTTAGATATTTCCCAAGAGTATGCTTCTATATTATTGCTATTATTATTCTATTATTAATCACATACAATTTTTCTTCTGTTCCTTAGTAAATATGTGCGAGAGTATCAATTCTTTTTAATACTGTTTCTTGAACAGAATTGATAAGAATTTGGATGCAAACTGGCTGTGGATGTTCAGTGCTTTGCCAGGGATTTAAGCTAGAAGTACACTTTATCAACAGTGCCATCAGGAGTTCGGGTGGTGATTTTTAAAACACATTGAATAATAAAATATCAGTTTATTCTGCAGAAAGTATGGCAGTAAATGCATACTGCTGTCGACACCAGCTGTCATTAGGAAGCAAATATTATTTAGGTTGTTTATTTGTCGGCAGCAGAAGTGATGACAGCAACCTATAGGAAAATCAATAGCTGGATTTTCCATCAGGCCCTGCCTCTTGCCAAACTGCAGCTCCTGAATGAAACCGCTTCAGATTAGCATGTGTTTGCACACTTCTTTGTTAATTAATGTTGTCAATACCCGAGCAAAAGAAAAAGCGGATTGTGTATTAATAGCAGAAGGGACAAATGGCAAATGCAGGCGTGAGGTCTGGTGGGCGGTGGAGCATCGGTGTTTCCTACCCCAGCGTGATGCGGCCCTGGGATCCAGGAGGGGTCACCTTCCTCCCTTCCAGCCTCTGCCTGGCCTTTGGGGAAGAAGTCTCATCGTCTCTTGATTTATTTCTCATTGTATTATCCCAGTTACCACGCATCTGCCAGTTTCTCTTCCTTCTGAGTGATGCTTTCAACCTTATTTTATTGCTTAAAATTTACTGCTTGAAATTATCTGCTGATTAAATGCTACATTACCATTTTTTGATTGAAGTCCTGGCCCCACCAACCTCTTACTTGTCTCCTTCCATGAAAGAAAAAAGAAGTTGAGAAGGACTTACGAGGACTTTACTCAACGAATAAGCAATGACAAACTGTAGCCTTTTGGCCCCACCTGCTAATGCTTCTGTGGGGCGTTCTTGTACAGGCTGTAATTTTTCTCCCACCTTGAGCTGAAAATGGACTTTAAACCTCTGATGCAATGCAGTGTTCGTACCTGCGAAGGCCTCAGAGGGGCCACCAGCCTTCCTGCTGGTACCAGAGTCACCCTGTTTTCTCTGCTGGACTTTTCCTTCCATGAGTCTTCCTGATTTTTCTTAAATGCACATGATTACAGCTGTATCTCAGGAACCGTCTGGCATCCATCTGCTCCCATCCAGCGCAAGTTTTTACTTCTCTTAGTCTTGTTTACATGTGTTGGAAATGCTTTTTTCTCTTTTCTTTCACCCACTCCCTTCAAACCATAACCAATAAACCATATTTGAAACAAGAGAGGCAGTGATTTACTGCACTAAGGGTCAGGCGAAAAATGGGACTGTAGCAAAAGGAAGGAAGAGCTGTCATTAATCGTGGAAAAAAGTGCTTTTTGAAGTGCATTGAGGTGTAAATGAACTTATGTTGCACCCACTAGCGTCAGTGAAACTGAATAAGCTATTTGGTAATTGCAGTGAGGGCAAGCAACCCTCCAGATCCAGACTACCTCGGATTTTTTTAGTTTTTCCTGTAGTCATCAGCTTCCACTTTTGTCTGTGCCAGGCACTGGTGGGGAAATACAGCAGCTCTTTTTTCCAGAAGGGTCACGCTGGTCCAAGGAGATATGGTCTCTTTCACTTCTTTTTTGCGTAGAGGGAAAATACAGGTTTTTGAACTCTTAAAATTATTCTGGTGAATCCTTATTCCCACCAGAAAACTGTTTCTTTCTCAAAGTGTCGACTTTTTGAGAATTACTAGATAGGCATTAAAGAGGTTTGAGTTTGAACTGAAAAAAACAAACCATTGCTCATGACAAGCAGCTGAGTGGCTCCTCTAACGACATCTATTTTGGGACAACGTTGGGCAAAAGATGAAGTAGAAACCTGGAGATGTGTCTCCATCTTCTAGCAGTCTGCTGGGTTTTGTAGGGAATTGGGTTGCTACCAAAAGTCCGAGTGAACCAAACTGTTCTTGGCATTTTCTAGTTGAACGATGGAATTGCTTTAAAATTACTTTACTTTAAAAACTTGGCTGAATGAGGCCAAGTGTTATGTCCAGGAACTGCCTGGTTTGTAGCTCTCCATGTGGTTCTGCCTTCTTGTGTGTCTCTTCAGTGCACAAAATGAAGCAATTAGATTATGGGGGAAATTGTATATAAAGGTTGTAAACTCCTCCTTAGTTTCTTTCTTTCTGAAAAGACATTCTGCTAATTCTTGAGGAGTCTTGTTAACTGGAGGCAAGAATAAGGTGCTTTTCTGGAGATGGTGGTGTTGGTGTAAGTGTAGAGGGGAGTGTCCAGAGGACGAAAGGGGTTCCTGAGAGCAACTGCAGACATGAGGTGAGGTTGGGTTGACCTTCTTCCTTTTCCCTCTGCTGTTGACTTGGACTATACTCAACTGTATCATGTTGGTAGCAGTAAAAACCGTGGTGGTGGTGGTCTGAGTGAACTTCTACAGTGAACTCTGCTCGTCAGAAGAGCTCGATTCAGTTTTATGCAACAACTTTTTGTAGCTCCTTAAATCTACAGGTCAATTTTAAGGTGATGAAGAGGGAATTCAGTATTTCAGCAGAAAGTCTCAGGAGCTTGGACTCTGATGGGGTCAATGTACAAGGGCTGAAGCTCTCCCTAGCTGAAGATCTATATTGTGGCTCATTGCAGTACAATAATCTTTGTCATTTTTTAAGAACTTTGCTGTTTTTCTCCATGTAAAATTTTTCAGAGTAGTTTGAGGTTGCTATACCAGTTAATAAACCCATACTGACTGTAATCAGAAATGAACAGGAGCAAACACCAGTCACAGCTTAACCTGTGCGGGAATGGGATGAGAAAAAAGCAGAGGCAGAAACTCACCATTTCCCGTGTCAAGCTGCAGCAATAACTGAATATAATCAACTGTGGTCCAAGATCTACAGTAATCTTTACAGCTGGCAGGCAAAGTTGGGATGAAAAGGGGAATGTCATGCACAGAATAATGTACCAGGTGTGTTGAAATAGTATAAACAAGGTCTGGAGAAAGCAGAATGTTTCATTTGTTGTTAGTCAATGGGGTCAGAAAAGACCTTGGTATTGTAAATTAGGGTATATCTACCTTTCAGGAGGTTAGTCACGATGATGATCTTGTACAGTGTTTGTCTCCTTCAGAAAAGCAGCTGTAATGTCTGCATGATGTTCATCGATGTGGGCACAGTCTGTGCACGACTGAAATACAAAATAAAAAATATTGCCGTTATTACAAAATAACTGCTTGGGCTCTGCTGCCTGGCTTGGCAGCATTTGAACATATGTTTGCTGTCAGCTTGGCTTGCCGGTGAAAACCTTAATGTTCCAAACAAACCGACTCTTGCTGGCTTAAGGGGAGGTGTAGCAGCCCCGAGAGCCTTGTCTGGGGCGGGATTCATCAGTGATATTCTTGGTTTTGTGCTGGGTTTGGTTTGCTTTTCCTTTAGCTTCAGTATTTTCCCTATAACGTTTGTTATACCCCATGATTACCAGTATATACTACTATAATGTTTATATATTGCTTATCACTTAATTATTTGTAGTTCTGCATCCTGCTCTGCTAGGGGTGCTGCTTTACTCACCGTGCAGAGGTCCCTTTGCTCCTTAAGCCAAGGGGGGGTTAAGCCGAAGCCCTGCCGGGCGCCGGCGCATCGTGCTGACAGCGCTGGATGTGCAGAATAACCTGGATACACAGTTTTAGCTTCAACTCCATTGATTTGACCTCTTTATTTTTTTATTTTTTTTTTTTAACATGAGCAGTAAATGGAAAGGAGGCAGCTTTTTTCGATTAGTTTTTATTTTCGATCTCTCTGTTAAGCCCCCTCGCGTTTGTATTCGAAGGGCATTTCCTTAAACTGTCCAGTTTCTTGGTATGTGGCAGATTGGTACAAATGACACGCTGCTGCAAGGAACTGTACACGCAAACCACTGCATTAAGAATATATAATCAGGTTTAAAATCATTAGATATTCTCCCGATGACTCCAACTGGTGTCATCTCATTATTATGAAAGGAAGAGAACAAAATGAAGAACACAGCTTGTTGGGGGCTGCTTGGTTTGTGGGTTGGTTTTTGTTTTTTTTTTTTTTTGACTTGTAAATTAGTAAGTGTGTCTTGGCACACAATTATTTTAAGTTTGGCATCAGGAATTGTTGGAGAAGTCAGCGCTTACTCTGACTTTCCTTAATTTGATAAAATATTTTCTGTTGAAAAGGTACGACTCTAGGATGTAAACTAGTTTGAATTGTATTTTTCATTTTGGGCTTCGTAGCCTGAAAGATGAATAAATTGTAAATGGTGGGTGGAAATGCCTGTGTACGTATATACAGGCTACGGGATCTCGAAGCAGTCGTACTTGCAGGATGAGAAAAAGCCGTTGCTGCCTCGTTATCTGTTGTCCCCCCGGCCATCCATCTTCTCCCCCGCAATAGCTGCTTGAGGAAAGGACAGCCCTTGCGTTTGGGGACTGGGATGTCGCAGAAGGGACTCAGCCCTCTCCTCCTCGGCTGTTGGGATGTGTGGAGGTTTGGCTCGGGCTGTGATTTGTAACCTGCAGTTTGCTGCTCTCGCCAAATATTCCCATTTAAGAGCAGATAAACCCTTCAGTAAATCAGCCCGCTGTCTGCTCGTTCCTCTTCCATGGGGGATAGAGCATGTTTTGAGGGCACCAACCCCTGTTTTAATCTTCCAGAAGTGAAGACAAATGTCATAGCCAGCAGATAAGAGGCTTTGCTTCTCCTGACTAAAGCCCTGGGGGTGATGGATCTTTGTATCTTTGTCTGTCTGAATCTATGAGTTGAAGCCTGTTGTCCTACATGAGACCTTTTAGTAATGGCATGGTCCAAAGTCTCCTGAAAGGAGAAAACATGCTGCTTAGGGTGCACCAGAAGCAAGCCTGACTGGCGACTAATGTAACGTGAATAATGTGAATAAATGCGTCTTGTGTTCTGATTCAGCAGTAACTTTGCTGGAATAAATGGAGACCATTCTCCAGTAAATATTTCAGTATGTCCAAGTTGCACGGAACAGCAGGAGCAATGCAGACTTTGTCTTGGTGGTGGGAAACTAGAGGGTAAGATTTGATGGGGGGCTAGTTTCCTCTCTTTAGAAGTTTAGGAAGATGTTCCTACTTGGAGCCTACGTGAAGTAGCGGGTGAGAAACCTCCAATTAATCCGTGCTGCAAGGGCAGAGGGTGCTTCTTGGTGGCATTCCCTGTCATTTCATGTACCAGCTCCTGGTGGTTGTAGCTCTGTGGTCCTGCCCTGGTTGCCCCAGCAGAAGACAGTGGTCCTCTGCCATATTGATGGGACTTGGTGGGGAAGCTGCACCCAAAGGGCTCCTCTCCCACTTCCTACCATGGCCAGGTGGGAAGCTACAGAAACCCACAGCAGCTATGCTGCACCATCGCCATGGCAACCGGTGAAAATAAGGGCCCCTTCTGGGAAAAACAAGAGACTTCAAATTTTGTTGCAGCCAAGAATTATTATTAGTGTCTGATGGCAGCGCTGGCACATCCTTGTGTCAAAGCTTCTCGTCAATAAAAATGGCAATGGCCATTTCTCTAGTGCTCAGGTGAAGGTACTTGCAAGCCTGTGCTGTCGGTTCATGAAAAATAAATGGGACTGAGCCAAAAATATAGAAGGACTACTGCATTAATTACATTAATCTTGCCCTTAGTAGCTTTATAAAAGAAACTAAAATAAGAAGCCTGCTGCATTCCTCAGTTCTGCATGTAGCCCCCATGAAATGTGTGGACATATGTGTATAAAATCAGAACACCTTGACTCTCTAAGTGAAGTTTAAGGTCTGGGTTTTGGGGGTTGGAGGAAGTAGCCATGCATCCAGTCATTTTGCGAATGTGAAAACCCTGTTTTTAATACTGGGCTCCTTTGCCAGCCCTCAAGGTATTGGTTCTCTCTAGTTCTTCATAGGCAAAACTTGGAAATTGCTGGGTTTTGGATTTGTCAGGAAGTTGTTAAATTATTTAAACTATTTAGCAAAACTTGAAAACACTTAAATAAAATTGGGGAATTTGATAATTACAAAAGTGTGCTGTTGACTCAGAGCTTATTTTGCACAGAATTACCATTTCACGTCCTCTTTAGCTGAGAAACCGAACTATGTAAGAAAATACCATATGATATTACATATGGCATTTTAATAACACTTATTTTACATAGCTTCTGCTTAGCCTAACTGATAAATGTGGAATGTAACATTTCAAAGACATCTCACCACTTCTAATGAAAAGTTAGGTTAGCTTGGCAAGCTACAACATGCTTTTTTCCTTTTTTTCCTTTTTTTCCTTTTTTTTTCTTTTTTCTTTTTTCTTTTTAATTTTTTATTTATTTTCCCTTTGAGCAGAGGGGTGCAGTGGGGGGGCCTATTGCCCCACCATCGTGGTTATTTGTTCTTCAGATCTTCCCAAGCCGGGTCACTGTGCCCTCACGAAGCAGGGCTTTGCTGGGGCGACCTCCTTCCTTCTCCTCCTCCTTTAATTGCAGTTAGTAACATTTCCTTCTTAAAGATGGGTCCAGGTGAAGGTTAGCGATCTTTTAATGTTATTTCTGGCTCTTGCATTTTAACTATTGATCCTTGGTGATGAAGGAAGGGAGAAAGGAGAGTAGACGAGAGCCTGCAGCCAACAAATGAAGGTGTAGGAGACAGGAGTGATCTCAAAGGTCCCTTCCAACCATGAAGATTCTGTGATTCTATGAAGACGCTGCCCTGCTTGGATTTCTGTGTGTCTGTTATAAATGAAGGCTTAGGTATTTTAATTGGTAAAAGTTGATTTTTATTCTGGTGCATAATGTTGGTGTAGGAAGACACATGGGTCTCCCAATGCTAGTACCCACCGGTCTGGATGGTTGGAGTCTTGGGTTTATCTTCTGGCTTTACACAAACTACTCACGTGCTGTGGTTTGAAAGCTGACATCCATCTTAAAAGCGCTCAAAAGCGCTTAAAAGCGCTCAAAGTTGCCCAATGAAATTTTCTAACCTTTCGAGGCACCAGACTTCACATCTAGGATACAGGATTTTTACCCTTCTACAAGTACCTTTATACCTGATACAAAGACCTGACGTGGTGCCTTGCACTTAAGATATTTAGAAGTAAATGTGAACTGGTTTTGAATTATACATATGGATACTGTGAGTTTATCTGTGGGAAAACTACTCTTCTCATAGAAACATTAGACTTTGAGGGAACTTGCTGAAATATTTTTAGCCCTCTACATAATTTGGGAAGTACTGCTTCCACTGTGGTGTATAAAAAGAGTTTCCAAGATTTACTGTGAATTCAAGATGATAATGAGCAATCATTACTCAGAAAAACATACTAATTTTTTTTTTTCCCTAAGTAGAATCTTAGCATTAGGTTATTTTCAAGAAATATATTTTGGTCCATTAAATCTGCTTTTCCTAAAGTGGAGAACTTGGAGTTGGCAATAAAGACCTGACCTCTACCCCTTTCCTCCCATTATTAACATTTGAAGCCTGTGATGGTTTTCCTCTGTTTGTTTATGCGTGGAAAAAAGTTAACAGTGGAATCGATCAGCTCCGTATGCCATTTCCTTCCTGAGAAAGGGGAATGTTTGGGGTTTTTTTTCTGAATGTGTAGATAGGACAAGTATCGAATATGCATAATTTTGATCATTCAAGCCTAGTATTTTAAAAATTATCATTGCTACTGTGTTATTAAAACCAGGGATTAAGTTGCCTTCATTGCAAAGTAAACCTTCACTTAAATACTGACAAGTAAAGAATATTTAAAAATACACAATTGGAAGTTCTCAGGTTCGACTGAATGATACATAATTTGTGGATCTTGTGCTCAGCTGCAGAGATTCAGCCTTGGGTATAAATTGGACAAGTAATACCGAAGCAAATAAAACCTTTTTCTTTTTTTCATCCAAAGTCAATATGGTTGAACCCTGCCCAGTGTTCCCATTTGCAGCCCAGTGTGCTTCCCTGTTGTTCAGAGATGGAGAAGAGTCTCCGGCCACGCTTCTAAAAGAAAGTTATTTAATGATTACTGTAATCTTAGGCTGTACTGCATTTGAACAAGCAAATCTCCAAGGACACTTTACAAGTGTGTTAGCGGTAGATATTAGACTTTGCTCGAGTGTTTGAAGTTATATTTTTTTTCAAAGAACTGTTCCCAACTTAACATCAAAACGGAACATTTTGAGACGATCTTGAACACTTCTGAGAACGTGCTGTCAATTTGCAGTCGAGTCCTCAGAATTATTCTAGATTATCACATTACTGATGAGACTATATAAAATACATGTCTAAAACAGCCCCAAAGAAGACTTAACGATAATTTTAACACTTTTGGCTTAAATTTCAAGGGCTTTGCTGGGTTTGCATGAAGAACTTCAATAAATATGTATTGGCTGTATTAGCGTAAGTGGTAAGAAAAACACAGTGACGGGGAAGGATTGTAATCCTTTTTTTTAACAATGGAATAGAAAAGTATCACAGGCTTACAGCTTCCATTGTCAGGAGCACACACATATTAGGCTGCTTTTCATAATGAGATAGTCTTTCCCCTAAGTCGATGTAAGTGTTGCATATAGGGAATCCCTATTTTTTGGGGTATATCTAAGTGCATTCCAGCAGATGCATTAAAAAATTCTGCATAGCTGCTATTTTATTGAAGTTATTCACAATTAATATAATTAAGTAATCTCAATACGGTCACAAGTAAAATAATTTTTATACAGTATATTTACTCTCCAGTCTGACTCCAGCATGGGCTGCAGAGTTATTCTGCAATGCAAATGAATATTCAAGTCTTTCCTGTTCGAACTGCCTGGAGATAGCCCCATACATTCACCTGCCTTTTAAAGGAAGTTTTAAAGTTTTCTTTGGTGCCTTGCTTTTCTCATAGGTATGATGCCGCCTTATTACCAAATAAAATTTGGCTTACTTTCAGATAAACAATATACTTCATGTTGATTAAAAGGAATTAAAGATTATAGGCATATAAAGACAAATAAAAATCCTGAAAATGTCTTAGAGATGAGTGTTCACGCATCGTGAAAATATTCTTTGACAGTTATTTAGATATAAAGACTCATTGTTTTGCAAGTAGTTTTCATTTTGATGAAGAAATGAGCCATAAAGCTGTACTTTCAGACCTGTATATGTGTTTTAGAAATGGCATGTGAATATTCTCCTTTTTCCAGGGTCATGTCAAAGTCGGGTCCAGTACTTTGCCGTTCAAAATGCTGATGCGCTCGACTTTGCAGCTGTTACGTTTCAGGGGCTGTTTTGCGTTCTTTGAGATTAATTTTGTTTATGTACTTGAAATACTAATCCTTGCCTTTTGAGGCAATATCTTAGAATTATTGAAGTGATAAATTTTGCTTGGAACCAACAGTTTAGCTAGCTCAAATGCCAAGAGAGCTAAACTGAAGATTTAGCGTTTACCACTGTAGTTACTGTTGAAGAGAAAATGTTAGCCCCAAGTGCCATAGATAGACTTTTAGGAGAAAGATCTAAGCTTCACTTTAGCAGGTCATTATGCGTATCATACTGTTGTTCGGTTTTCTGAGCCAACGGGATATAAATATCCAGGAAGTAAAATAGAAGGTCAAATGTAAACCTCTCACATCAAAGGAGGCCATCCGGCATCTTCCAGCTTTCATTCTGCAAAGCTCTGATGAGAAAAACATTATTTTTAATAACGCAAACAAACCAACCGTAAAACAAAAAAGTCTCTGAATTCACTGGCGCTAGGAATAGTAGAAGGTGGGAGCTGGGAAACGGGTGGACTGAGGAGCGTCAGGGATGGTGGCACAGCCCAGGGGTGAGAGCAGGGACTGACACTGGATGCTTATGATGGATTTTCCTGGAGAGGGTTTTTAAGCTACACTCTCTGATAGAGCTGTTAATGTAAGTGAGAATGTGCCATGTTAAATGTGGTTTTTTTTGCTGCTGATAGTGCTTTTTTATCCAAGGAAGCTCAAAATGTTATGACACTCGCATGATTATAACTGCAGTGGCAAGAGAGCTTATTTTCTAAATATAGTGATGATATTTAATTTATAGCTCTCTTCCCTTCTTTGGGGCAAGAAAAGCTAACTTTCCTGCTCGAGTTTCTGAGTCGGTGAATGTGAGTACTGAGTGTGTAGGCAGCAATGGAAGTAATTTGTAGACATGGAGGCTATACATGAATTTTCTATGCTGTTCTCCTACCCTGCTGAAATGTTGTGTGATTCTGAGGCTGGGCAATGGGGCAGGGCACACCCGTGCCCAGTTTGGAAACAGCACCCAACTGGAAGGGTGGCTGGTAGACCTGATGGCTGTGCTGCTGCCCAGAGGGACCTGCACCTGCCAGAGATGTGGACCAGCAGGAACCTGGTGAGGCTCAACAGAGATGTGTCAAGTCCTGCTCCTGGGGAGGAATCCTGCCTCCGTGATGGCAGCTGGAGATTTAAATCTGCTTTAGGATCTAACTTTTGAAAGCTGCCCCTTGGTTGACTGACATTATGCATATTTGGCCAAAACGTGCATTAGCATTTTAAACCTAGTTTTTTAACCAGGAGCTCTTGCAAGAATGGCTGGCATTTAAAATTCAGCTGTGTGTATGCAAATATTCATTGCAGCTTAATGACTTTGCTCATTTTGAATAAATCAGGTTGTGATTTTTTTTTTTTTTTTAGTACTATTTAAAGCCTGCCGGCAGAGCGCACGCGCGCAGTATACTGCTTGTGTTTGAGTTAAACACGGGTAAAACCTGTGGGAAGGCGGGTCGTAATAAGCTGTGAGGTCTGCTGTTGTCCAGGGGAAACCTTCTCCGTCCCCCAGCCAACTCCTTTTGTCGTCTTGACATCTCTTGGAGTGGATGATCCAGCAGCCCTCTAGGATGGCAGTTGCACAAAGATGTATGTAAATGTTGAAATGTCCGTAAGTGCTATAGGTTGGCTTTGCTGTCAGTGCTAATGGGTGCTCTTCCTGGGTTTCTTGTTAATACATTCATGCGTTTCAGACAATTTGCACCCTTTGGCACAATTTGTCCTTTCTGGATGCGTAACACAGTAGGCTGAAACACTGAAGAGTCAAAAGTAAGAGATAATGTAGCGATCAGCAGTTTGGAAGCAGGTCTAAAACAGGTGAAGTATGCCCTTTTCTGAATATTCAGACGATATAAGTCTTGGGAAGGCTGTGCAGCTATCTTGCATACTCGTGAGAAGATACTCTGCCCTTGGTAAAGCAGTGTACGGTGGAACTTCCACGGCCGTGATGTCTCTGGCACCTCAGCAGTTCTCACAAATGCAAAATTTGTAGCATAAATATATTTTTAAGCAGCAGTGAGTAACCTGGATTATTTTTCCGTAAGGTTTTTTCAAGAAGAACCTTGCTACAGAAGTTGCAGTATTATTAGTTCACAATAAATACCACAGTTGACCAGAAAACCTATTTCTGTATTGAAGGTTGCTATTTATATTTAGGTGGCATTGAAGAAAGAAAAATCCTGATGTAATTATTTAGTGAAGCCATGAGAACAAAATGAATAACATTTCCCTGGTTGCTTGATCTAATGATACATTTTCTCAAAGGAAAATGTATCTCCATCTCCGTCGCAGAGAGATTCCTGTATTTTGGGTAAGTAGCACAGTTTTTGGAGAAGGCGGGGAAGCCACTGACCTAAATACATGTTTATCCAAGAACTATTCCATCGCAGGGAGGTTTTTAAATAAAAGCCGTCTTAATCTTAGTCCTTTAAATCAGTAGAGGCTTGGAGATTTTTAAGATTACAGGACCCAATAAATTTGCGTGAACTTCTCTTGCATTAGTCTGTGTTTATGACACAGTTTCTGTAATAAACTTGCAATTTATCATCGTCTTGGATGGCCATATATTAGTAATGTGAACTTAGCATGAAGGTATAGAACAGATTTAGAGTGCACCGTCCTAGACTGAATAGTATACCTAATTTTCATTATTTTATTTTAAATGGATATTTCAAAGGAGATGATTTTCTGCCTGTAACAATTCACATTTCTTTAGGGCTCAGAAGCACTAGGTAGAGAAACATTTTTCTTTACTCATGAGAAGCTGTCAATAATTTTTATATACTATGACTGGTGATTTGTATTTTTTTCCCTGCTGTTCTCACGTTTGTAAGTGGCATCTCTAATGTACTAAAGAGGCTGCAAACGTGCCCTCTGGTGTGTAATTTATTTTTCTTCCACTTGAACTGGCTCGCCGCTGCCTGCCCAGCTCCCCCTTTGTAACCTGCCCTTCCCCGGGGAGCCCCGTGGCTGCTGGCTCCTGGCTTGGAGAAGGAGCGGAGATCGGGGAGGCAGAGGAGGGACTGGAAAAGAGGAAGCAGAGCCGCCACGGGTGCATTTGCAAAAACCTTGTTTCTTCTGCAAAATGGCAATACAAAAAAAACCTAGAATATCAGCTGGGGATTCCGTCATTGCCTGTTCCTTCCCTGAGTGTGAAGAACCATTTGTCGTACAGAGCATGGCTGTAGGATGCCGTTAATAAAATATTTGTGGGGATGAAAATCAAATTAAATAATAATTTCAGCAAATTGTACTGCCTGCAAAGACTTTTTCAGCTGTCAAGGATGAAGAGAGATATCTTGGAGGCAGAGTAACGTTTTTCTTTTTTTCCTTGGAGGGTGAATTGAGTGGAAAGGAGCAGAGGAGTGTGTAAGGCAGAAACCTGGACTGCGGGAAGGCATCCTGTCCTGCAGATGTACGGGGAAGAGGTGTATGTTTGGGGACAGAGGTTTTATCATGTCACTTCAAGGAGAAAAAGAGAAAACATTACAGCCATCAGCCCTTATTTAAGGAAGTCTTTCTCTTGACTTGCATAAGAAATGATGAACTTCAGGCTGTGCTCTGTAATGCAAACGCTAAGAGCTGCTCCCAGATACCAGGACTCACAACCCTAATTTTTGCAAATATAATAACTACAGCACGCTACAGAGCTTGTCTTTTACTTTGCTCCTGATTAATTACTAACTGGTTAAGTTCTTGCAGGTCAGCCCCTAAGGCTGTTGTCATTGACAACTGGGATGCTCAGATGATGATACTGTGGGGTGTTTTTTTTCAGATAGGGGAAAAAAAAAAAGTTTAGTAATGTTCCAGTAATGAAATTTATATTTTCATGCAGAAGAAAAAAATTAGAAGCCATCCAGTGTTAGACCAAAGAAGTTACAGAAGTAGAATTATCTGTGTGCTTCTCGATGCATAAAGGCTTCAGCCTTAAGCTTTCTGCCTGAAGTGCACTGCTTTGGGGCAGATTAATTATAGAAAGCAAATGGACTTCTCTGAATTTGTCCATCTATTTTAAATTGCAGTTGAGAATGTAAGTGACTTCTCTAATTAACAGAGTTTAAGGTTTCCAGTCTTAAGATACTCAATGTCTGGGTGCTCCTAACGGGCAGGGATGTTATTACACACTGACGTTCTGCATCTGGGAGAGCCCATAATTTCTAGCAAGTTTGAGATGAAAGGGTAAAAATACGTTGCTGTTGTCGACCTACATGTGCTCTGCAGTTTGGCATCGTTTGAGAGAGGGTGTCTCTATACTGGAGATACTGCAGAGACTTTTTAAACATAGAATCATAGAATGGTTTAGGTTGGAAGGAACCTTAAAGTGTTTACATTGCTGCTAAATAAGTTCATGAAGTTGCAGCTCTGTGCATCTGGAATGGAAATAGGGAAAATTATTATCCTTTATGTATACGAATAAATGTCTGGTTAGGCTTCTTGGACTGGGGATGTGAGGAAAAGGGCACCATGTGTGCAGAACATGGGGAGTGGGTGCTTTGCTGCTGCTGCTCCATAGGGGCTTTGCCTCTGCAGGCGGAAGGGGACGCTCCGGAGGGATGCGCTCTGGGAACTGAGGTGTGACTCTGTAGTGGTTTTCTTTGTAAGAATTCCTTCCTTGTGATTCCTCCTATCTATTACCTCATAGACCAGAAGCACAGAGTATATTTGGTGTTTATTTTTCCCTAAAAATACATTTTTAAAAAGATGGTTAAAATGCTGCAAGTTGATTTTTATTGGTCAGTTAGGTCCTGCATACCTCCCTTAGAGTAGTAGCACAAAAGCATTGGTCTGTACCAGCTTTTCTGAATTACTAGGAGAGTAGGTTGGCATTAATATTTATTATTTTTCTAGCACCTTAAATATGCTTAGGGCTGCAGTGTGAAATGTGATTCAGGATGATATTTCATTGCTGGGATGCTGTGATCCTCCTTTTAGTGCCAACTAGCAGAATAATGGAAATGCCATCGCAGTGTTTATCCTGAAGATAAATTCCCTCCTTTCCCCAACGTGGTCTGTGAGCAGGATTGCTGTGCCTCTGCCGAGAGCAGATGTGCAGCACCAGCTTCCCCAGCAGGGAACCCGGCGTGGGAGGTAAAGGGTTTTGTTCGGCACGCTGCTGTCAGACAGCTCAACAAGCTCCAGTAACTCCTTGGGTTCGTAACAAGAACTGGATGTCTGTCTTATCTCTGTATCCAATATAAGTGCAGTGATTTTTTTTTTAATAGGAAAAAAAGGCACGCTTACAGGGATTTAGCAGCTTCTGACCAATATTACAACTATTACTCAGCAGCAGTGTGCTTGGTGGTGAATGAAACAAACAAATAAAAAAAAATTGGAAACCTTCACTTTTGTTTTGAGCTATTTCCTGTATTAAGAATAACAAAACTCATGAAGCCGGGAGGATTGTTTCTGAGAAAGCGGTTGCTTCGTGAGGCTAGAGGTTGGGTGTGCGGCTGGAGAGCGGCTGGGTAGGTGGATGGGCGGCAGCACGAGGTTTGCAGGGGCTGCGTGGGGAAGGGAAGGGCCAACCCTGGGAGGAGCGGAGGGAGTCGAGAAATAGGAGCAAGTAACGCAGTGGGGCAATAGGGAACACTGGCAGCGGTAATTTTTTTTTTTTTTTTTAAATTTAATTTCCTTTTGATGTTCTCTTAACATGTATCATGGAGTGTTTCAATTTCACTCCGTGTATTGGACACTTTACCATTGTTATTTATCGTATTCCTACGTAGATTAGGTTTGTACGCAGCCCCAAAAGTGTGGCCCAAACAGCAAGAACAAAGGAGATGATTAGCTGGCTTGTTGGGGTGGTTTTTTGGCTTGTGGGTTTTTTTTTTTTGTTTGTTTGTTTTTTGTTTTGTTTTGTTTTGTTTTTAAACTCTGCATTGTTTTTTTTCCTCCACGTGAATTCTTACCATTTGATCAGAACGTCTTCAAGCTGAGGCTCAGTCCGGCTTCTGGTGGGAAGCGCACACTGACTTGGCAAGTGAGCAGGGTGGCCTTGCTTGAGAGATGCTGGTACTTCTGCACTCACCCCAGAGAGACCCAAGTTGGCTGTGGGAGAAGAGTCCCCGCTGCCAGCTGTAATCTGAAGGGGTGACAAATCACCTTTTACAGCTCATCAGGAGCCTGGCTTGGCAATATGAGTGTCGCTGCCTTGAGGAGCTAGCATGAATCCACCAACTTGCAGAGCTGTAAAAGTGAGGTGATGATGATGAATGGGAGGTGAGTTAGGCACACGGAGAGGACATCTCCAACCGCGTGGCCGTCGATAGTTCGGGCAGCTCCGTGTCTGTTATCAGTGCAACCAGCAGAGATCATGATCGTCGTCGGTAGATTTTACTCCAGCTCTCTCTGTATCTTTGATTTCAGAATCATTTACCTGAAATGGTCCCCAGCTGGTGTGTGATTTGAAGGCGATATCTAGCATCATTTTAGTGTACACAAACTTACAGCTCAATTTTTAAGCTTAAATGTGCAAGTAGTGGTGTTAAGAAAAACTTGTGCAAAGCTTTATCCTTTTTTCTAATGTAAATTTTTTTTTTTAAGTTTAAACATTTAAATTGCACCTTCCTGCCCTGTCTCTTACTCCCTCATTTTTCTCATTCTATGGAAGATGTTAATTTTTGGCAGAGTGCCGGAGGGGAGCGGCTGCCCAGGCTTCGAGGATCACATGTGTCTCGGGGAGGGCATTGCTCCAAAGAGATGACAGTGATTTGGTTCTCTGTTTTAATATCTTCTGAGATATTTCCATTTCTCCAAACCCGGGACAAACTTAAAGTCGAGAAGGCTTCAGACTTTGAAAGATGCTCCAAGGACTGAGCTCAGCCCAATACTGTTTTCTTGGGTTTCCCCGTATTTTCCCAACCCAGTGCTGATGTGAGCTGGAATGATGGAAAATTCGCTGTATTCCTACAGAGAGCTGGTTTTGGTGGTGAATTGCCCTCACGGTCTAGCGTCAGTGTATCAGAGACCGTATTATGGGGAGGAGGTGGGAGCTCTTGCTGCAGCTAAACTCCCAACTGCTGCGGAGCACAGAGTGGTAGAGACCTCGTTACTACAGTAATTTTTCTATCTGGTGGCTTTTCCAGCCTGCATCAGCATTTTCCTCTTGGGGTTAACTTCTTTTTTTATTCTAGTTGTTCCCCTTTTATGATACTAATTCTTCTTTTTTGGACTTGAGCAAAGATAAATCTTCTCCCCCACACCCCCTACACCCCCCCCCCCCCCCCCCGCCAAGAAACCTCAATCTTCTGTTACGCCGTGAACGTTGCAGATAGCTCGCTCAGGAGGGATTTTATTTTCTTGGTGCAGGAGAACAGCGCGTTAACACTTTCAGCGCTGCTCGTGGCAATGCTGAAGCTGTGCACGGGGTGGTGGGCAGTGAATCGCCAGGGTGTGGGGGAGTCCCAGGGATGCAGGCACTCAGCATTCCAGGGATGCTCCCTGTGGTTCCTGTGGACAGGCTTGAGTGCCCGCATCCCTGGGATGCGACACGGGCTCCGAGAGCTGGCTGCACAAACCACGCTGCAGGCTTGGATTTTACATTTCTAATAACTCAGAGGCTTGCTTGTTTAATTTTAATAGTAAATGCAGTTTCTATTTATTTCTTGAGACTCTAGGCTGTAAAGAACTTTGCTATCCCTGGAAATTTGCATTGGTAATGATCTTTTTTTGAGATAAATGGCTTCTTAGCAGGCCTAGAACTTAATAATGGATGAGAAAAATCAGATGCATTTCATGTCCCAAAGCCTTATTTCGAATTTAAGCTGCTGCTGTTGATAACATAAATTTAGTTACATGAAGTAAATATATCTGCTAACTTAGTGAATGTCGCAGGAAAAGAGAAATACCGAACACTGGTGACAGATGCTACAATATATTTGTAATGCAGGCCCCGCTATTGCTCTAGCTCTTAGTGCAGGGGAGCTGGGAGAGCAGAGAGCTGCCGTCTGTCCCCGAGACAGCGATGTCTTTCAAATAAATAATTGGAGTATCAGGCTTTTGATGAATGCTCAGCAAGCAAATAGGTATAAAAACAGATGTTACCCTTGAATCTCTGCACGTTTCCGCACAATGTTCATAAAATACGACACCAGTCACAAAGCAGGTGTTACATGAAATTATCTGGGGCGTAAGTTCAACATCTGGCAGAGCTTGCTTCATTAGTCTTGTAATTGTTTCTCGCGCATCTAATTTTCTGCGTAACCTGGCTGGTCAATGGGAGGTGCTTTTGGTTGGAAGCTGCAAACTTTCACAAGTAGCACGTGGTCTTCTATTTCACTAACCTTTGGTTTGGTTGCTGTTTTGCTGTTGCTGCTGTCCGTCTCAGGAGACCGTTAGATTGCAGGATGAATTATAGAATGGGTTGGGTTGGAAAGGGACCTTAAAGATCATCTTCTTCCAACCCCTCTGCCATGGGATGGTTGGAACAATATTATGGGGTAACTTTTAGTAGTTAAAGTTTTAGTGCTTCTTTGTAAAAAATGAACACCTGGAATACTGTGTTCAGTTTTGGTCCTTGCTATACAGCAAAGCTGTGGACAGGCTGGAGAGGGTCCAGAGAAGGGCCATCAAGATAATCCAAGGACTGGGAAGCTGCCACGTGAGGAGAGGCTGAGAGAACTGAGTTCTGGAGGGGGCTGGAGGGTTCACAGAGGGATGTGGGGCTCTTGACCACCGAGCTCCAAGGTCCTGGTGTGGAGGTAGAGAAGTGGAAGAAGGATCAGGAGCACTGGCCGTGCGTTGTCGCCAAAACTAATGACAGCACCGAAAGTCGTGTCTGAGTTTTCTGTGTCTGGAGACACCCTGAAATCCACCTTTTAACTTGGGAGCTTGAGCGTTGCTCTCGCTGCAGGGACATTGTTTGGGTTTGAATCTCTGCAGAGCAAAGCCGCGCCAGACTTCGGATACACCCATAAGGTGTCCAAGCCCGGCTGGGCTGAACAGCTTCAAGCCCTGACACTGCTCCCTTCCTTTCTGTATTATTCCACCTTCTTGATGTGTTAGGAATGAATCCTCAAACACCCAGATGTCACGTTCTCCTTTTCTGCTTTGTCTGAGTGTGTAGACAGGGCACACACTTGTGCTTTTGTTTTTTCCCTTTCCTTCCCTTCTCTCCCCCAAAAATGAAACACTTTGCTGCTGAAACACAAGCATTTAATCTGGCCGTTATGCGGTATATAATTCTTCTGTATGTATTTTCCATCATATATAATTAGCTTTCATTTTCAAGAAGCAATTTTAAATATTCATATAGATCTATTACAAGGGAGCATCTGTATGATGATATGTTTTCTGCAGCTGAAGAATAAAAGGACCACTGGGACGGAACAAAAGGCAACTTCTCAAGTTAATTGTAAGATTTTATTGGTGTTTCACTCCGTTGCTTGAGGGTTTCTCCTGCGAATCAATCGCAGGTTGCCTAATTTATGTATGAGCCCTGGTTGAAAGGCGTCGCAGATTGATTTGCTGACAATGCACAGGGAAAGGTGACCCTAATTTGTGACTTTAGTCTCCAGCACAGGCCTGTTGGGAGAGGGGGGATGCTGGAAACCTGTAAAAATGTAAATGCAAATTTTTGTGTTTGCTTGAAAGGTTCTCCATATCTATTCAGTAAAACGTAATTAATTTGGGCTATGGGTAGCAATTGCTGAGTGTTATAGAGGATATTAATGAGGCTTTAAAATCAGTCGAGGTGTTTTTCCTGAAATTATTTTCCTGCAAGATTTTATAAGGAAGTCCTGGAACTTTTTTGTTGGTTGATGTTGATTTGTTGGATTAGTGCCCTGAAAGCACTGGTCTGTTTGATAGGTCTCTTCTCCTTCTCCATGTTTCTGTGTTAATGAACTCACTCCTTTGGTGAGCTCGCAGGTAAAATAGTAAATAATTCAAAATAGAGCCTTGCTGCGGAGATCTTTATCTCAAATAAGACCAAGAAGGATTGACAATGAATATTTAGGCAGTGAGAGACACATTTGGGTATGAAATAGGAATGTAAAATGGCTGTGGCACACACCTAATGGTAGATAACGTCTGCTTTTAAAATAATCCAGTGTTTGGGGTTTTTTTTCCATTTTCACCATAATAATGTTCTGTGCGTAAATCTCGACTCCATTTTTCATGGCTTGATCCTCCGCTTGGGTATTGGGCAACTGTTAATGCTGGGGCTGGTGTGAGCATCCCCTGGGGACCATGGCCACGGTGGGGCAGGATGGGGGGTGGGTGGGCGGTTGTGGCTCCGGTGGCCAGGAGTCATGGGATGAGGATGTGCCACCACTGCCCCAGCCCTGGAAATATTCCAGGTCAGGTTGGATGGGGCTCTGAGCAACCTGGTCTAGTTGAAGATTTCCCTGCCCAGGGCAGGGGGGGTTGGATTAGATGGCCTTTAATGGTCCCTTCCAACCCAAACCATTCCATGACTCTCAGATTTGCCCAGGCTTTTCACTTTAAAGTTATAACTCATTATCTGGACGTAATTTCTTCTGTGATGAGTTGTAGCAGTTTATATAGTACTGAGTATATTCTTTCGCAGACAACACGCCCCTGCAACCCCCAACTTCCAGAAGGGCGGAATTCCCCTCAATCTGTGGGGTCGTTAGGTGCTGTTTGTGGGTCCTCCCCTGCCAGGGTTCCTGCTGCTTCTGTTCCTTCCTCTGGTCTTGCTTCTTCCACAATCCTGTTCACCCACAATGAGTATCTGTCTCTAAACTTTAAAGTGTCTTTTAGGATTTAGCCTCTGATCTAGAATTTCTAGCGGTCCGGGGTAGGAAAGGGATCGACGGGGCAAGTCGAGGTTCGCAGTGAGAGCCAGGCAATTTATAAACCTCCTCTGCCGAAAATAAGATGAGGCCTTTTCTCCCACGCTGTCTTTGACCAGATTGCCTCCTCTTTGTATGCTCTGAAAGCTGGGAGTTATTCAAATGTTCATCAAAACCCTCTCCTGTGCCGGGGAATGGGGGCCGGGGAAGGGCTGGTTTCTCACTGATTATAAGCTTTTTCTATAGATAAAATTGCGTGACTGGCTCACGATGCCGCTAATACGACATTAAATATTGTTAGCTATTTTGTGAATTCTACGATCAGTAGTAGTTAAAGCATATATTGCTCGCTTTCCATAAGTTGTTTTGCTAATGGCTAAGAGCAAGGCGGAGTTCTTAATTTTCGTGCTCGCAGCCCGGTGTTGCAGAAACCACTGCTGCAACTGGGCATGTTAGCAAAAAGGAAATGGTGAAAGTGGTCATAAAAAAAAAAAAAGGGAATAAGTCCAAGCCCAACTGCACGGCAGAGGTGAGAAAGAAAACGGCAGTAAACTGAAAATAGTTTGTTCTTCCTGTAAAAATGTCATTCCATGGAGACTCATGTTAGAGGAGGATCTGATGAGCCTGCAGCAATCTTGCAATTTAAATACTGCAGGAAACTAATTTTTCAATCTTTTAAAACTTTTCAAACTCTTCAAACTTTTGAAACTTTTCCTTTAGCTGAGGAAATACCCTTTTAGCTCAGGAAGTGCTTTCACAGCACCACCTGTGCTCTGCGTGGAAGCAGTGGGCTGAGAATCGCCCCTGGGTGTGGAGTCACCCGCGGTGGTGTGTGGCACCGAGCGTGGACAGCAGCTGAGATGAGGTTATTGGGGTGGTGACACCAGGATGGGCGCAAGTGGAGCGATGGTGGCATTGAGCCCCGGGATTTGCTCTTCTGGTTTCCTGTTTCTGACTCTTCTGCTCCGGCTGAAGCTGTCGTGCAGTGGAATTTGGGCTCAGAACCTGGCATTCCGGGTCCAGGTTGTTCCTGCAGCGTGGAGCTCTCTCTCCAGAGCTGCAGTTTGAGGGCAGGACCGTGCACCGCAGTTCAGATGCGAGGGAGAGCGTCTCTCCCTGGGACCAAAAAGAGAAGAATCAACTTCTCATGAATTTTCTGGTTTCTGAAAAGACTTCTGGTTTTGTGGAGTTGATGCCATTCTGCTCCTTTACAGCTTGTACCTTCAGGAGACAACTGCGAGTGGTCAGGCTTAAGCGTCACTGATGGAGATGGTCCTTCAGGGGCTGCATATGTGAATGCTGAAGGTAGGTGAAAGAAGGTATGGAAGAGCAGTGGCTTAGCTCTCCTCTCTCCTTGTCCCTGCCTGGGGACAAGTCAGGAACAGGCAACCAAACCCAGCAGGAGCCAGCGCTGGAGGGAGGGGAACCCAGGCTGCAACAAGGGAAGGGCAGATTCACCTTCAGATGAAGTTGGATATTTTCAAACTAGGTGACTTCTGTGAAATCCTCATCTGGGAACAGGCTGGAGCCATCTCCAGGTTTGTGTTTGGGAGCGTGCAGGGGCCAGGAGACGTGGTGTGAGCGGGCAGAGGGCATTGCATGAGTCCACTGTGGCAGGAGGCAAGGAGGACCTGGAGGGTCTAACTTGGGGGTTGGACTGGATGATCTCCAGAGGTCCCTTCCAACCCCATATCATTCTGTGATTCTGTGAGGTTTCACAGACAGGTCAGCTGAACTGTGTTTTAACTGTGTTTCCAGGAAAAATGCCAGAACAACTGAATATCCGTAACCCCCTGGAAGCTGTTGGAAAGATGTGTAGGGTGTGACACATTCTGTCAAACCAGGCTTTGTCCTCTGAGAGTGTAACGTGTTATGGATTTCAGCAGAACCTGTAGATGTTGTAGTGGGGTTTTGCCCCTGTCTCAGAGATGATGCCTTCTCAGAAGCACATTGGGAAAAGATGGATGTGATGAAACCGGTGCTTTCAGAGCAGCTATTAACTGGAAGAACTCTACCCTGAAGAGTGCAGGTGTGTGGCCTTCACAGCAGCCTGGAGGTTATTATGAATTGTGTCTGTTAATGGCTTGGCTTGCATAGGAAGTAGGGTATTAACGGCACTCAAAGCAATCTTGACTAATTAGGGAAACGTTGTGGAGAGAATGGCATGCAGATGCAGAGCAGTTGCAAGGTCTGAAGCAGGAGTCGTCAGCTGCACCGGGTGAGCAGGTGAAGTGGTTTGCCTCAGTAGGAGAACTTGGGAAAGGACCTGTCTAATCCATCACATGTCACGGTGTGGGAAATATATGAAAATTATGGGGCAGTGAACTGATGGTACCTCTGCACTTTGGGTTGCTGAGGCCTTATCCAGAGCACCAGGACTTCGGGAAGGAGCCTGGGCTGAGAGAGACCAGAAGAGAGTAATGAGAATTGCAGGGATTTGTAAGTGATATGGGCTGCCCAGGGAAGTGGTTGAGGCACCATCCCTGGAGGTGTTCAGGAGGCGGGTTGACATGGTCTTGGGGGACATGGTTTAGTGATGGGGTTTTTTTTGTCAGAGTTGGGTTGATGGTTGGACTAGATGATCTTGAAGGTCCCTTTCAACCTAGACGATTCTATGATTCTATGTGTTTGGAGAGGCTGAAAGAGTTGCTGCTGTTAATGAGCTTAAAGAGGAGATGGTTCAAGGGAGATCCCTGTCTTCAAGCGTAGGAAGCTCAAATGGGAGTGGTTTGTGATCTGTCTTTCTGGGTGAGGGGAGAAAGAGCAATGGGCTGACTCTGCATAGGGAAAAGAAATTTCTAAAAAATAAATAAAAAGAAAAAGTGAAGGACTGGAATACAGAGCTGAGGAATGCTGAAAAACCAGGGATTTGAATGCACACTTCAGACTGAGACGTCAAGAACTGGGTGGGTAGGGTCGGTCCAGCCCGTGGTGAGGGAATGGCCTCGGGGACTTGTCAAGGACCTTTTGCAAAGAAGGCCCTTTTGGCTCCGCCGTTTTATTGAGCACTTTACAGCAGTATTGGGTGTGTTTAGAATTAATTCTCTTGCAGTTGTGTAAACACATAAATAAAATGTGACTTAACACTTAAATCATGGGTGTTATCTAACTTCCTCCCTAATGACTGTTCCCTGAGAGTAGGGGAACAGGTTGAGGCCCCGTGTAAATCGGAGGACCCTCTCCCCTCTTCTCATCAAGCGACAGGAGAGGATCTCAGAGAAAAGGAGGAATGGAAACAGGTCACTGCTCGGGGAAACAGGCGAGTCCCCTCCCAACCTCTCCCAGCTTCCCAGTTACCCCTGCAGAACAGGTATGGAGTCCTGCAGGAGGAACTGGCCGATGGAGAGGAGGATGGCACACCAAGACTAGAGAAGACAGAAAGTACACGTCACAGCGGACCCAACTTCACCACTAGCTCCAAAAGGAAAAGGAGAAAGGTCATAGTTGTGGGTGACTCTCTGTTGAGGGGGGCAGAGGGACCAATATGCCGCCCTGACCCGCTACACAGGGAAGTCTGTTGCCTCCCTGGGGCTCGGGTCAGGGATGTGACAAACAAACTCCCAGACCTAGTAAACCCCTCTGATTATTACCCCCTGTTAGTATTTCAGGTGGGTAGTGATGAAATGGGTAGGAGGAGGCTGAAATCAATTAAAGAGATTTTAGGGCCTTAGGGCAGCAGCTCAAGGGGTCAGGAACACAAGTAGTCTTCTCTTCTATCCCACCAGTGGCAACTGTGAATAAAGAAATTGATAGGAAGAGGCAACAGATCAACTTGTGGCTCCGGGACTGGTGTTACAGGCAGGGCTTTGGGTTTTTCAAACATAGGTGGCTATATGAGACACCTGGCATGCCATTGTCAGGTGAGACACAGCTGTCCCAGAGGGGGAAAAGAATTTTGGGGCAGGAGTTAGCAGGGCTCATTGACCGGTCTTTAAACTAGATATGAGGGGGGAAGGGGAGATAACTGGGCCTGTCAAGATTAAGCCTGAGGAAAGCATGCCACGGTTTGAAGGAGGCCACATTAGTGAGGACTCACACTCTGACATTTCATCAGAGAAAGGTGATAGACGTTTAGAAATTACTCCTAGAGAACAATGGGAAAACCCTTTCCTAGAAGGGGAAAAGGGTACTAGGCTAAGAGTTAACAAAGCTCACGGACAGAGCTTTAAGCCGAAAGTTAAGGGGGATGGGGATAAAACCAGGCCTGCTGGTAATGAACCTGAGTGTCAAGGGCCAAAGATGGGGGTGAAATCAGTAGCCCAGGTCAAGTGCATCTACGCTAATGCACGTAGCATGGGCAACAAACAGGATGAGCTGGAAGCCATGGTGCGGCAGGACAACTATGACATAGTTGCCATCACGGAAACGTGGTGGGACGATGGTCATGACTGGAATGCTGCAATAAGTGGCTATAAGCTCTTCAGAAGGAATAGGCAAGGAAGGAGGGGGGGGGGTGTGGCTCTGTACATTAGGGAGTTGTTTGACTCTATAGAGATAGACTCCAGTGATGAAGAAGTGGAGTGTTTATGGGTAAGGGTGAAAGGGAAGGCTAACAAAGGTGATTTTGTGCTGGGAGTCTGCTATAGACCACCCAACCAGGATGAGCAGGCTGATGAGGTATTCTATAAGCAGCTGGCTGCAGTCTCGCAAACGCCAGCCCTTGTTCTAGTTGGGGACTTCAACTTACCAGACATCTGCTGGAAATATAACACAGCAGAGAGCAGGCAGGCTAGGAGGTTCCTCGAGTGTATGGAGGATAGCTTCCTGACACAAATGGTAGGTAAGCCTACCAGGGGAGGTGCCTTGCTAGACCTACTGTTCACAAATAAAGAAGGGCTAGTTGGGGACGTGGAGGTCGGAGACAGTCTTGGGCTTAGTGATCATGAAATGGTTAAGTTTTCCATTCATAGTGAGGTAAGGAAGGGGATTAACAAAACCTCCATCTTGGACTTCCGGTGGGCAGACTTTAACCTGTTCAGAACCCTGGTTGGGAGAGTCCCGTGGGAGGTAGTCCTGAGAGACAAAGGAGCCCAGGAAGGCTGGACGCTCTTCAAGAGGGAAATCCTAAAGGCCCAGGAGCAGGCTGTCCCCATGAAGCGCAAAATTAAAGGGCGGGGAAAATGGCCGGCCTGGATGAACAAAGAGCTCTTGATGGGACTTAAGGAAAAAAGGAAGGTTTACCACCTTTGGAAGAGGGGACAGGCAACTCGGGAGGAGTACAGAGATTGTGTTAGGTCATACAGAGAAAAAATCAGGAAGGCAAAAGCCCAGCTAGAACTCAACCTGGCCATTAATATAAGGGACAACAAAAAAAGTTTCTATAAATACATCAACAAAAAGAGAGTGACAGAGAATGTCCATCCCTTACTGGATGCGGGGGGAAACCTTGCAACCAAGGATGAGGAGAAGGCTGAGATACTTAATGCCTTCTTTACCTCTGTCTTTAATAGTCAGACCAGCTACCCCCAGGGAGTTCAGCTTCTTGGGCTGGAAGATAAGAATGGAGAACAGAACAACTCCCCTGTAATCCAAGAGGAAGTAGTTAATGATTTGCTTATGCACCTGGACACGCATAAGTCTATGGGGCCGGATGGCATTCACCCAAAGGTTCTCAGGGAGCTGGCAAGAGAGCTTACCAAGCCTCTCTCCATTATTTATCAACAATCCTGGTCAACAGGAGAGGTGCCAGATGACTGGAGGGTGGCCAATGTGATGCCCATCTACAAGAAGGGCCGGAAGGAGGATCCTGGAAACTACAGGCCTGTCAGCCTGACCTCGGTACCGGGAAAGATCATGGAGAGGATCATCCTGAGTGAGCTCTCAAGGCATGTGCAGGGCAGCCAAGGGATCAGGGCCAGCCAGCATGGGTTTATGAGAGGGAGGTCCTGCCTGACCAACTTGATCTCTTTCTATGACCATGTGACCCGCTTTCTCGATGAGGGGAAGGCTGTGGACGTTGTCTACCTGGACTTTGGTAAGGCCTTTGACACCGTCCCTCACGGCATTCTCCTGGAGAAACTGGAGAATCATGGCATAGACAAGTGTACCCTCCGCTGGATAAAAAACTGGCTGGATGGCCGTGCTCAGCGAGTTGTGATTAATGGAGCAAAATCTGGTTGGCGGCCGGTCATCAGTGGTGTCCCTCAGGGCTCAGTTTTGGGGCCAGTCTTGTTCAATATCTTCATTGATGATCTAGATAAGGGGATTGAGTGCACCCTCAGTAAGTTTGCGGATGACACCAAACTAGGTGGGAGTGTTGATCTGCTTGAGGGTCGGCAGGCTCTACAGAGGGACCTGGACAGGTTGGACCAATGGGCCAAGGCCAATGGGATGAGGTTTAATAAGGCCAAGTGCCGGGTTCTACATTTCGGCCACAACAACCCCAGGCAATGCTACAGGCTTGGGGAAGAGTGGCTGGAAAGCTGCCTGGCAGAAAAGGACCTGGGAGTGTTAGTGGACAGCCGGCTTAACATGAGCCAGCAGTGTGCCCAGGCAGCCAAGAAGGCCAACGGCATCCTGGCCTGTATCAGGAATAGCGTGGCCAGCAGGAGCAGGGAAGTCATCGTGCCTCTGTACTCGGCACTGGTGAGGCCTCACCTCGAGTACTGTGTTCAGTTTTGGGCCCCTCGCTACAGGAAAGACATTGAAGTGCTGGAGCGTGTCCAGAGGAGAGCCACCAAGCTGGTGAGGGGTCTGGAGAACAAGTCCTATGAGGAGAGGCTGAGGGAACTGGGCATGTTTAGTTTGGAGAAGAGGAGGCTGAGGGGAGACCTCATTGCCCTCTATAACTACCTGAAAGGAAACTGTAGAGAGGCGGGGGTTGGCCTCTTCTCCCAAGGGAATAACGACAGGACCAGAGGAAATGGTCTGAAGTTGCGGCAGGGGAGGTTTAGATTAGATATTAGGAAGAATTACTTTACTGAGAGAGTGGTCAAGCACTGGAACAGCCTGCCCAGGGAGGTGGTGGAGTCACCATCCCTGGAGGTATTTAAGAAACGTGTAGACGTGGCTCTTCAGGGCATGCTCTAGTGCCCGGGATTGTTGGTTTGTGGTGGGGTGTTGTGTGTGGGGTTTAGTTGATGGATGCTGCTTGCTTTTTTTTTTTTTTTTTTTTTTTTTTTTTTGGGGGGGGTGTTGTTGTTTGTTTGGTTTTTGTGTTGTGGTTTTTTTTTGTTTGTTTGTGTGTTTTTGTGTTTTGTTTTTTTTTTTTTTTTTTTTAATGTGGTTGGACTCGATGATCTCAAAGGTCCCTTCTAACCACTAAGATTCTGTGATTCTGTGATTCTGTGACTAAAGCCACAGTTCATGACGTAACAGGTATGAATCTTTTTTAAATATATTATTAGGGGATTTTTTTAGTTAACGTAAGGAGTTGTGTTTGGGTTTTTTTTTTTAATAATGGAAGGCATTACAGGAATTTTGTTTAATTTTTCATGAATATTTAAACACTTTTCCGTACATCAGGTAAGAAGGTTGTGAAATAGTGTCCTTCATGCATTGACTTTCTCTAAATAATGTTGGCGAGTGAATGCACATCTGTAAGAGAGAGAATGTATTAATCACCCTAACCTTTTTTATTGCAGCATGGAAATATAGTTTTGAATTCAAAAATAATTTTTGTATCTCTGTCTCTCTGAAGTTGTAGTTCCTTCTCTTTTATCTTGTGTGCTCCTTTCCTAATTTTGAATTGCAAACTGACTGTTCCAAGTCTGACCTGTGTAGTCTTAAATATCCCCAATGTTTAAGGTTTAAATGTACCAAAATCTTCACAGCCTTTTTCTTGCTTCATTGAGAGGCACTCAGCACAGCATGAAAAAGAAGTTTCTCTTTTTTTTTCTTCATTTCCAGAACTGTGGGGCTGCAGATAAGCCATATATGTAATATGAGTGGGATATGCGGAGTTTTCCAAAATGAAGGCTGCAGTCAAAGTTTATTATGTTCCTGGTTTTAAATACATCTAAATGTGTTTAAATACAGTTTATCACGTAGTGTATCTTCCTAACTGCTGTGAAGCTAATCCTGGTGAGCAATAGTACCAAAAACCCCAAGGAAATGGAAGAAAACAGGTCACCGTCCTACTCGGTGCTGCTGCCTCCTGGTCCTGGGTGCGTTTGGAGAATCCCATTGATGGAAAAATTTCTCACCATTTTTAACATGGCAAATGTCACTTCGTGCTGGTGGCCTGTCAACCCCACTGTCAGCACTGTCATTTAATCCCGTTCAGAGCAGACCTGCTAATGCAGCGCTTAATCTGCTGGTGACAACCAGTGATTTACATTCGCCAGAGATCCCAGCGTTGCTAATTGAAATGGATTTGAGCTGGCATTAGCCATGGTAGAGCGGGTTTTGAGACTTGCTCGTGATACTCAGAAAGACAGACAGGACCAGCTACACCGGGTCAGTGGAATTTAAAAAAAATTACTATGACAAAAGCGGTAAATTTTGTCTGTATTGTTACGTATCTTTAAACATCACTTTTTTTTTAACAGGTAACGTATTCTCTCTATAAATCCTTGTTAAGCTGTATGTAGCCCCTGAATGTGTGTGCAGTGCAGATTGCCCGTGTGCTCACCTGGGGATCTGGCCTCTGGCACGGCAGAAATCGGCATTGACTCTCTGCTGTAAATTTTTGTCACGCGCATACTCGGTGCTGCGTGTGCTGACCTCCTCTGACATGAGAATGAAAGCAAATGTGATAATTTGCCTACCTGAATTGGAGACCGAGTGACTAAGCGAGTAAGACAGTCTATCAAGCTCGATTATTTTAAATGGGAATTCGTTTTATTCAGTTAATTGGTACTTTGCCTCACTCGGTCTCTTACGTGTAAGTGATTATTGTAATTTGTATTTTTTTAATCTAATTATTTCCATCTCCTTTAAATGATCTTTGTTGCAGGTATTCGTATAGAATACGTGAGGAATTGTTATTGTCAGATACAATTTTGTGAGCAGTTATATTAAATTATCCATGATTTTAAATATTAGATATTTATCCCTTCAATTGCTATTCCTGAAGATGTCAGAAACAAAGCCTGTATTTATGTGTAGAAAAACCCCAACAGTGAGTGTGCTGTAGACAGTTCCATAAAAAAAATACATTTTTTATGATGAAATTTAACTTAACAGACCGCACAGCTGAATTTCGAGGAACATTTCCCAGGCAGAGAGGTCCCTGCCCAAGTTTCTTGCTGCTGTGTTTGGGGGTTATGGGCGAAAAGCAGGCAGAGCAAAAGGAGGCAAAGGCAGGGTAAGGAGGAGAGGGTGGCTTTCCCCCTTCCTTTTTTAGAGATTTTTTTTTTTTCTCCTTTTTAAACTATCAGTCTTTTTGGGTAAGCACTTGCTCTTGGCATGGCCAGCGTCCCAGGTGCCAACGCATTTGTCAGCCTACAGTGACAATGCTTTCATGTCTCTCATTTTTAATTAGGTTTTTTTTTTCTGAATTTATAACGCTTGTCCTTTAGAATATTACTATTTTTTTTTTTTTTAGCACTAAAAATCTGGGGCATGACCTGAGCTGCGTGATGCTAAAGCCTGGGGGTAAAAAACCCCAAACCCAACGGTCTCTCCGCCGTCCTGTGTGTTAGATGGGATGTTCCGCTGTGTTATTCCTGCTTTGGGAGGGTGCAGGGATTGGGTATCTAATTAACCTGCTCTGAAGGAGCTTGTGCATCAGGCTTCTTGGAAAAAGTCACGCAGCTGGAGCAGCACCGCACAGGTTTATTAGCCTGTTTTCTTAAAACCCAGGTTTTATTCTTAAGCTGTCGGGTCCGGTGAGGATTCGGTTCTGCAGCCAAAAGAGAAAGTTAAGCATGGGTAATAATTTAGTCTAGTAATCCCTGAAAATAATGCGGTTTTCTCACGTTTTGGGGAGCTGGGCCGCACGAGAAGTGATGGGAGCGATTCCCGATGCCGGGGAGAGCCATGCACAGGCTTCACGCGCCCCTGGCTCCTGAGCCCATCCTTCTTGGATCGGGTTGGATCTGAAGTGCTCTGCCTCCTCGGCAGGGTTTGAGTCAGCTCTGCAATGTTACAGTGAATTACTTTATTTTTTTTTTGTGTGTGTGTGGTGGTATCGAGTTCTCTGTTGGACGTTAGAGGCGTTTATCTACAGCAATGCAGGCTTTGGGAACTGGTTGTAACAGGAATCTCTGGCAGTTTTTTAAAGGCTTCAGATAATCAGAAAGAGCGAAGAATCCTTCACTACAAAAAATATTGTTCCGTGGAGTTAAAGTTTAAGCGCCTGAGCCGTTTAATCACGCGTACCTGTGAAATAAAGGCTGGAGGTAGTAGGATAGAAGTAGATAAAAATGCATTGCATCCCGTAGGATCATGAAAGCAGTCCCTATTTCTTTTTCCAGGCGGGCAGCAGTTCCCTGACAGCAAACTGTGTAATAATGACAAGTCTAAGTCTTTACCCGGATCTTTTCCTTTCTGATTTTATCAACAAGAGGTTTTTTTTGAGTACACGGTTTCCTTCCTTGTTCAGCAGGGCTTTTCTACTTGCCTGCTCTCTCTAGAGAGGAGCCGTTATTATGATTTTTTTTATTTATTTATTTTTAATTTTAACATACTGTATCATGGCATTGTACCTTCTTGAGGGTTGAAAATGCTGCCGTGCCTATGGCGGTGGGGTTTTTGCTTTAAAAAAGATAATCAGATAGTTGAGGTCCTGTATGTGATGTACATAAATACGGAGTGGTTTTAATGTTATTGCAACTTGTTTTCCTCCCCATTTCCCCCAGGCTGAAGAGGAGGACTTGGCCATACGGAGTCCTTGGTCACGCTAAACTCAGTCTCTTGCACCAGCCTCTGCGCCTAAATTTGCTCTAAGTTTTAATCCTTATTTTCTTTAGCAAGCAGAAATACAAAGTGCTTCAGCCAAAAACAAGATCCCAGAATTTGCACAATCTTTCTAGATGTGTTGATTTCTGATCAAATTGTGGGGCATCGACTGGAGTTATTCTTTATCACGTTCAGGAGAATAGAGCCGAGATGTCTGGGTGTGGGTTTTGGATCTGTAATAACTGCTCCTACCAGTAATTTTGTGAGAAACGATGCTCCTTACACTTTCCAGTCTTTTGGAAGCCTGCCCACAACTTCAATTATGTTTTTTGTTTTGTTTGGTTTTTTCTTTTTTTTTTTTTTTTAAGAGCAGCCCATAGCCGCCGGGATTGATTAGCCCAAGGGCTGGTGGATTTAAGCCGCCTTTGCCCCCTTCCATGCTTCACACCCTGGGCGAAGTGCGGCGTTCAGCACCTCATTCCTGGCAACACCAGCCCTTTCCCTATTGATTCCACTTTTGTTCTGGCTTTGGTCCAGGTTTCCAAATCCTCTTCCTTCCTTTCCTCTCCCATCAATTTACATCAACTGCTGCTGCGTCTTACGAGCTTCCAGCGGGCCAGTGCTTTATAATGCTGACCTGTTAAATTTTAAATTTTGGAGGGTTATGTTTCATGCTGAATACAGTGTAGCTTTACCAGGTTTTTATAATACAGATTGCTTCCAAAATTACACCAAATTCCACTGGGGGTGTTTGTTTTGCTGAACAGAAGAATTCCCAGTGACTTGCAGGTTTTTAGAGCAGGCAATTGTCTTAAATTTGGGGATTTTTTAAATTATTTTTTTTTTTAAATACAGCCCATATTTTTTTCCCCTACAACATCTAAATATTAACTTCTCACTCAACTGTTACAATGCGTAGACAAGACTGAGAAAATATATTTGCTTAACTCAGCCCAAACAGATATAAAACTTCAGATATAAAACTTTATACCTGGTAGGCCAGGTATAAAACTTCGTAAGGTCGACAGCAGTAGGTTCCCTTACTATAGTGACTGTCATACAAAAGTATAAATGGTTTTGATTTTTATCTAGTTGGACCTGGCTAAAGCGATTGTCAGTTGTCAGACCAGATCTGCATGTGATGGTAACGCCGATTCATTTTGCAGTAAGCTATTAAGCTTAATTAGTTGACTAACCCTAAAAATGGCTCATTCAGGGTTAACCTGGCTGTTGGCAGAGCCTGTTAGTGTAAGACACCAAGGCTGCTTAAATTATAAACAGTAGGAGAAGGGATTGAATGAGTAAATCTGTCAGTAGGATGCTGGACTGGAAAAATAAAAAGGAATTTAAAAAAATAAAGTTTGATGTTAATAATGCTTTTTATTATTCTTTCTTCGCTCATTATATTAAAGAAAAAGCCTCAGCTAGATCCATTGAGCTTCCAAACCGTAGGAAGGGCTGCTCTGTATCTGACAGAGCCTTGAAAAAGAAAACAAATAATAAACTGTAATATCAGATGAGATTCCTTGCTGTGCTCCTCTAAGTCTCTGTGTGCTCCCTAAGGCAGCTGCGGTTCCTGGTGTCCTCTCCTGGGCTGGGCAGCTCCTGTGCCCAACTTGGCGAGAGCCTCCCCACTACTGACATCCCTTCAGAGCACGAGAGAATTCAGTTTTAGTTCTGTTTCTTTTTCTTTTTTTCTTTTTTTTTTTTTTTTTAAAGAATACCAGGTGTGTGCTGAGTTTGAATTTAGTCCCAGGTATCACAGAGAGGCTGGGAATAAGGTTCACTTCCGAGTAACACACGAGAGTGGTGTGAAAATTGTTGTTACAGAAGTTTTTTTTTTATACATTTGAGCTTATCCAGAGCTTATTTCTGGGGATTATCCCATTTTACATTGAAAGGAAGAATTTTCTTATGGTTATTCTAATGACTACCAAGTTGCTGGATTTTTTTTGTCTGTTGTTAGGCAGTACCAAATAACAACCTGTGGAAGTTGTTAATATTAGTTATATTACACTGACACATCGGGGAGCTTTGTTGTGCAGTGTTACAGTGGTTATAATTTTAGCAGTGGGTGCAGAGCCACCATCTGGATGTCTGCTGCCATTTGCGAACTACGGAAAGTAATGTTTGTGTGTTATGCCAAAGAAAATATTTTTACATCAAGCAAGACTGGCTAATGGCTGAGATGGCAGCCTCTTGTAATTAATCATTCAGTTCATTAGGGACTGGATAAATGTACAGCAAATTAATAACAACATTTATTTTTTTCACAAACGCCTTGATTTAGAGGGACTAGAGTATTTCTAGACAAGTTCATTTATCTACAACTATTAATTTCCCTGAATTTCTCTATAGTCTTCAAGGCAGCATGTTCTCATCACACTTTTTCTCTAACCTTCTCTACATTGGAAATTATTTTCTGATCTCACAAAACCTGGAATTCTCTGTATTTGGAAGGCTTTGGTGAAATGCTTTATAGCTCGTAGACTCGTAGCTGTGGCACACGTGGTCTCCAAAGGAAGGTAGCTCCGAAGCACCACGTGTACGTCTATAGGAAATCAAGGTCAGGGTAAGGAAACTCCAAAAGGTGCTTGTTACAGGTAATTTAAATTTTGTGGCTGTTACTGGTCTGTTTGGTGGTAGAAGCCCATCTGGTCACTGGTCAGGGCCCCGCTTCTTCTCCTCATGCTCTTCGCAGAAGGAATAATCCATGCAGTTATGGCAGCAACTACCAAAATACCAAAAAACCACCAAAAATACATGCCCAATTTCTGATTTGCATTTATTCGCAACATTCCAGCTGCTAGTACTTAATTTTTCTTCCTATATATCAAAATGACTTCCAGACTCCGTGCCTCGGTGTCCTCAGCTGCTGTGTTTTACTGACGTAGAGTAGTTTTTCTGGCCTGATTTCTGTCGTTGTCTATGAACGATGGCTGAGCGTTCCCGTCCCGTTCTTGGATGAATTCTTGGTGGGTGCAACTGGTATCTTCCTTTTCATCAAAACTGAAAGTTTAAATGATAAGGCAATGGGAGAGTATAAAATAAGATTTAAAACCTACGTCGTCTACAGTAAACGTTTTATTTTCTTTTAGTTTTGTTCTGACGTGAGGATGAAACGTAGCAGTAGCTTGACCTGAAAATTTACCTTTTGCTTTCATTTTCCTTCAGGTCCAGGATGGAACATTCCTGCTCGCTCCTGCTGCTCTGTGTTAGTTTTCTGTTTGCACAAGCTTTACCGCCCAATGGAACCGAACTACCAAAACCAACAGCAACAACAAGTAAGGACATCCCTTGAATTGCGGGGATGGGAGTGGGTGTGGAAGGGGACTTCGGGTGAGGTCCCCCTGGTGACATAGTCCTGGATATTTTTCCAGGACTTTGACCCCACTAATGAGCTTCTAATCATGCCACATGACTTCTGTATTTGGTCTCCATATGACTGGTGCTGTGACCTTTACTTTCTCTTTCCCATGTATGGGAAACACGGGGTGTGTTTCCCGTGTATGGGAGAGGTGGAGAAGCACAGGATATCTCCTCCTGCCTGGGCTGCCAGCTCTCCACGCCCCAGGAGCTGTCATGGTGGATCACCAATGTGATGGAACCTGGACACAGATAATAAGAAATAAAGCAATTACCAATTAGACAACAGGAGGGACATACGTAAACATCATGAGGAGCTACAGTCTTTATATGTGTTCCATGTTTTCTAATGATATGAGCTGTCTAAGGCAAGAATTGAGGAGATGGACAGTAGTGCAGAGGTTCTGCACAAGATTAGGTCAGGTGAAAAATGGAAAAGCCTTTTTCAAAGACCTGAGAGCACAGTCTTCTACTCACCAGTTTATCACAGCATCTTTTATTCATTGTCATTTCTATTTTTGGAATTTGTTCTTCTTGCTTCAAGCCCTCCTACAGCTGCGTCCTAACGTGTTACAGTCCTGGTGCGGGGCTTGTCCGAGTGAAGTAAGGGTTTGGGGGTTTTTTGGTTTGGTTTTTTTTTGTTTTGTTTTGTTTTGTTTTTTAAGATATTGATTCTACCGTTATGTGATGGGATGATATATTTTACTTGCACATTGTCCTTATCCTCCATAATCTAGCTAGCTATCTTCGGAATCCCCGTGCGTGGTGTTTGTCCGGCAGTGGTTCCCTGTCCAGGTGATGGCAGTGCATGATGCCGTGCTCACGTCAGAGGGGGTTTTCCAAAGTGAAAGCTGCTCCCTCCACTTGTTTGAAGGGAAATAAAGCTGCTGATGTTCCATATAAACAGTGGGGTGAAGTCTGGATAAGTTTTCAGGTGACTGTTAGTGACACCCAGTCTTTATAGGAGGGTGTTTTTGTGGGTTGGTTGGTCTTTAATCTGCCTGTGAGCTTTACTTCTGTATGGAAGGAGAGCCAAGCAAGAATCAAATGCCAGCCATGCCCGATGGCCACTTTGATCGGTTTGGTCTTCAGTTGTAGGAATTTAGGTGTTAAGTGTTTGCTTTTACCAAAAAAAGAAAAGGGGAAGGGATGGATCTAGAGTGACCTGGACAGGCTTGAAATGTGAGCCCGTGCCAACCTCAGCAAGTTCAACAAGGCCAAGTGCAAGGTCCTGCACCTGGGTCAGGGCAATCCCAAGCACAAATCCAGGCTGGGTGGAGAATGGATGGAGAGCAGCCCTGAGGAGAAAGACTTTGGGGGTGTTGGTGGATGAGAAGCTCAACATGAGCCAGCAACGTGCACTGGCAGCCCAGAAAGCCAACTGCATCCTGGGCTGCATCAGAAGAAGAGTGGAGGGGAGATTTAGATGAGATCTCAGGAAGAAATTCTTTGCTGTGAGGCTGGTGAGACCCTGGCCCAGGTTGCCCAGAGAAGCTGTGGCTGCCCCATCCCTGGAGAGGGGTTCAGGGTCAGGTTGGATGGGGCTTGGAGCACCCTGCTCTGGTGGGAGGTGTCCCTGCCCAGGGCAGGGGGTTGGAACTTGATGATCTTTACAGTCCCTTCCAGCCCAAACCATTCTGTGATTCTGTGAACATCAGAGGCTGGAGATGAGGTGCAGGTGAGAACTGCTCTGTCTGGGCACAAACAGACCAGGGTTAGAGGAGCACGGGTTCTACCATTAGTAATGACAACCTTAGTGTTGTTTTGCTTAGGCCTTTCAAAATAAATGAATTGCTAATATAAATAAAAAATTAACTAAGTAAAAAATTACTAATAAATGGCGCTGCTGAAATATTGTCAAGTAGTTTCCAGTGCCATGCTCCTTTTCTGGCACCTGGAGCAGGGGAAGAACAAGTTACTACTCTTGGTCTGAATATGTAAGAATATGGGAATTGGGAAAGGGAAGCAGCTTGTTTGTTGTATCACTTCCCAGAATTTTAATAGAATTAGTAAAAAGGGAGTTTCTCCATAGATGCTGTTTGCCTTCAAAGCTTAATTCAAAATTTTGTTGAATTTAAGTAAGGTAATATGGATAAGAGTAATCTTAACATCTGTCACTTAATTAAATCTTAATTTCAGTGATATGATTTAGAAATTATTATTATGACTAAACTGTTTTTTCCTAAATATCAAAGCCTTTATTACTTTGCAGTGAGAAACAAGGAAGAGTTTTGTCTGATAGACAAGTACATGCACACTGAAACAGTACTGCTATATAGAAAGTTCCAAGATAATAGGATTATCAAATACATTTCATAGTCATTGAACTAATACAGTATTTCTTAATACAAAAATAAAGGTTTTTGATTGAAATATCAAGAAAACTCCTTTTAAAAGAGTATGAAAAGAACTGAAGGATACTAAAAAAAACCAGCTTTCCTTTTGCATGCTAATTGGATGAATGATCCAAAAAGATAAGATGCTTTTGATTCTGAGAGGAATATTTATAATTTGCTGCATGTCATTATTTTAGCTGACTTGATTTTTAAAAGATTTGCTGAATTAATGTGTTGGGTTTATTCTTATTTTAAACGTGGACACCTAGTCTGTATGGCTCATTTTTTCAGCACTACTGCCATTTTGCTTCCTACAAGAGTACCGTGAAGTTGCTACCATGAAACCTCCCTTTCATTAAAATCAGAATATTCTGGGCTTTATTGCGCTGCCATTTACTGGAGAAATTGCCCTGCCATTTACTCAGTGTTCAGCTGTATTAAATAAATATAAACTAGTATTTATTTATTTGGATTTGCATAAATAAATGTATAGTTCAAGTAGATAAAACTTTATGCTTATCAAGTATGTGTCATGGACTATTTATACGTGATAGCATTCCAATAAGTCCTGGTTACTCAAATATTAATTAGTTACCCAGTATTAATTATAGTCAGGATTCTTTTACTTCCTCTTGTATTTTTACTTGTTACGTAGTTTAAATGTGAAAGCAGCCTGGAGTTGCAGTAGTAAAGCTTTTAAGTCCTTTCCAAATATTTAAATTTCTTTAGTGTTTACTCCATGAATATTTCATGGGTTTCATGCTCTTCTTTACAATTTCTTTCCGCTGCCGATGTATTAATGTGCGGAGGTAATGAATTCATCAGATGAGTGGGAGGTTGAGAGGAGGCAAACGGTGCAGCTTTTGATGCCCTACTTCTTGCTGGTTTAAACTTTCGAGAAGTTAGCGGGTGTCTTTGAAGATAACCGGAGCAATGTATAGGAAGAATGCAGTCTTGCTGCACAACAGCCAGAACGGGACCTGGAGTTGGGGATTTTCAGGCTGGACTCATGGTGCTTCTTTCACGCAGAAAGTGAGGCGTCGTCAGAAAATTGAGTTTTGAGGAAGGAGGCTCCTTTTACTTAGTATTTAAAAGTCAAAGGGATGCTTTCCTGGTAGATGCGCAATTTCAAGAAGTAGTTTGAAAAGCAGAACTTCAGAAATAGGTGGTTTTGGATCGGGAGTTGGACTAGATGACCTTTAATGGTCCCTTCCAACCCAGACCATCCTGTGAGTGCGTGGCAGGGGGGGCTGTGCTGGGTGCGGCGTTCGGCTCTGGGATGCCAAACGCAGGCGCGATTCTTGCGTTTGCTGCTGCTTTCCGTCTTGTGTGGTGCAGGCTGTGGGCACTGGTATGTCTTCCCTGCCTGTCTTTTTCCCTGTATTTCTTTGCCTGCCCTTCATTTCTTCTTTATTTAATTGGGGTTCATTTTTCATATGTACTGAACACATCCCCTGATTATCAGCTGCGTATCTGCTTCCTCTCCGCAGTCGAGGCACAGTGAAGCACAGTGATTTTTCTGCAGCGTTGGGGTTTTCTCTTCCAAAACCAGCATGAGAGAGCTTAGTCTGGACTTTGATATCCCTGTTGTCATGGGTGGACTTCTCCTGCCCAGTCATCACAGCACAAGTTCAGCGGGACCTCAAGGGGACAGGGTGGCTCAATGAAAACTGAGAAAAGAGGAGAGTTCTCTCCTTTTTATTGAGTTAACTTGGACGTTTCCAGTGTATAGAAAGCACACACTGATGTGTAAGAGGCTTAATTATAATAAATCAATTGCTGTTAAATCTGAACAGAAAGTTGAGTGAACACAAGTTAAGCACTTGCAAAAGTTTTTCCAACAACAAAAAATAATTTAAATACTCTCCTACTCACCCAATCCAGAAATTTCAAAAATGTTTATGTCCACAAAAAGTACTAAGAACTAACATAGAATCATAGAATGGTTTGGATTGGAAGGGACCTTAAAGATCATCCAGTTTCAACCCCCTGGGCAGGGACACCTCCCACCAGCCCAGGTTGCTCCAAGCCCCCTCCAACCTGGCCTTGAACCCCTCCAGGGATGGGGCAGCCACAGCTTCTCTGGGCAACCTGGGCCAGGCTCTCACCACCCTCACAGCAAAGAATTTCTTCCTGGGATCTCATCTCAATCTCCCCTCTTTCAGTGTCAAACCCTTCCCCCTCCTCCTATGGCTCCCCTCCCTGATCCAGAGTCCCTCCCCAGCTTTCCTGGCGCCCCTTTAGGTAGGTGACAAAACAACTCTATTAAACTTTGACCAGGATTCTGTTCATAATCATACATTTCATAAGGTGGCACTAGTTAAGATTGCGTGTGCTGTGTTTGCCGTGTGGTGGATACGGTCTGTGTCAGGATGTTGTGACAGCCGCTCTTTGTGTAAAATAAATGTGGGAGGAGGTCGGGGTCCTTTGCAGGGCTGTGTGTCTGAAACAACAGTTCTGACCCAAACCAGAGGCACGTGTCGCTGCCCCAAAGCCTCTGTGGTCAGATTTGGCTGAGCACTCTTCAGAGGACGCTTGTGTGTCTGCTGAAGGGAAAGCAGAGGTGAAGGATATACCCTGAAAAAAACCCCACTTGAAATCTAACCCAAATAACGGGTGAGAGCAGCTTAGTTTTAGTATTGGAGGGTTAAGTTCTCTGTTTTTTAAAAACAAGTTCAGACCTGTGAATAAATGGAGCCTGCTGTTGTGGGATCTCTCCCGTGCTCAGGTGACCAATCTCTCGTCTGTTCTTTGTCAGTCGCCAGAATAATTTCAGGTCCCTGACTTGCTCCCTAGGGCAAACCACGCACCTTGCCTTGTTAGTTTGCTTTTGTGGAGAGAGAAAAAAGTGTTTTAATCCCACTTCTATTCACGGGCTGCTTTACTGTTCAGGTCCTACTTGCAAAGGAACTGATCTGGGGATGAAGAAAATCAAAGTTGGGGAAGAGAGTGTGGAGGGATGATCGCGGGGCAGTTACTGATGTGCATATGCTGCTGTTTGTTCCCTTTTTTTTTTTTTTTTTTTTTTTTTCTTGTGGGTGGTTTTGTTTTTGACACATACGGAAACTGGAACACTAAAGGAAGTGGTGATGGGCTGCCAGCAAGAGCCGTTCCGACGGCAGGGCCAGCGGGACTGGGAAGGGAGCTGGGAAGAACCCGTGAGTCAGCCTCGGTGGGTGGCAGGGGAAGCACGAGGGGTTGCCACCATCCTCCTGGCGGTAATCCTCCTCTCTTGACAAGATGACAGTCACTGGTTCATTGTATTTCTGGAAAAAAAAAAAACAAAACCCTCAGGATGATCTTTTTTTGTGTGTGGCTGCGAACAGAAAGCCCTGTGGGTTTGGACCACAGCTCTCTTTGTGTTGGAGCAGTGGAAAATATTCCCTGGCAGTGGCTGCAGCAGAGATGCGATGTAGAGGACATCTGCCTCTTCTGCGTGAGTTTACTCTTATGTTTCCGCTGTCAATTTTTGAATTAGCACTGATTAAAAAAATACTTCAGGCCTGTCTTTCAGTCTCCCCTTAAAATCCCACTTCATATATAGGCAGTTTTGTTGGCCAAGGATCTTTGAGCCTCTGAGTCCACAGTGGCCTCAGCCCGGTTATAACTTTTGCTTACAATTTTTAGGCTGCCTTGATTAAATTATCAATGCAGATATTGAAGAAAATACAGGTAATAAGTGAAACTGTTTAAAACCACACCGTGCCTTACGCACGGGCTCTGCAGAGGTGAAGCCACTGCAAGGCTTTGAAAACAGATGTGCCCGTGTACAAGGAAGAAGGGACTGTTTGTGGGTTTTGACCTAATTTCCTTGTGAAATGGTAGGAGGAGAGGTGAGATCTTGATGCAGAGAATTGCACCAGTCGCTGCTGGGTTTGCTTGTCCTTAACTAAAGAACTGTAGACAGTCATCTGGCAGGAGGTTGAACTTCTCTTCTGGGCTGGATTGAGGCTTTCTGTGGTTGTCCGGGAATCATTTTTCCAAAGACGCTCCAAAACCATCAGTTCTTCAGAAGAGACAGGGGATTTTGTATTGTGTAATGAACTGAGGGAAATTTTAATTCCCTCATGACTCAAACTTGTTGTTTTCCTCCCCTGGTGTCACGGGTCTCGACACGGAGCCGATGGTGAGAACTAACGCAAAACCCCTGAATCCTGGAGGATTCCGAGATACTCAGCCTGAAACTTGTAAACTTCAAAAGTGGGGTAAAGTGGCTCCTTTTTGCTTGTGAGGGGCAAAAATAGACATGTGTGTTTGTTTGTTTCTTTGTCACAGCTTGGTTTCTGTACAGAGTGCGGTATTTCTAGATACCACACAGGAATTGTGAAGCTGTTTCTGGTGACGCACGTTCATCCAAACACTCCTTCCAATAGTGATTTTGTGAAACCCTGTGGAGTGATGGTTTCTGATCACAATTTTATCATGCCTGGCGCTTTTATCTTTATATACCACTTAAATGTCAAGTTTCAGGCATTTTATTGCCTTCCCTTTCTTTGTACTATTATGTTGCCTTGAGATACCTTTTTTCCTTGTATGCCCCTGGTGCACATAGGCCTCGAAAGGAAGTTTTTCCTGTGCCCTAACACCCTTTTTGAGCACCCAGAGAGTTTCCAGCTGCTCACAAGACACAAACCAACCCTCAAACACGAGCTCTTTTCTCTAACAGTGCAGGTGTTCTGTACTCCTCTGTATTTACTGTAATCTTGTGCTTTGGTGATATTTTATGTCGAGGCTTGTGGCAAGATCTCGTCAACAAGCCCTTGCTGCAAGCAAGCAAAAAAAGAAAGAGTTGAGGGAAGTGTGAAGGCAAGAGGTGTTGGGAGAATTACTGCTGCTGTTCTCAAAGACTGCCGTAGGAATGGTTAAAAGTGTGTAAATGTAGTTTCAAAAGAAAAAAAAAAAAACAAAACCCAAACCATCAGCCACAAAAATTGCCTTAGTTTTGTAAGAGGGTACATTGGTATTCTCAGAGCCCCTTCCAGTCCCTAAAGGGGCTCCAGGAGAGATGGGGGGGACTCTTCAGGGGGGACTCTTCATCAGGGAGGGAAGCCATAGGATGAAGGGTAATGGTTTTAAACTGAAAGAGGGGAGATTGAGATGAGATCTGGGGAAGGAATTGTTTCCTGTGAGGGTGGTGAGAGCCTGGCCCAGGTTGCCCAGAGAAGCTGTGGCTGCCCCATCCCTGGAGGGGTTCAAGGCCAGGTTGGAGGGGGCTTGGAGCAACCTGGGCTGGTGGGAGGTGTCCCTGCCCAGGGCTGGGGGGTGGAACTAGATGGTCTTTAAAGTCTCTTCCAACCCAAACCGTTCTATGATTCTAAGACTTATTAAAAAGTGCAAAGGAAGGAGGCTGAGGAAGGCTGGTGTGACTATGGAGAAGCTGGGGGATCTGGACCCCCACGGGACCATCCCAGTAGATGCCCCTAAGGGTGGGCTCCTGCCTCAGGTGGCTCCTTTGGCTGCAACTGGGGAAAGATTGGCCTTTTTCGGTATTTTATGGTATGGGCAGTAAATCCCAGGTGTGAAGGCCTCGTCCTTCCCACTTCAGGAGGTCTCTTCCACCACTGTTCCGCTAACCTGGATTTATTTGGCTGGTTGGAAAGAGGAACATGTGCAGGGCTGTGTTTTGTTTGCTGAAGGCTAAGGCTGAGAGTTTTGCTTCCTTAAATAAAACATTGTTGGGTTTTTAATGATTTTAGTGTTACATATTGAATTGTTCAGTCAAATTAAAAGGCTACAGAAGCATCATGGAACTGAAACGTAGAGAGTCACATACATAAAACCACCACTAACAGAAGGATGAGACTTGCAGATTATACCAGATATAACAAAGATTTTTTTTTTTTTTTTTAATTTCCATTCTGAGTATTTGTTAAAAGTCTCATCATTCCTACTTGTTCTTATATATAAAGTAACATATATTATATATAATATAAGCCACAGAAGACACTGCAGTTTGCCCTGTCCCCTCCTGGCTCCGTCATGCTCAGCGTGTGCTTTGCAGCCTCGTGCAGTCAGCAGCAGTGTTTCGGGCTGGTAAATGAGATGTGTTTAAGACTTATTGTATCTCTGGAGTCAATAAAATCTCTAAAAAGGGCTTTCTTGGGTGGTTTCTGTCTCTCTGGCTGAGAAGCAGCTGATGCGCTCGAGGGTACTGCAGCAAACCTTTTCAATGGGCTTTGAATTTACCTTAATACCTTGTACCCATTAAACTCACTTTAACTCCAAGTAAATTCTTTGCTTCACCAGTCATGCCAAAAAATACCCTTGGTGTTCTCAGCAGCAGGTAGGGGGTTTTTTTTGTGCTTTTGGAGAGGAGGGAAGAGGAAGAAAAATGAAAAAAATTTGAAGTTTCAATTTCAGCTTTGCATATAATTCAATAATTTGTGATGCTTTTAGTAAGTACGAGCAGATTATTGCATAGAAGCACAGATTTTTGATACCCCAGGTGCAGTTTCTGCACGGGATTAGGGAACTGTTTTCTATAATTTTTCACGTTCAACCCACAGACTCTACAGAGGAGAACAATTTGCACAAGGACCTGCTGACTTCCATGCTGATTCTGCTCCTGGTCTTCATCATTTTCATTCTGTTGGCAGGCTATTTTTTCAGGTAGGTGTGGGGCGGGGGGGAGCCCTTACGCGCAGAACTAGCTGGGTCTTGTTTCGATATGATCTAACGAGGAAATGAAAGGCGTTAACTTACGGGGAGGCAGGAGCCTCCATCACAGTGTCGGAGGAGGGTGCCGTGGCGGCGGCGGCTCTCGCCGCGAAGATGAACAGAAAGAGTTTCTCCAGAATTACATGGTTGGTAGAGGCTGGCTTGGGGAAAAAATACACATTACCTTCCAGCGTAGCTCCTCGGAGTAACCCGATGTGTGTCTTTCAGGTTCAGAAGACATAGGAAAGCTGTTGTGAACTCCGGGGACAAAAAGATGCCAAATGGGATCTTAGAAGAGCAAGGTATGGAGAGATTTGCTTTCCTTCCCTTCTCAGCCTGAGTCTTGTTTCTGTAGGCACACACTTGTTGGCTAATTAAGAATTCAGCTATGTTTATTTTTTATTTATAATATAAGTTATAGGATTGTTATCAAAGAGAACATAGTTTTTAAAAGGAGGTCCATATGTAAGTATGGGTATATAAAATCTTAAGTTTCAGTTGTTGCTTTTAAACAGTTTTTCACTTTAAGTTGCGATACAGCAAATGTTTCTTTGTAAATGTTTCTCGTGCTCCCTATAGCTGTTTTATTAGGAATGGCAGCTGAGAGCTGGGCTTGTGGCACTGTGGTCTTTGTATTTAGAGAAAGTATTGCAATATTTCTTCCTAAAAGGGGAAACAAAGGTCCTTAACTCTTCGTGAAATTATGGGCCAGTTCCTGAACCTAAAACAAAACCAGCAAGGGGCTGAGACGGGGCAGTGTTGAAAGCCACCGGCAGTAAAATAAAACACTCTCAGGAGTCAAAAACATTTTCCGCCGGGTTTATTTCTGCTGGGTGGGTTGCTCTGTGGGGCCAATTCAAACCTAGCAGATGTGGAGGGACTCGGTTCTTTTCTTGCTTATAAATTATTTTAACCGTAACAGAGAGGAAAAACCTAACGATAAAAAGAATTACATCTTTGTGCTGGTCCCACGTGGCTACGTAGGAACTGAAGAGTGAGTTAGCGAACGCGGCGGCAGTCAGAGAGAAAACCAAACCTCTAAACAGACCCGTCACCTTCCTGTTGGGTCGGGGCTTGAGCGCAGGATCCCCGGGGAGCGTGGTTTGGAGATCCCCACGGTGGCCCGGTGCAGGGTAGTGCCCTTGGGCCCTGAAGGGTTAATGCAGCCACCAGTGAGTTTTTCATTTTCAAGTGGAAATCGCCCCGTAGGGAAGTGGTCTGCCTTTCTGGTTGTCTTCAGTTGTAAATAAAACTTGTCTTCACCAAGTAGCGGGCTTAATTATAGAATCACAGAATGGTTTGGGTTGGAAGAGACTTTAAAGACCATCTAGTTCAACCCCTCTGCCCTGGGCAGGGACACCTCCCACCAGACCAGGTTTCTCAAAGGCCCCTCCAACCTGGCCTTGAACCCCTCCAGGGATGGGGCAGCCACAGCTTCTCTGGGCAACCTGGGCCAGGCTCTCACCACCCTCACAGGAAACAATTTCTTCCCCAGATCTCATCTCAATCTCCCCTCTTTCAGTTTAAAACCATTACCCTTCATCCTATGGCTCCCCTCCCTGATGAAGAGTCCCCCCCATCTCTCCTGAAGCCCCTTTAGGGACTGGAAGGGGCTCTGAGGTCTTCACAGAGCCTTCTCTTCTCCAGGCTGACCCCCCCCAACTCTCTCAGCCTGTCCTGGCAGCAGAGGGGCTCCAGCCCTCCCAGCATCTTGGTGATCCCCTCTGCTTCTTCCCACCCTTCTGCCAGGCAGCCCGTGGGGATGCTTGTTTCCATTCCCAGATGGCCAGATGGTTCTTGAAGTGCCAAGAAGGCAATGGTGAAGGTTTCCTGGAGCTTTATGTCCCTAATGCTGGCCAAGGTCTAGGTGGTAAGAAGTGCCCACAGCAGTACCCGTACCAAACCATTGCATGATGGCGCTTGGTCTGGTGCTGGGGTGATCGGGGCAATGGAGAGCAATCTTGGTGCAGAGTTTCTGTTGTCTCCCAAGGTAAAGATTTTTTTTTTATTATTATTATTATTATTTCCCCTTGGCAAGTGAAATAATCTAGCAGCATCTCTTTGGTGACGGATGCTAAAAGCTGTCCCTGTGGTCCCTGCCCTGCGGTACGCTCTTTATCAGCAGAAGGAACCTTCTCCTTTTCTAAATAAAATGTGGTCACACTTTAATCCGGTGCAAATACAGACATCATTTTTAACCATAGTGGTTCTACTTGAATTTATTATGTTCCCAAAGCAACTACTTGGCCTGTGGTTTTGGTTTTTTTATTTTATTTAAATAGGCTTTATCACCGATTGAAGTGTCATGTGGGAAGTATGTTTTGGCATCTTCCAGCAGAACAATTAATTTGTAGTTGGAAATAACTTGTTATCTGCTGCTCTGGACATGTGTTTAACACCTACTCTCCTTGCACTGACAGAACAGCAACGGGTGATGCTGCTCAGCAGGTCTCCCTCGGGCCCAAAGAAGTATTTCCCTATTCCAGTGGAAAACCTCGAAGAGGAGATACGGATGCGATCGGCGGATGAAGGGAAGCTGTTCCGGGAGGAGTTTAATGTAAGGTCTCCCACGTGGAGTGGATGGCTGCGTGGTGAAAAGCAGGGGGCAAACTTTTCCAATTCTTTAATAATTTCCAATTCTTTAATAATTTCCAATTCTTTAATAATTTCCAATTCTTTAATAATTTCCAATTCTTTAATAATTTCCAATTCTTTAATAATTTCCAATTCTTTAATAATTTCCAATTCTTTAATAATTTCCAATTCTTTAATAATTTCCAATTCTTTAATTTTAAAAATATTTGCTGTGTGATGCTGGTGTCTCAGCACTTGTGCAATCGTACGCGCTGTCGCGTGTGGTACCCCTTTATCAGGGCAAAATCTGGAACATTAACTGCTTTATGATATGGTGATGCCAAATTGATAACATATAAACTGTTTGAGGCTTGCTAACGTTTACAGAAGGTCTTTAGTGTTTGCCTGAAAGCTGGAGGAGAGAAAAATCGAATATGAATATCTTTAGCATTGACTTTCTTGGTGGTGGAGGTTTTTTTGGGAGTCTGAGAGTCTCCCCTCTCTGGGGAGTACTTAGAGGAGACGACACGGTGTGGCCTTTTATGTTGCCCTGGTGAGGTTTCATTTTATTATTTTTTTTTGGTAATTTGACCTTTTGTGCTTTGCAGTCATCCCATCCCTTCCCTTTTCTCAGCGCCCTGTGCCCTCTGCCCGTACGTTCCTATGAAGTATCTCCACTTTAAGGGTTTTTCTTTAAAGTGCTGCCTCGATCAGAAAGGAGGTTTTATTTTCTGCCCATAAGCCGAGCTTCAGTCACGTGTGGTCGTACAGACGGGTCGTAACCGGAGTCTGTGGCGAGCTCTTGCAAAGAAAGGAAGAGCTGTCTATGGGAGAGACCCGGTGCGCTGGGTCTGCCCTCGCACGTCTGCGTTCCGGGCCTTTTCCATACTTTCATTATTTCTTCTCGCTTCCCTTAACGGCAGAAGCAGGAACTTAAATGTCAAATACAGAGTTGTCAAAGCCGATGCACACATTGATTAGACAGTCTGTTAAGTCACCTTCTTAATTGGTAGCGTATTTATATCTGCAGTTTGTTTGATGGTATATTTAAAACACATAATTTCTTTGCCTTACCGGAGGGGGAGCATGGTGGAGATATTTATCAAAGTCGACAAAATGCATGTGAAAACAAATCTGACGAGATGTGCGCTTGTGAATTTTGACTCTCCTGATTAATTTGTTCCATGGTTAGAAATGAAACAAGCCATCTATTTTTATTTTGAAAACCTGCTTTGCTCGGATCATTTCCTTCACCGAGCTGTGAGCGTGAGAGTTTCTGTCTGCACAAAAGTCTGAAAACTGGGGTCTGGTCCCCAAAAGTGAGCGGTCTGAGCAGTGATGGGGGGTGATGGTACAGAAAGTCGTGGGGTTTTATTTCCCTGCTGTATCTCCTGTGGCTGCTTGTGTGGATGTACGAGCTGTTTGTTCAAGCCTGGGAGGGTGAGAGACAGCTGAAAATCAGAGTGATGGATATTGTAGCAGGAAAGCTGATAAATAGCAGTCTGTTACTGCAGCACTGGAAGGAAAGGGGTGGAGAAATCGGGACCCTTCAGCACCAAGACACCTGTGTGACAACCTCACCTTCAGAGCAGCATCAGCTCCATCCTCCCATCACCTGTATCCACGCCTCGAAGCTGTAGCTGCCAAATCCTGCAGGTTTTTGGGATGGGTCCAAAGCTGTTGGATTTCAGCAACCTGGTCTAGTGGGAGGTGTCCCTGCCCAGGGCAGGGGGGTTTCAACAAGATGGTCTTTAAGGTCCCTTCCAACCCAAACCATTCCAAGATCCTGTGGATGGGAGCTCCGTGGTGGAGCTCGACTGCACCCAGGGCTGGGGATTCTCAGCTGATGGGCACCTCTGCCCGCTGCAGTGTTGGCTTTGCACGGCCTGGTCTGACGTGTCAGGGGTTGGGCATCTCCGGGAACGCAGATACAGGGTCTCCATTGTGAATTTGAAACAGATTTAGGCCAAAAGTGGTGAGTCTTGTGAGCCAGCGGTGCTCAAGCACATGCACCAGCCAAAGAATCACAGAATGGTTTTGGGCTGGAAGGGACCTTAAAGCTCATCTGGTTCCAGCCCCTGCCATAGAGGGTTAGAAGTCAGGCCCCATTTCATTTTTCTGGTGAAAATTAAAACAAACCAAGTGCTGACAGATGAAGACATGCAGCGGACAGAAAGGATTTTTGAGGACAGTTCTTATAGATTTATGTGCCTGATGGTGTTCTTCAATACTTTTGATTTTATCCTTAAAGCCTAAATTACCCTAAAGAAGTACCTTGCGCTTGTTGCACTTGTACATTAACCAAAATAGCAGAGGCTCCTTCTATTCTCAGTTGCTGCTTTTTTTTTATTATTTGATTTCTTTGTGAGCACAGAGAACTAGGAAGCATGTGTTCTTTCTTCACAGGAAAAAAAGAAAAAAAATTAAAAAACATTAATGTATTCCTTTCTGTGTGGTCCCTCCAAATAAGCCTTACCTCTATTTATCATCTGTAACACAAGATGACCTGGATGCTTGAACTTCATGATGGCTTGCTTATTGCCCCGATTTTTCAGAGTAAAGTTTGAAAACCTTCCTGTAAGAATTTGCTTTTGAAATTTTGACTTTTTAAAAATTTAATTTCGATATTTTAATTTTCACTTGATTAAGGTGTCCCTAAAGTTCATTCAGTGGGGAAAAAAAGGAGAAAATGTGCTCATGCGGGGGTAGGTTGACCCCCTCGGAAGCATCAGAGAGATGTTGGGATCCCTGCGAGGTGGGGGCAGAGAAGGCTGCAGTGGCAGCCGATGACCCAGCACCACCAAGACTCATGGGCTCCTCGTGATTCAGGGGGTGCTGGAGAGGACGTGATGAAGCGCATCCTCGATGAATCACATCCTCCTCTGAAAATGGGTGGGAGCAGCGAAACGGGCTGCGTCCTTGCACCCGGGTCCAAAACCCGCTTCAGTCAGGGCAGCGGGACATTAGGAGGTTTCCAGGGAGATGTCGGAGCCTTGCAGGAGTAAGGAGCAGAGGACGGAGAGGTTATTTTGCCAGAGATAATTACTTTTCATGCGCCGTCCGCAGGAAGACACAGAACTTGTGTGACACTTTATTGGGAATTTGTTGCCTGACTTTTGAAGTTTGAAGGAGCCGTGTTTGTAGTGCTAATTATTTCTTTTTATGCAAAACATAAATTAAGTTTGTGTGTTTTCCAAATTGTAAATGTATTTTAATCAGCAAAAAGAGTCCTCATTCAAATAAGGAATTAAAGGTCTTCATTAAATAAGGAATTAAGCAGTTTGTTCTCCAACTCTTAAGCAGCTTCTTCAACTTTTTTTTTAATTTTCTCTCCTTTCTTTTACTTACATTCACAAGTTTAAGTGAGATTAAAAAAAACCCAAACAAACAACAAACAAACCCACAGATGCACGTTGCTGTTTCTTCTGGGGTGGAGGAGAAGTCCTCCCCGCACCCCCAGCTTTTACCCGATGTCACCCTGACAACACGGATTGCTGCTTTTAAGGGGAAATTCCAAGCCCTGCTCTCTGCCAGGAGAGTGGGGATAGCTGCTTTCAGCTGTACAGTCGGTTACCGTTTTTTTCCCTTCCCCTACGTGATTCAGACGGGGCTGTGGGAGGTGGGAGAAGGTGGTTGGGCCTTCCCAAACCGCTGGGATTTTACCTCAGTAGGATCCAACCTGCTGACACCGGGTTTTTAAGGAGTTCAATACAAGAAACTGGATGAAACTCAGTTCTTGTTTATGGAATTTGCAGTGCGGGGGCAGCTAAAAGCGCAGGGCAGGAGCCTTGAGTTGTGTCCCTTGATGGATGATGCCTTTGCCGACTGATCTCTTGCCCCGGGCTCTCAGCCACAGCCCAAGCTCGGTGGTGGTGGTATCTCAGCAGCTTCTACCACGGCGGTGGAGGGGCTCCACATCAAGCACCTCCTTGTTTTCATCTTCACCCTCTTTGTTTCTTCTTCATTCGATTGCTCTGCAAGACTTTTTTTTTTTTTTTTTTTTTTAAGCTTGACTAAATTTATCTGCAGTCTTAGATCTTGCTGATTACTCCCAGAATTTGCCTTGCGCTCGTACAGCGCCTTTCATCGTAAAAGAATTGGGATTTATTTATTTTCTTCCTCCCTTTCCGCCAGCACCGGGCCCTCACCTGTGGATCTCGGCAAGACATTTGATATTTAACATTCTTAGCCACCAGCCTATTAACAATCGAACTCTATTTATGTTATTGAACCAACTGTTATTGCTAAAAGTAGCTGTCGGGAGCGGCGCATCCACACGGCTGGGTCACGGCGCCGTGAATCACCGCAGCAGATGGCAGCTTGAAGCAGCGGCTCAGAGTTTAACAATCTCCCAAATAACTGTGATCTCTGGTGGAAAAATTACTTTATTTCTTCCAAAAGTGCTGAACTCGTGTTCTGCAGTGAAATCTGCCAGGACGTGGTTTCCTGTTATAGAGCGATGAAAGTTACTGCAGGGAAAAAAAAAATAAAATATGTTTAATTCTGTTGGATGCAATATGTATAAACGCAGATTTTCCCTCAGCCCTGCACAGTCAAGAGTTAGCTGCTTTCTAACACATTGACTTGTGTATCTTTTTCTTTTTGGTTTTTTTTCAGTCATTAACAACTGGATATGTGCAGGGAACATTTGAAATGGCCAATAAGGAAGAAAACAGGGAGAAAAACAGATATCCTAACATCCTGCCATGTAAGACTTTACCTTTTCTTTTAAATCAGATAATTAACTCTGGCACTGAGCGTGCTGATAACGGTGTTCATTTGCTGAAAATACTCAAGTAATATAATTTCACTGCTCACAAATGATTTTCACATGTTGTATGTGCAAAACCTGTCTGTTCTGTGGCACGTCTCTAGTACTGACCATCTCCTCTTTGGTTTTTCTGTAGAAGTTATTGGGTGCTGCTCTATAAAGCCTTCACTCTCACGGGGTTCTATCAAATTACGCTATGTTGAGTGGATATTTTAGTGTCTCGGGATAGTTTTAGGCAGTCAAATGTGGCAGAGTTTGGGTTTCCAGTATTGTAGAGCCTGCGGTCCCAGTGACTTCAGGGTGTGGGAGCAAAGTAAGAGCTTTTGCAGAGAAGGTTTTGTGATGGGAACTCAGAGCAGGAGAGAGCTGGTTTGGGAAGTGTGTGCTTAGCCTGGCTTGCAAGGAAGTAACATATTTCAGAGTGATTAACATGCAAATGTGCTTACAATGTGTTTTCTTCCAGATGATCATTCCAGAGTGATTTTAACCCAAATCGATGGTGTCCCACCTTCAGACTACATTAATGCGTCGTATATAGATGTAAGTTCACAGTTGGCCACTGTTGGCCAAACTGCAAACTTTGAGTTAAATAAGTATTTTTTGGCTAGTGTATGTTGGCATTTCATCTTTTAACTGCTACGATACTTGTTTCCATAGGGTTATAAAGAAAAGAATAAATTCATAGCAGCACAAGGTAATTTTGTTCTCATTTCTCTATCCTGTACATCTGATGGCCACACGTATTTAATTATAGATGTGCTTTAAAGGTTATTTTCAGCTGCAGACGGTGGCCAAACGCGAGGGGGATTTAGAGGTTACGGTTTAAATGAAATTAAAGTGAGCTTGAGGTAACTCACTGCCTTTAGACCTGCAGATAGTGCTCTGAGTGAAGAGTCGTGCCTTCCTCCCATACCTCCACTTTGCTTTTTTTTTTTAATCTATTTACTGGGGGGTTGAAAAATGTCTCCTGATAATACAGTCTTTCTAAGTGATTTTGATACAGAAATTAGTATTGTTTTCAAACAAATTCATAAATTTCACATGAATTCTTATGATGTATTTAGTCAAAAATTTGGGGAACTTTTGTCACTGCACTCCCAGCTGCAAAGCAATAGCTGCCCCTGCCCTTCAGAAATGCCCCTGTCCTGCCCAGCACGATGAGCAGCTCCCCCACAGCAGTTCATGGTGGGCACGGGTGATGTTGGACCTCGGCGTGGGGGAGAGCTGCAAAGTGGAAATCCCAAAGGATGCTCCTGCCGTAGCCCGCTTAAAAGAGATGGAGGTATCTGCTAGAAATGTAGATTGGAATACATGTGATTGTGTAAAAGAAAATTTGATTATTTTTTTTTTTAAAGAAATATGTGGTATATTCAAACCCTGAGCAGTGTGGAGTAAGCACAGACCTGGGTGGGCACCTCGTGCACGGGGGACGGGGGTTTTCACGCCTGTCTCCATCATCCCTCTTGAGCAAAGCTGTGTGCTGTCTGCAGGGCCCAAGCAAGAAACAGTTAATGATTTCTGGAGGATGATATGGGAGCAGAAGTCGGCCGTTATCGTCATGTTAACCAACCTGAAAGAAAGAAAAGAGGTAAAGAGCTTTCAGTTTGCTCTGGGATGTCTCTGCGAGAACGTGCTCCAAAAAGCAGTGGTGGCTGCTTAGCCTCTGGCCAGTCCCCTCTCTGACCACTTCCTTCAACAGTCCCTCTTAGTGCATCTGAGCTTCTGCTCATGAATGTACTTTTAATTTCCAAAATACAAAGCTGTACATGTAGATCTCAAGGAAAAAAATTCCAATAGCTTATTTTGTCCTGCGTAGCCAAGGGCAAATTTCTGCGACATTGGTTTTGTCGCAGCGTAAAGCTGCCCTTGTGGGTGGGTTTGGTTAGAGATGGAGATAAAAACTTAATTCATTTTTTGGTTAGGTTTCAAAATTCGTTACATGCAGGTAACAATTAAAAATCCAACACCTCTTTCTCGTGAAGGGTGATGCTGGTCCTTCCTGTCCCCCTGTTCCTCCTCGTACGCCTCTCACTCCTCCTGTTGTGCGAGACTTTCTGTGCGTACTGGCTGAATGCTGAGATGCACACAACAAGCGTGAAGCATTTATCTTTATTCCCATTAAAACATTAAGGAAATGGAGCATCAGAAACATAAAAGATGCTTTTTAAATGTTTTCTTTTCCCCTGGGGGACAGTTTGCCACACTGAAGGTGCTACATCCTTATTTGAAATAAATATAAAGTCCTCAAAAACTTATGCCTGGGAAAAAAACCCTTGTTTCCCTGGTGGTTGCGGGATCGAGGAGGAGGCAGAAGCCACCCAGTGCTGGAGAGATGGGGGTTTTTGCCCCCTCAAGGGTGACGCATCCTGCCAATGGGGAAATATGAGGACAAGCAGCAAGAGATGGCTTTGGGAAAGAGACGAGGACACACTTGTGAGATGCGATGTGCTGTATTGCTGTGTGAAAGTTGGCCTTTGCACCTATTTTTGTGCGTTTTTTTCCAATAACGAGATGATAATTGAGATACTGTCAGCTCACCCAGGTATGAGGGCGGACATTCCTTGTCTGCCTCTTCATGGGGGTATTTCTGCTTTATCTGCCTGCAATTGTGGTATTGCTTGATGAGGCTCAAACAGCAAAGGTGGTCCATGAGAAGCTCAAACTATTAAATCTGGATGTTCTTGATGACTCAAATGAGGACTGCCTCGCATTTCTCACTGACTGCACCTAGAGCTTAAAAATAAAAGGTCAAGACATCGCAGTCCCCACAGTTAGGCACCCCCTAATTAAAAAACCCTCAAAACTAAAGCTGTTTAGGTCTGGCTAGGTTAAAAAAAAAAAAAAAAAAAACAACTTCAAAGCTATTCTCATCTTCTCTGCATAAATTTAAGCATCAATAGCACAAGCAAAGTGTTAAAGCTGTGTTGTGCCAGATGAGAAACTCCGCATACTCATACGCATACTTATGTACACTGTTTTCAAATAACCTCATTTTTTTGTGAGTGACTGACAAGGAAAGCAGAAAACTGTATGTTTGTACAGGAAAAATGTCATCAGTATTGGCCTGACCAAGGGTGCTGGACTTACGGAAACATCCGGGTGTCGGTGGAAGATTGCATAGTTCTGGTGGACTATACCATCCGCAAGTTCTGCGTCCAGTCGGTGAGTAACGATAATGCTCCGGCTGAGTCTTACTTTTAATTTTTAAAGCAAATTGTCACAATGTCAAATATTTTGCTTAAAAGAAATTTGGGGAAATTAGTTAAACATATTTATAAATAGAGAAAGATATTGCCCGGGCAGGGGAGACGCTCTGCAGGTCAGCAACACGCAGCGTCCGCTACAGGTCAATGGATCACAAGAGGTTCTGCTCCCTTTCTTCTTGCCTGTAGCCCAGGGCCACAGAAAGTCATTCCTTGTGACTGTCGGGGAGGGAGCACAGCAGCAGCATCTTGACCTTTTTTGGGACAAATGAGTGAATTTGGATACGTTGGGGATTTGGATTAGTCTGTGATTATTAGCTGGCCAATGTCAGCCAGCGTTACAGTTTGATTTCTGTTGTATCCTTGGTCTCTGGCATGAGTTAAAGCATCAGATCACAAGGGAGATGGTGGGGATGGCTTTGATTTTCTCCACAGTCTGAGCAAATTGCTAGAGATCCTTGCCCCCTAAAGGGAGGGCTGCTGTGTGTGTGGTGTGATGGCCAATTCCGATTGAAGACTGAAGACACGGGCTGGTGACAAATGGTGATACGGGGTGGTGATATGGGCTGTGTAGAACTACACGGAGAGCTGAGAACCCCTCAAAATATGGGTGGCTTTGTTCAGCATTAGCTACAGATCCTGAACGGTGAAGTGGTCTCTGCTGATTGAGCATGCAGATCACTTTGGTACGACACGCGGTGGCTGATAAGGCATCGCTGATAAAAATGCTCAGAGAAGCTGTGCTCAGAAAGCAGGATGGGAGAGGAGGAAGGGTACAGAGATGTACGTGCTGCAGCTAAGAAGAAGGGCTGGAATGGACCCGTCTGCCTTTCAGTCATTGATCTCTGCTGAGCATGTGCTTGTAAGGCTTGGTTATCCACCGATGGAGACAAGGCAACCTTACAAAGCCACTTGGCTTTCTCCAGTTGAAAGAAATGGCCTTGACCCTGGCTAACAGACAAAGCTTGGGAGATAAATACACTTTCTAACCTCAAGGATAGGTTGTGGTTAGCGAAGGCAGGTGAAACGATGCTGAGCACTGCGGTCCTTGCTTCTGTAGTATCTTCTAGATGGTCTGAAAGGTGATGCGGGTCCTGAATCTTTAGACTGAGTTTTGTGAGTTTCACCTGAGGCTGCTAAAAGAGTGTCATGAGGATTTTATAAGTGAAAAAGGACTTAGGATTGGATCCATTATTAACATAAACTGTGAGTCTTATTCTTTGCAGCCCTATCCTGGGATTATTCCAGTTTTCTCTGCAAAGATGCATTTTAATAATATGTAGTCATTTTATTCTGTGTTCTTATTTTACGTACACTGTAAACTTCTTATCCTTGAGTCAGGCTCTCAGTGTTGCAGGAATTAAAGTCATAAATAACCAGAGCAGTTTGTTTATAAATCTCTGCATGAAAAATGAGATGTCAAACTTGGAGTCTGTGTGTTCCCTGCAGCTTCATGACGGTTGTAAAGCTCCAAGGCTCGTTACGCAGCTTCACTTCACCAGCTGGCCAGATTTCGGGGTGCCTTTCACACCTATTGGGATGCTGAAATTCCTGAAAAAAGTCAAAACGCTGAATCCTGCCCATGCTGGACCCATTGTGGTTCACTGTAGGTATGTATGTGCTCTTCAAGCCATTCTCTTAGCTTCACCTGGAGTTACGGCTACAATATCAAAGCTAAATGTTAATTTTCTGCTCATAGGCTACGAAGTTTGTGTGTGTATTGATGTGTGTGTGTGTATAGATACACATACATTATATATTTATATATATAAAATGCTAAGCTTTTTGAGATCCCAGGGTAAAAACAATTTGAAAAGATCTGTCTCTGCTGTCACTTTAATACTCAAACACAAGTTGTTGTTTTGGTTTGGTTTTCATCCCTGAGTGATATTCCAGTGTTTGGTATAAATATGTTCTTTGTCAGAAAAACAGGCTCGTAATACAAATCTATGACCTTTGCCACTAAATGCTCCTCTGAGAATTCAGCCCCCACTTCTCCCACAATAAAATTGCAGTTTGCTATGTAAATTATCCATTAAATGCCTAGAAAGTTTTGAATAAAGACTTGCATTTAAGAGTCTTAAATGCTGCAATTTAAAGAATGTCCTGCATGCCAATACAGAACATATCCCCACTCATTCGGTCACACACACCCCAACTTCCTGCCATTAAAGGCTTGCGCTAAACTGTTTGAAATCTTACAATAATGAGAGCACAAACAAACTCCAAATCGGTTTTAAAAGAATAATTGTGATCTCTATAGCAACCGCAAGCTCAGAACCAAGCAAGAAGTGTCTTTTCAGGAGCAATTATCATAGCGAGGATAGAATAAAATGAAAAGAATTGCAGCTTTGTCTTTCTGGGTCTTGTGTTTAAGGAAATGGTTGTAGATTCATGTATTTGTTTCTTTTTTCTCTTGCTTGTGTCAGACACCTAGAAATATTCTCCAAGAGTCCTTGAAGTGTGTACTGTTGAAAAAGAGCGTGTTTGTCCTGACCAAGCCAGCCTTTTTGTCCCTTCGTTTCCATCCAGACCTTGCCTTGCTTAGGATTCATCTTCCCTCCCAGGTGTCATACATAAGAGGCTTAAAGAAAAGCATTACACAGAAAAAGCAGATTTTAGTGGTCTCACGTAGCCTTTCTTTTGAGAAACCCACAATATTTTTATAGCCCTTTGCCATATGTTCTGTGGAGACTCGTACTGCGCCTGAGCTTCATTTTGCACTGGCAGGAAATTCTGTGCTTAGTTTAATCAGCAGAAGTAGAGACATATTAAAGGAAAATATAAGCTATCTTAACAAAAATCTGCAGAGATTTAAATATAATGGTCCTACGGAAGAGAGTAACACCGTTAGGTGTCCACGCTGGGGCCAAGAGCAGTACTTCAGCCTGCATTAGAATTAAAGGATGAGAGAGGTGACACTTAATTTCCGCTGCAGTTCAGGATATGACACTACTGAATTGTTGAAAAAAGGAAAGGGAAACTCATCGATAGTGAGTAACCGTCCACTTTTAGTGAGCTTTTATAAAATTATCACTCAGTCATTCTCAGCAAAAACTGCTCAGTCATAATCTTTTGGAAGTTAATAAAAGGCTAATTTAGCTTTTGGAAGTAAAGAATTGTAGATAAAAGAGGAGGGCAATTTCTGCCATTTATTTTTTTTCCCAGAAGTTTTCAGAAATATGTTTTCTCAGTGAGCAGAGAGCTCTGTTGAGGAACGGCTGAGTAAGGGATACCCCAGAGGAGGTTAAGGATGGATAAAATCAGAGAACTTCCAAAGCAAATGTCAGGGTTGGTGACATTATCAGCTTTAGCAGGAATGTACCAGGATGGAGTTAGTGCTGATCTGAAGTAGGGTGTAACCGTGGGGCAAGGGGAGGGAACAAGGATGTGTAAAAAGGGCTCGTGTCTGCAAAGGGAAGAGAAGTCAGGAAGCAGGGGACAGGCTGAGCACAGGGCTCAGTGGGTAAAAGCTCACAGGATGGAGCAATGAAGGACAAGTGTGAACCGGTGATGAGCAGCCCACGCTCAGAGGTGGCTTCCAGGACGTGTCAGGAAGAGGAGAATCTCTGTAAGCCAAGGGTCAGGACAGTAGGACCTCGAGGTGGACTCGTCCACAGTGGCAAAAGTCAAACATGAATGAAAGGAAGCGAGAGGGCAGGGCACCTTGGCCACCGTGGGGTGGAAGCTGAGGTGGTGGCCCACAATCAATGGTTGCAGAGTGGTCAAGGGACCAGCAGCTGGGAGCACTGGACCAGGATGTGGCTGGGTGAGGAGAGAGGGGAGCCTGCTAAACGGATGACTGAACCCAAAGAAATTTGGAGGCAGAAGGTTATAGTGGGCTTGGTCACTGTGAAGAAGTTGTGGGACATTTTGACGGAAGGCTGTGGTGCTCCATCGGTCTGCTGGTCTCCATCATCCCTCTGGACTAGGAGGGCTCGGGGGCTTTGGTTTCACGTGGCGTGGTGTTTGCTGTTGAAAGTGTGTGTACACATGAACTAAATCATATTACACATGCCATAATTTTTTTTCCTGGTGTTATTTAAAGCCTGATGTTCCCTGGCTGAAAATTGTTGTGTATCTTTGGGCACATTGGGATGGGGGGGAGAGATTTTTGTGCTGTTCCAGAAGGTGTTTGTGGACACGATGGCAGTTGCTGTTCAAAGCAAGCTAACAGAAGGTTAAAGGAGAGCTATTAATGCCTAGCACAGGATGCCATGCCCTTTTCCTCTGAGAGGAAGAGCTGAAAGTCGCTGGAGTTGAGTAATTTATAATGATCGTGCTCCCTCTCGTGGCTGTTAATGGGTACTAAAAAAATAAATAAGTATTTGGGGATGGCAGTGTTGGGAAGTGAAGAATGTGTAACAAGTAACTATTATGTAATTGGCATGTGACAGCAACCATGCAGAAAGGAGCTAAAATTTAAGAAAAAAATATTTAAAATTTCATCTGAGACGGAATTATTATAGCTGGCCAAGCACAATTTTTTTCCAAAGGTGTCTTCTAGTAGGATTTTGCTCTCATCGTTTCTGAGCTGTTAAGAGGTGACTTTTCGTGTTTAAAGACTTTGTCCGCATTTTGCTCCTACCATTGCTAAAATAAAACATGAAATTTGGGGGTTCACAGTGAGTATTTCCGTCCAGTATAAAGAGCATAGACTCGACCCATGTCGTTGCTGTAGCGATTCCTGCAGACTTGATAATTCCATAGAGTGTTTTGTTTGTTTGTTGTTTCCTTTTCCAGCGCTGGTGTGGGTCGCACAGGCACGTTTATCGTCATCGATGCCATAATAGACATGATGCACGCGGAGCAGAAAGTGGATGTTTTTGAGTTCGTTTCAAGAATCCGTAATCAGCGTCCGCAGATGGTTCAGACTGATGTAAGTGGACTTCAATCGGTTGAAATTACGACTTTTTGCGCTTCAAGAAGAATATGCTTCTGTATTTCCACTCTGATATGCATCCCAGTGTGTCCTGTTCTGGATAACTGGAAGATGAACAAAGCCCAGTAGAAGGATGGGGTTGGGGAAGAAGATAGAAGCTGTGAAGACCACTGTAAGGCACGTTATCTTTAGGTATCACGTCCAGGTTTCCCCATGCACGAGACCAGTGGAATTCTAGAGAATGTGAGTGATATAACAGGAAAACTCTGATTTAGTCTAAGGTGTATTTTGATAATTAGTAGATTCTAGACCACATGAGCTGATGGAAGTGCCAGAATTCATAGTTTCATTTCCTATGGTTATCCACCTCTTTGTTCCTTCCAGATGCAATACTCCTTCATTTATCAAGCCTTACTTGAATACTACCTCTATGGTGACACGGAGCTAGATGTGTCATCCTTAGAAAAACATCTACAAACATCACACAACGCGGCGCCAAACCTTGTCAAAATAGGGCTGGAAGAAGAATTTAAAGTAAGTATGAAAGGCCTTTGCCGTAGGATTTCTATGTGTGGACACACTGATCCAAAAAGACAACTTCAAAAGCAGGAAGAGCGTAACCTTAAAAGAAAAGGTCCATCAAAACGGAACGACTTGTTTTATTTTGTGCTTGCCTGAATGGGTCCCGTGGAGCTGGTGAATGGGGCCTTGCTCAACATCCTGTTCTGCAAATGCTCTTTCAAAGCTACGTCATCATCTTACAGACCTTTTCCTATAGGCTTTCTGTTTGTTTATAAAAGAAAAACGGAATTATTCTTTTGGTCTGGTACTGGATGCCAGATCAGATAAGGCTGGAGGAGGGCGCTGGGTTACGTGAACCTAATTTGCATCTCAATGGGATTATTAACTCCATCCTGGCCCACAGCAGAGAGACTCGCAGGGAACATCCACATCTTGTGCTGAATATCCAGACCTGTCAGGGAAAAACAAGAAAAGTCTGTTTAAAACAGACTTTATTGCCCTGAGGAAATAGTTAGAACTTTTCCTTGACTTTTGCTGTGTTAAAATATTTATTCTGTGTATAGGTCTAAAGCATTAAATGACATATAGCTGTTAACTGGAGATCTCCCTTTTCTTTAAAGGAGTAATTCAATCAGAAATTGGGAACTGGGAAGAGAAAATGACATAAAAATAAGCCTGAAGTAGAGCTATGTTGTACCTGCTACCAGTCTCTGACATAAAATCTATTGAACACAGTATTACAGGGTAGCTGAAAAGAGATTTCTCAGAGGTCAGGCTTTTTTTTTTTTAACAGTTTATTGCCAGTACTAGAGATTTTACTGGAATTGAGAGATGCTCCTGAAACTCAGTACCTGGCAAATACAACGAAGTGCCTGCAAATCTGCTTGTAGTTTGAAAATTAAATTAATCTTAATGTAAATTGAATTTAGATTGAATAGTTGCCAAAGTGCAACTGTGTAACTATGATCGTTATCTGGTGAGTCCCACCCCAGCAGCAGCAGTTTATTATTCTTGTGTTATCTTGCACAATCTCGCCCTTAAACTTGATCGATGTGCTCTGGTCATGTGTCCAGATTCTTGAATATTTATCAGTATGAAAAAGTTATACTACTGTTATTCTTAATGGTATTTTATAGCCAGGACAATGAAATGGCTTTTGTCTCACTTTGTGTTACTGTTTTGTACCCAATAAAGACACTCGGGAACCCAGTGAGGGCAGGATATGGTGAGCGACAACTGCTTATGTTCCAATGACTTCTCATCCTCGCTTGTGTTTTATTACAGAAGTTAACAAATGTTCGAATAATGAAAGAAAACATGAGAACTGGCAATCTTCCGGCAAATATGAAGAAAGCTCGAGTCATCCAGATCATCCCATGTAAGAAATAGCTTTTTATAGAGAGAAACAAGTGCTATAAATACACGGTTATCCTAAGGTTGTCATACACACGCTGTATCTATGTGTTGACAAACAACACACCTTGTGTCAGAACACCGCTCTGTTGAGAGAACACAAGAATAGAGATCTTGCCTGGAGCTGGAAACGGGAATTCTGCAAAGTTTTAACTTCTCTGCCTGTAAAATTCAAATATTTTCAAAAGTTGTTGTACTGTGCCAAGTGCTAGGTTTTGGTTGTGTTTCATTTTTAGCTAGAACATTTTTTTGGGGGCGTTTCCACTCCTTTGGTTTTGTCATCCTTTCTTCAGGCATCTCTGCTCTAAAGTTTCTAGAGAACCTAATGATGCAAACAGCAGTATCCTCTCCTTATAAATATAATGCCCGTATAAAGCGTATATAGACAATTTAATGAGATGTTTTTCACTTTATCAATGTATACGACCAGATTTTTTTCAGGACCAAATTAAACAACTCAGCAGTTTTACCTTATAAACCAGCATATTTTCTGTGCATCAACGTACAGTTAGCAAAAGTAAGATGACTTTTTTTTTTTCCAGATGATTTTAATAGAGTGATTCTGTCAATGAAGAGAGGGCAAGAGTACACAGACTACATCAATGCTTCCTTCATAGATGTACGTATACAAACTTTTTGTGTATTTAAAATGCAAGTCAAATGTTCTGCTGTTGCTGATAAGTCTTTTTAAAGGGACACAGTCAACTTGGCTTTCGAAGAACATCAGCTTTTTCATTTGGGTTTGTCTTACGAGAGTTTCCAAATACATTTCTTATCTGGAGTTTTCAATTTCAGTTTAAATGGTTGTGTAATTTAAACATTCTTCTTGTTGTTAGGTTTGTAAGCCTAAGGTTTTTTATTAAATTATAACAAACAGGCAGGGAAACAGCTGTACAACTAACGTCCAACAGTTCCATTATCTGCGTTCAGGTCAACGGATATGAGTATGTGCTCTTCCGACTTTAAAAAGTTAAAAAAAAATAATCCATAGTTCATGTGGGGAAAGGCTGCCATAGTGTCTGGGAGCCAGGGTTTACCTGGGCAGACCTGTGTTAATTCCTAATTTTGTTCCCAGCTTCCTGTTGGAACCTGGGCAACACCTTCCACTGTGTCTTATTTTTATTTAAATATGAGAATTAATTATATCCTTAAGCAGTAAAACCCCATTAGTGGTTGAGGATTGTGGATACTACAGCTGTGAAGATCACATCAGTGCGTAAATAGAACTGTAGCTCAAAAAATGAGTTAAATATTATCAATTGCAGCTATCAGCTTTACTATGGAATGGTGATAATCTTGTGAAATACTGTTACCTCTAACTGCCGAATTTCATCTCTCCAGCTGTGACTGTAAAAACTCATAAAATAATATTCAGGACACTTCCACTACACTTTAAACCTGGTACTGGTTTTAAACTGAAAGAGGGAAGGTTTAGATGAGATCTCAGGAAGGAATTCTTTGCTGTGAGGGTGGTGAGAGCCTGGCCCAGGTTGCCCAGAGAAGCTGTGGCTGCCCCATCCCTGGAGGGGTTCAAGGCCAGGTTGGAGGGGGCTTGGAGCAACCTGCTCTGGTGGGAGATGTCCCTGCCCAGGGCAGGGGGTGGCACTGGGTGGGGTTTAAGGTCCCTTCCAACCCAAACCATTCTATAACTGTGAATTTGGGGGATTTTTTTCCTGCATTTCTGGCAATAAGCTAGAATGGGGTGGGCTCAGTGTCACCAGATTTGCAGTGAGCCTCATGTTGCCAAGCAGCGACCTCCTCTCCGAGCATCACCTTCCCTCCCACTTCACTGGTACTCACCTGTCATGACATAAAGGCACCCTGGGCTCTCTCCGCAGGGCTATCGCCAGAAGGATTACTTCATTGCCACCCAAGGGCCGCTGCCGCACACGGTGGAGGATTTCTGGCGGATGGTGTGGGAGTGGAAGTGCCACACCATCGTCATGCTCACCGAAGTTCAAGAGAGGGAGCAGGTATGTGTCCCGCAGCTCCACGGCAAAGCAGTTGCTGGTAATGCCTGTAAAATATGAGCATTAATATTAGATAAATGATTTGTTGCCTGCAAATTCTAGCGAATTTTGCCTTTCCTAAAATAAGCTCTTGCTTCACTATTGGCTTGATTGTCAGAAACCCCACCAAAACTACTGAAAATTACATTTTGTGAAAGGGCCCAAGCACAACATTTACAGGGATGTCTCATACGGAACAGCGGTTTGGGATTTGCGAACAAAGCTTTTGTGAAAACTTCCCTCCCTGTCCTGCCAGCGTAAGCTCCAGTGGCTTGTTCTGACCCTCTCCTGGTACATCATTAACTAATGAAGAGAGTCCTGTGTACGCTCTGTGTGCTGCACTTTGAAGATTCGGGGTTCAGCGCTGCAACCGGGGTCTTAGTGCTGTGAAATATTTTTTATTGTTGATTTTGGGGGGCTCTTTAACAACATTGCATTGATTTCAGGAGTTACTTATTTTATTCTGATCTGTTTTAAAGCAGTCTTTGCTATCGATGACTCCTAAGTCCTTTCCATCTTAATAGTTTATATTATAGAACTATTTTATTACTCTGTTCTTGGTTATTATCCTTTTCATTACCAAGTGTTTAGAACACGTTTATTATGCAGTATGTCATGTCACCTCCTATATCAGAGATTCATGACGCCGTAGATAACGGGGGAAAAAAATTCAAGGAACGTTTACTATTCTCTCTCATTTTTGCAGGAAAAATGCTGCCAGTACTGGCCGTCAGAGGGCTCTGTAACTCACGGAGAGATAACCGTAGAAATAAAGAATGACAGTCTTTTAGATGCCATAAGTGTGAGGGACTTCATAGTTACATACAATCAGGTAGGGTTTTTAAATTTCATGAGTTTTTTTTTTTGCATTTGAAGGCATTTACAAATACAATTACGTCGCTTAAATGCTGGAATTTCTAGTTCAAGATAAATGTGGTTAATCAACATCCACCACTGTAGCAATCAAGAGGAAGCTTTAATGAAACATTTTTGCTTGAAGCCCTATGAAAATTCCGGTCAGTAAAACATGTCCGAGATCAAAGCAGGGTGTGGGTGTTGGGGTTTCTTTTCGTGGGTTTGGGTTGTTTTTTTTTTTTAAATTTATTGTAGTCTAGCTGGACTCGGGCACAATACAAAAGTTATTCTCATTCTATGATAATATATTATGGACCAGGTTGAAAACAGCCTCCTCGACTCCAGCGGTGCAAAATTTATGCTAGGAATATTTAAAGTAAGAAATGTGTTTTCATGTCGAAGTAACAACTGGATAAATCTGCCGTTTTCACGCACACAGGGCAACCAGGAGAAGCAAAGCAGGCTCGTCCGGCAGTTCCACTTCCACGGGTGGCCAGAAATCGGGATTCCAGCAGAAGGAAAAGGGATGATCGACCTGATCGCGGCGGTCCAAAAGCAGCAGCAGCAAACGGGCAACCACCCCATTACGGTGCACTGCAGGTAGGACTTGGCTTTTCTTCCCACCAGTAGCCATTTTTTCCCCAGTCTGGTTGCTTCTACAGCAGTTTTTCTTTGTGATGAAACAGACTGCATTCCTTAAAAAATAAATAAAAATTAAGAACTACAAGAAAAAATAGAAAAAAAAAAAAGAACAGAAAAGAAAAATTAGGGCTACATAAAGTATTTGTGACTTGTCTTTTGCTAAATGAACATACACTTAATGGCTGGGAGGAAACAAGTGCATTATTAACTTGCCGTGTGATAATTTTGCACCTGAGTTTTGGTAAATGCCGTGATTAGGAAAGGAAAGCTGTGGGTTTGTTGTTGTGGTGTGTGATGTTACCCACCAATACAGCCCTCCAATGTTCTCTTGGGACCAAAATGCTGTTGGTTAATTCAGACTATCAGGAGAACAAAATATATCCCTCATCTAAGCAGGAGGCAAACTGTATCCCTGCCCTTGAAAGCCGAGAGAAAATGGTATTTACATTAATGCTAAGAGGAGGCTTGTGTATGACTTGATAAATGATAACTAGAATATCTCTTTGTCCTATGCCAGGTTATTTTTGAACAACACTTCTTTTATTGCTTTTTTTTTTTCCTTTTAAAAGGTATATATAGGTCTTTTCCTCTGATTTTCATGATATTTTTCAGGGTGTGGGGTTTTTTTATCATCAGTCTTTTAAATTTGTCTTTTCCCTTTATGATGACTTTTTAAAAAAGTAGTAGTAAAAATAATATTCTGCCTTTTCTTAATTCAGAAATCATACATTGCTTTTAAAATATTTTAATCTTTATAAATCAGTAAAGCCTTTTCTGTCTCCTGGTCAATACAAAGTCAAGCTGACAGTACCCAGGGACGGGGTGAGGAGGGGTTCAGAGCCCCCAGAAGAGAAGTTCCTCTGCTTTGGGTTGGTTTTTTAAATAAGTTATTAACCCCAAGAGGTCACCAGCCCCTGGTGGCTGCACTCGAGCGCGATGATGGCATTTGGTGTTTGATTCTGCAATTTGACACATTATAACAGCGACTTCTATTGAATTGCTGGGGAGTTAAAATTCTGAATAATTAAAGTGGGTAAAATATCCAGGAGTTGTAGCTGATACAATAAGAGGTAAAAGCAACTAATGTCTTTGATATGTAAAAATTAGATGTGTAAAAACTGAGTTACACATCGCTTCTGCTTTCCCGAGCTTTTAGACCTGCAGCCTCTCCAAAGCTTTAGATTAATCATTTGCTGTGCATTTGTCCTAGATATAGTAGTATTATTTTTTCAAAATTTACTGCAATCATTGTAAAATGGATTAAAGAAGAAAATAAACCCCAAAGCACAGAATGTATTCTAGGATTTTTAATGTTGGGAATTCTCTCCTGCTTGGGCAGCCTGCACATCACAGCTTTCGAGCTACCTGAACTTCTCCGGGAAGTCACACTTGAGTTTTCAAATATAAATGAAACTTTATGAATAAGTAACGACCTATCAAGCCTAACACTGAGTTTTCAGAGAATTCATGTGAACTTGTGAAAACTTCTGTTCATTTTTTTCCAACTATTTACGAACACTTTAAGGAGCTGCTAAAATAGATGATTCTGAAGTAGAACCGAGACACAACCCTAAATAGTTTAGAAGGGTTTTGCTAATTGAGTTGCCAATGGAATTCCAAGCTGAGCTGTTCTAAATTCAAACTCCCTTCTCCTCCAGTGTGTGTCTGCAGCTGCCTCCTCTGTTCATGGCTTCCCACGTGTTTTTTCTCTTCTTTTCTTCTTTTTTTTTTGTTTGTTTGTGCTTTTTTAATTTGCAGAAGGAGTAGCAAGTATGCAAAGAGTAGTGCTGTGTTCCCCTCAGACAATAAGTATTTTTCTCTTGCTTTTCAACTGCAGTTTAGTTTTCTGTGCATCCATACTAAAAAATTTTTAAATTAATTAAAAAAAAAAAACCACCAAAACCCAACTTCTTTGGGCTTTAAGGATTTGCTAAAAGCAGGTTTTTGAAAGAAAGGGGAGTGAGCCCAGCACAAGGAGCATTAAAAATGGAGTGTGAAGCAATGCATACATCTTCTAGGCATAAATGAATAAGCAGTGTGGGTGAGGACCTTTGGGTACAGGTTTATTTTATGTCTTCGTGCCCCCATCTTTGGAGAGTTGCAAACCTGTTCTGAAATGCATCACTCACAGGTTGCTCTAGAAACCACAAGTGGCTGCTAGAGATTAGCTGATTACAAATAAATCTGAACCCTCTCAGATTTTGTAGTTGTCTTTAATCTGATAAAAGTAATTGTCTAAAGGGAATAACCCATCTCATACGACGTACCTGCTCATTTTCCCTCCAAGACTTTGAATGTGTCCAGCTGAGGATACACACGTTTCCACTTAATCTTTTCCTAAGGCTTGTGCTTATCAGATTTTTTTCTGTATTTGACAGAAATAAGGTAAAAGCAATGACGTGATTACAGTTCATCTACTTATGCTTAAAACTCAGGAAAATTTTAAATTTAATATTTTTAAATTTAAATGTTGTATTTGTTTTATTCAGCAATCCAGTGAACCTTCCGCTCTGTTTTACCACTGATTGCCAAGTTCCCAATCCCATTCTGGTTTTGGTAACTATTCCCTATCAAAGCCATTGGCCTTCCAGTGCACGGCCACTGTTTTGTTGGTGTCAAATAGTCCCTAATCAGTGTGATTAGCAGAGAGAAAGACATCTCTTTTAATTTATTTCTTTTCTCTGGCATTAGGTATAATAAAACAGATAATAATTACTGAAATATATTTTAGTTCCATGGAATCGTGATCTGAAATGGATCTAAGGACAAAATATACCCAGTGAAACACACTGAAACAAAAGGAACACGTTGTTTTGGAGTAAATTAGGTTGCTTATTGTCATTAAGGCAGAATAGTTGACTTTAGTTTCTTGTATGTACTACAGGCTGATAGGTAGACTTGCAGTAGTTTGTCCTTATATTAATACATCTGTTTAAGAAATGGCTTAGATCCTAAGAGTCCTTAAAAGCATTATAGTTGGATAGGACATTTTCCATCAAATTGCTTTTGAGTAATAATAATAAATGATGATAACAATAATGCTTTCATATCTGCCCACCATGCAGAACTATAAATCACAACCTTAACAGAAAAATGTGGGTTTGATCACGTGGTGCTTCTGTGCTTTATAATCAGGCTTTGCAACTGAAAGTGTAAAGATTGCGTTCTCCCCGTCAAGATTTAACATGGAAAGCGGGGAGTGGGAACACCCAAAGTTGTCCGTGTGGAAGGTGACTGCAGCTTTGCCGGCTCGTTGTTTGGGTGTCAAGACTTTGGCTGGGGGTGTCTGGGCGCTGCCGCAGCCAGCTCAGCATCTCCCACTTGCTTACAGCAGTTCCCATAACGAGCCTTTATTGTTTCCAGCCTGGCTCTGAGTTAAGTGCCATTAATTCTGGCTCCGTTCTGGCATAGCTTAGCTGACAAACTAAGCACAAAAAAAAAAAAAAAGAAGTTGCCTAATAGTACTATTTGGCTATTCTATATCACTATTATTTCCTCTTTTAAGACATTTATCCTAAGGTGTGTTAAGGAAGGCAGTTCTGTAGAGAGAGACCTGGGAGTCCTGATGGACACCAAGTTGCCCATGAGGCAGCAATGTGCCCTTGTGGCCAAGAAGGCCAATGGTCTCCTGAGGTGCATCAAGAAGAGTGTGGCCAGCATGTCCAGGAAGGTCATCCTCCCCCTCTGCCCTGCCCTGCTGAGGCCACATCTGGAGCACTGGGACCAGTTCCGGGCTCCCCAGTTCAAGAAGGACAGGGAACTACTGGAGAGAGTCCAGTGGAGGCTATGGAGGTGATCGGGGACTGGAGCATCTCTCTGCTGAGGAAAGGCTGAGAGATCTGGGGCTGTTCAGCTGGAGAAGAGAAGGCTGGGAGGGGATCTCATTGATGCTTATAAATATCTAAAGGGCGGGTGGCAAGAGGATGGGGCCAGACTCGTCTCAGTGATGCCCGGGGACAGGACAAGAGGCAACAGGCACAAACTGGGACATGGGAAATTCCATCTCAACATGAGGAAAAAAGCTTCTTTCCTGTGAGGGTGGCAGAGCCCTGGAAGAGGCTGCCCAGAGAGGGTGTGGAGTCTCCTTCTCTGGAGACATTCCAAACCCGCCTGGACACGTTCCTGTCCAACCTGCTCTGGGTGACCCTCCTGTGGCCAGGGGTTGGACTGGGTGATCTCCAGAGGTCCCTTCTGACCCCTGCAATTCTGTGATTCTGTGAAATGTGTTTGCCTTGCAGTGCTGGCGCTGGAAGAACAGGTACATTCATAGCACTCAGCAATATCCTGGAACGAGTGAAGGCTGAAGGGCTCTTAGATGTATTTCAAGCTGTGAAGAGCTTAAGACTGCAAAGGCCACACATGGTGCAAACACTGGTATGATATTTAACAATCCAGATCCTTGCCAAAGGATGTGTGTTTGTAAATATTCTTGTGGGAGGAGAACAAAGGCTTTTTTTTTTTTTTTTTTTTGCGGGTTGAAATAAATTATGTATGATGGCTGTGTGTGTACAAGGTATTATCAGAAATCTGTGTTTTTACAGATGGTTTTTATAGCATTTCTAAAAATACAACTTGGGTAAGCATTCTGTGTCTTTAAGGACCTGGAGACAGTTAAACCAAAACCTTTTTGAGTGTTGCAGGTGACAAAACAAACAAAAAAAAAAGCCTTTTAAGCTATGTATTAGTTGATCTTTCTTACCTGAAAATGTCTGGGCTTAAATCAGCTTGCAGTTGGTTGCTGAAAGGGAGAAACGACTTCTTGGAAGTCAGCTACAAGTAACATGTGAAGCTTCATCCAGATACTTTTCCCTTTTGAATAAGTATTAAAAAAAAAAAAATAAAAATTGAGAAGTATGTTTTTGGAAAAATATATAAAGATGCTGATATTTAGTATTTTAATGGCAGCTTCCATTCTGTGATTTGAAACTTCTTTGGAAACAATTATCTCAAACCACCTTCTTCAGGTGGATGTTTTTTTCCATAGTACAGATGGGAGGGAAGGGGTTGGAGGAGCAGAATTGGATTATCCGCAGTCACGCTGAGACAGGGATGGCGTATTTCTTTGGGGGTTCTGGCTCTGCGAGTTAATAACGTTAGTTAAGGGTGGAATTGCTGCGGATATTCCCAGTTGATCCTGCAGAAAGGCTCCAGCTAAACTCTGCTTTCCAGCAGGAGGGAATTCAGGTGCCAATTCCGTTTATTATCAGTCTTGTCACAGATTTTGTAAATGCAGCAAATCATGTCGAAGGCATAGCGGCTTTTTAAAGAAAAACCGGAACTGACTCGTCCTCTGCTTCTGGCCCGAGTTAGAACCTGTTGCGTTTACCGCTAGGATTTGCAGAATTACGGTTTTGATGCAACCCAAGCACATTTTGGTGTCTTTTTCTTGTTTTTCAGGAACAGTATGAATTCTGCTACAGAGTGGTACAAGATTTCATCGACATATTTTCAGATTATGCTAATTTCAAATGAAAAATCCTGCCTTATTTTTTAATTTGTCTGTATAAATAGTTGTATATTCTGTTAATTTATTCCATGTCATTTTGATTGTTGACTTTACTGTAAATATGACCTTGCATTTGCTCTAAAAGTTGCGTTTGCTGTAAAAAGTTATTTCTTAAATATAAATATCTTCTAAAGCGAAGTATAATGTTCATATACAGTATATCACTATAAGATGGTATAGAAATCTTTATTCTAAATAACATTAAATTAATTCTTGAGGGTCTATTTCTTTGATATTTTTTTCCCCACTTATAAATATTTATCAATAATGTTATCTCCCAATTCTTGAAACCTTACACAGGTGATTTATACTTCATACCAAAAAAAAGTGAATTATGGTACATATGTTTAAACTAAACATGTTTTGGCCGTAAATCTTCCTTCTTTGCTATGAAAATAGATGTTTATTTGGGGATGCATTCTGGTAACCTGCTCGTGCTTATTTGTCATTTATTTCACAGCTAGTCTCATTAAAGGCAAAGAGACTGTTGGAGTGAAAGTGCTATTAATGATAAAGGTATCAGAATTTGGCCCTTCATGCGTAATAATGTACAGCCCAGCTGGAAAAATATAACTGCTTTTAAAGTCTGTTTTTAAGAACCACCAGATTGCTGGCAGTTCTATTTTGAGTCTTACTGTCACTAAGATAAAATCAGTATAAATAACAGATTTAAATGTTTGATTTAACGTAGCTTTCAAAGCCCATTTATTTTGTTCTTTCCTAAATATTACACCAGCTTTTATCAATTTAGAAAGACTATAATGGGAGTTTACCACTATTTTGCATATCAGAAGAGTATATTTTGCAGCACTTGAAATTGTCTACTTGAAGAGGCTTTATAGCCGTTGTCAGAAATGGACATCAAGCTTCTCTGTAGGCATGTGCATAATTCTCCACTTTGAGAAAAGGCGAAGGAGATATTCTGTTGAATCAAAGAAAAAGAGTTAATTAACAGTATTTGCTAAAATTTTGAAAAAAACCAAACCATTTTACTAGCAGCATAATGCTAGCAACATTGTATTGCAGCAAAAAGCACCTCTATGTTCTTACTCTCCCATATATATTATCAAAAAAGGAATGATTCCTTTATCTAAAAGGGGTATATGATTGTGTATATAGATATATTTTTAACAAAAGTACTACTGATAATATAATTGGTGAAATAAAGGTTAAAAGTCTTTATTGTAGCCCTGAACAAGATATGCCTGGGGTTAGAAAATCCAAAAATCACAGGGCATCCGAATGTTGAATAATTAAAAAGTATATCTTTTCCACTCTTTAAAATGCATATATGAATTAATGAGCACAAAGTATGCGAATATGTACTTTAATTACGTGACTAATATGCAATAGTTCCGTCTCGTCCAGTCGGTTGGGTTTTTTTCAATGCAAACGTAAAAGCCTTATTTAAAACAAGCAACTTACACTGCTCATTTCACTGTTGTTCTTGCACTATTTTATCCCATTTTTCACTTCCGCTGACAACTGGCCGTATCCCGTGTAACAGCACAAGGGAAGGGGAAGGTGCTGGTTCCTCTCCCTTCGTTCCATACCGAATGGAAAGGGTGCAGTTTAGAAACGTCTGAGCACACTGCTCTGAACACTGCCATTTACTGCTTCGTGTCTTCCCATCCATGCACTTCTGTATTTATTTGTACAGTAAATTATGCACTTAAAAAAAAAAAAAGATTGTTTAAAGACTAAACCTTTGTTGCGAGTTGCTATTAGAAGATACGCTCCAGACGCAGAAAGCGTAACGGAAACAAATGCTAAGTTTACATGACTGCTGCATGCTAAAATTTTATCCATTTTTAAAAAGACAACAAATAAATTTGCTATGGAGTGAGGTTGTCAGTACGATCACTTGTAGCACAGGGAGATAAAGAGTGGTTAAATCACCAGAGAAAATTAACGCACAGAAATTCCCACCGTTTTCCAAAGCAGCCTGTTTTTCTGGTCCCCTTTAGATCCCAGTGTTGGGATTTTTAGCCTACATTTGAAGAATAATGTCTGTTGGGCAGCCTTTTTGGGTCCCTTCAATAAAAGCTTGGATCCGGAGTAGCCTCCTCAGCGCCACGGCAATGGTGGGTGGTGTTGGCTCTCGGTAGGATGGAGTTAAGCTGAAACATCAAATATGAAGTGGGTGCTCAGATTTTTACTTGCTAACTATGTAAAGATATCTAGGAGGAAACAGAAATACCTATAATATATTTCAGAAGTCACAAATATAGCTACGTAAAGACTTTTTTTTTTTTTTTAATAATTTGAAACCTTGCTTTCCAGTTCTTGTGTTCAGCCAACAGACTGCTCGTTGCAGCAGCCTGACAACTGGGGAGCTCTATCTTGATATATCGATATATACGAATTTTCTTTTAAATTTTCCTCTGTTGCATGGAATTACTTTAAAATGCCAAATAGTCGATTAGAAGTTGTACATTCTGATCTGTCTGTCGTTTTGGTCACTATGTGACTTGACTGTCTGTTCTCATGTGTTAAGGGAGGTTCCAGTTCACCCAAGCATTTAAGCATTGGCTTTGTGACATCTTTATCCCCCAAAACATTTAAGTACCATATCCTGGAGCAATCCCTTAAGTGCTTTGCTGAATTGGGCCTTAATGAAGAATGCATACTGTAATTACCAGTGTTTTTAAGGGTATTTTTACGTATCAGTTTTTTAAACTTTTAAAATGAGCCTGACCACCCGTGTTCAGTATTTTGAAATGTTTTCATTTCCCTAGTACCATTTTTAATGTAAAGTTATTGAAACTTTTCTGTATAACCAAACTGTATTTAATTTGTCAAATCTTTATAATATATGTATGTATTATACAGTTTCACTATTATTATTTTCTTTTATTACATTTATAATTTGATCTTGCTGTGTTTTTAAAGCCAGTGAATGTTGCTGAATTATTTGTATATGCAAATTGCAAGATCTAATACATTCTGATGCAAGAACAAAGCTTCCTTTTTATTCTCAACCTGCATGGCTTTCTTTAAATCTTTTAATTTCATTCCTGCACTATGTGTTCATTTAAATTAAGTATGCTAAAGGAGATGAAATCCATTATCCAGATAAATAATTTTGAAAGTGCTTATCTGCAGCTATTTGGAAGTAATATTCAGATCGGTGTCTGAAGCGTTGTGCGTAAAAAGCACGTAGAAACTTGTGATAGCAATTGAAAGGCCGGGTCTTCCCAAAGTGTATTAATAAGTAAGACCTGATAATATAGAGCTTTGACGTGACCCTGCCTGTTGGAGCCTTCCCTTTTGGGTATAAATGGGGCGATTCCAGGTCTGGCCCCGCAATAGCTCAATAATGGTTATTTCTCTGGGATATTTGCCCAGCACCTGGCACAATAGTTCCTTTCCTTCCAGCAAGGCATCAGAGCGGGGCAGAGTTGGGGTCGAGCACCTTGAGAGAGAGAGACGGGGGCTGTAAGGGGGTGCCCAGCACCTTATTTCATCATAGGCTGCTCCGGGGGGTGTGGAGCGGGTCTCCAAGGGAAAGGGACTTTCCCAAAAGGGAGGGAGAGGGAAAAGAGCTCGCTCTCAGCACTCAAATCCTTTCTCTTCTTTGTACCTGAGGTTTAACAGCGCTGGGCTGCACTATGGTATCATACCAAGATAAAAAGAATAGCTTAGCTTTCAACTGTCACCGTTTCAACCCATCATTAATTGAAAGCCCACTCTAGTTAACAGCAATTTCATTAATTTCAGCAGGCTTTATATTGGACCTCAGGTGCCAAAAATAATCAAGATGGCCCAGTCTTGTAACAAGTGCCAGGGGAGGTTTATGTAAACCAGGAGTAACTTTATGGAACAATTACAATCCTCATGTCAAGCTTATGTCACTGAGATTTGAAAAGACTAAACCTTATTAGTAAAGTATGATTTAATGAAGCAATATTTATGGGTTTGACCCCTTTAGCCCTGTTTCATCTGCTACACCTGACACCAAGTGTTTGGGAGGTGCGGTTTCAGTGTGGATAATTTCCTGATTATTTTTTCCAAACTTGTTTAGAACTTTCAGTTTTCATGTCCTTCTTGTGCACTGCTCTAACACTCGAGTGTTTGTGCTTGGCAATCACGCTGCTTTCACCAGGAATAACCATAGCACAACGTTTTCCAGTAGTAACTTTACCAAAATGTTGTTTTCTAAAGGTAGCAGCATCTGCATTCTCAAGAGGTGTCTTTGCTTCACTGAAAAGATAAATTTACTGATTAACAATTTGCCTGCAGAGTTTTAAATCCAGGGAAACATCACACTGAAATACAGAGCCTTTAAGAAATTAGTGTTCAGGAACACACTGCTGTTTCTTACTGTGACACTAAATAGTACCGAGTTAAGAGTGATATTTTTTTTTTTTTGAAAAGCTATTAATTTTTTTATTAATTCCAGAGGAGAGAATAAAAAATATTTTATGTGATTGGATTGTATACTTTTTATTTTATACAGGTATCAAGAAGCACAGCTTGTGAGCCCACGGAAAGGTAACTTTGTGTGAGAACAGAACAGATGTCTGTGTGTGGTTTCAGAAAACAGAGAAATCTTAAGTATTAATCAGTTATTAATTCATCATGGGTTAATTTAAGTAATTATTGGTAACCATAATTATTGATTACTGCAGTTCTGCACAATTTCTAGTATAAGGTTCTGTCTAGCAGTATAGTATCTTAGATCATTATAGATTATTATAGATCTAAATTTTTAGATTATTCAAGCTAAATAATGGGGATTGCAAACTCTGAGACAAAGAATGACTTTTTCCCTGTGTTCACCTTAGTGCGCTTCTGTTGGTCTCTTCTGTAAAGATCAACAGTAAACAGCATCTTCGTTAACCTTCAGCCAATCATAGTGTTTTTATTAACAGCAAATCCAAAGTTGCAGAAAGGACTTGGGATCACTTGATCCTCACCTCCTTCAAGCAGGTAACATTCAGCTGTTTAGATACTGTATTGATGATAAAGTTTTTATAACTCTAATTAATTTTTCTTGGCCCATCTGATGAGAATGTGCACCTTTTTTTCCTATTTCTAAACATTACAAAGAAATACCATAAAGACTTTGTGCTTTTTCATCAAGTTTTTGCATTTTACAACTTGTGACGCTGAAGGTGGTTATGATTTTAAAAACTCAGCTTTTAGAAAGAGACACTTTTGTTGTAAATGGCTCAAGACATTTATTTTACTAGGTTATTTAAACAATATAAACTGAGAGACGTTTGTTCTGTGTAGGGCGTATACGTCAAGTCTAAGCTATGCTTTCCTTAATATAGAAACTGTTGGATGTGACTGAGAATTTTTCAAGCAATTGAACCTCACCGTGAATGTTCTTCATCTTAGGTATTAAAGGATTATGTTGCAATTTAGATATTTTAATAAGAGCTTTCTTCTAACGATTTTTATACATTTTCTCTGCTACTTTGCACAGAGTAGGAGAATTACTAAATTATTAAACAAGCTGAGACTTTGCCAAGGAAGTTCTTTCACAAATAATCATATTTTTCTTTCACCTGTTTCATAGAATCATAGAGTGGTTTGGGTGGGAAGGGACCTTAAAGCCCACCCAGTGCCACCCCCTGCCCTGGGCAGGGACACCTCCCACCAGACCAGGTTGCTCAAAACCTGGCCTTGAACCCCTCCAGGGATGGGGCAGCCACAGCTTCTCTGGGCAACCTGGGCCAGGCTCTCACCACCCTCACAGCAAAGAATTTCTTTCTAGTATCTAATCTCAATCTCCCCTTTCAGTTTAAAACCATTCCCCCTTGTCCTATGGCTCCCCTCCGTGATCAAGAGTCCCTCCCCATCTCTCCTGTAGCCCTCCTTCAGGTACTGGAAGGCTAATTCCATCACATTAGAAATTGTTCCAGTGGTTTCATCAGTGTCACATGCAAAGTATTTTCTAGCTGAGATTTTATGGCAGCCTATGGATCAAGTGCAAGCTGTTTCCAAGGAAGCAGCGCATGGGATAGGTTTTCTTCCTTATTAAGAGTACCGCATACTTTAATAGAGATTGATGTAATTTGCTGAAAACAGTGGAATCTTGCCCCAGGTCATAATAAACACGCGCACAAATCACTGACTCTTACACACGTGGCAGATAGCGGAAGGACCGAACGGGAAACGCAAAATCCCTCTTATGGTCATCTTGAGGATTAAAAGCGATCCGTTGGAAGTTCATGGCAAACTTTCCTGGAGTAAGAATTTTGTTCCCAAGTGAGAGGTTTTCACTGTTTTAGTATCCAGAGTTGTCAAGGATACATCTCTTGGTGAGCACTGTAGGTATTATCTGAGCAGTTCTAACTTTGCAACTGGCAAGTCTGTTGTACAGACACAAAGACGCGCCCAGTCCCAGGTACTACAGAGTAGAAATTTACATTTAAAAAATGATGTATTTCACTATGACATTGTATAGTTTGCTTTCCAGTCATCTTTCCTGTCTTTGAAGGCTTTCTGGGAAAGCTGCCTATTAGAAAGCTAGTTTTCAAGATGAACTGTGATTTATTTTTTTTGAAATACAGATTTTTTTGCTTAAAAATATAAGTGCTTCACATCATATACAGAAGTTTGATCTTTTGCAATGTTTTCCCTCAGTAGTTTGTTATGCTGTGTTCTGTCACCATTTAAAAAAAAAAAAGAAATGTATTATTTCAAAGTATTTATTAAATGTGAATAGAAAACCTTTTGGAAAACATACCCCGTTTGTTCATAAACTCAGGCAGATTCCTCCCACATACAATAATTTGTCAAAATGAGGTTCTGTGTATGAATGACACGCATTCAAAAAATCTTAGGTGCAATAATGCCTAATAAATCATCATTTTAAGAGAGGAAGTCTATTGCAAAACATTAAATTTTCAGAGATTCATCATACAATAACTTACTAATCTCTAGACTTTGCTTTACAAGGTGTGAGCGGCCTGAAATATATACTTTTTTCAGTGCCCAATAAAAATTCATGAAGTAAATCAAATTGAGAACTCATCTGTGATGACAGTGCAACCGAATTCAGGCCAATCACATCTACATAAACACTTTTTTGTTAGAAGTTAGCGGTTTAATCACTTTCCAGGTATCTGAACTGTTCTAGTTTTGGCAATTCTAGAAGCAAGGTTTATCGTGATTGTTTTGTTTGTGCATTTCCCTGCTGTGTCTTCTGGATCCACTGCCCAAATTTAAGGTATATTCAAAGGTAACTCCATTTTCTACAATTGGGGGCTGATGGGTGGTGATGGCTTTTCGCTAATTCTAAAGTTACTGCCTGAATTTAGTGCCTTATATTTACCTAATACCTATATAGCTTATAAAAGCCATAATTTAGTAAAAGTTTTAACTGAATTTGTGCTTTCTTAGACAATGAGTTAAAAAAAAGCAGTAGAAATCTGCAAGAAATAAGCTTCATTCATTCAAGTGCTTCCAAACCACCTGCTCAGAAACTGGAACAAATGACCTTGTATAAGGATCTTCATCTGAGGAATTAAGATGCTAATTTTTGTAATTCTCTTTATTTTGTTGTTGTTCTAGTGATTCATTGTAGCTTTTTGTATTATTTGGGCCACCGTCTTCCACTGATAACCCTGGTGAAGCCCTGCAAAGGCACTCAGATCCATACTGATGGATCTCAGTGAAGTAGCTTTTCCCTAAATTACCTGGTGATTGGTCAAATAAGTTAAAAGTATCTAAACAACTGGTGAGGAGATTCAAGGAGTGATTTAAAATACACTATTTTTCAATACGTTTTTGAAAGTTGACAGTTTTACTTCAACCTGTATGCAGATGTATTTCTCAGTTTGTACTCCTCGTAAATTAAATGATCACAGATACTTACAGAACATTTAAGCCTTGAAGAAAATGACATTTCTTCTTTCCTATAGATCTACTTTTGCAAATATTTGTATATCTTCTATTTAAGAGAGCGTGGCTGCTCTTGAAGACAGATTTAAAGGCACACTTAAAACCTTTATTATAACTTGTGTTTTCCTGGAAGTATTGCTGGGTTTGCAGGGACATTTATCACAAAGGATGCGACAGGATTCTGTGTGGTAAGTGCGCGAATAAACAACTGTGTGTCATGCCGGAATATGTAATTATTGGCTCACTGCAGATTTTATATATAAATTTTTTTTTAATGTAAAATCACCAAGGCCCTTGTCAACATGACAACGCCTATACAAGGTAGAAAGGCTTTGCAGAGGGATCTGGACAGGCTGGATGGATGGGCCGAGGCCAATGGGATGAGGTTCAACAAGGTGTCCTGCACTTGGGTCACAACAACCCCTTGCATCTAAACAAGCTTGGGGCAGAGTGGCTGGAGCTGCCCGACAGAAAAGGACCTGGGGGTGTTGGTCAACTGTCAGCTGAACATGAGCCAGCAGTGTGCCCAGGTGGCCAAGAAGGCCAACAGCATCCTGGGCTGTGTCAGGAACAGCGTGGTGAGTAGGACTCAGGAGGTGATTGTCCCCCTGTACTGGGCACTGGTGAGGCCCCACCTCGAGTGCTGTGTCCAGTTTTGGGACCCTCACCACAAAAAAGACATTGAGCTGCTGGAGCAGGTCCAGAGAAGGGCAACGAAGCTGGTGAGGGGTCTGGAGAGTCAGTCTTATGAGGAGAGGCTGAGGGAGCTGGGGGTGTTCAGCCTGGAGAAAAGGAGGCTGAGGGGAGACCTCCTCGCTCTCTACAACTCCCTGAAAGGAGGGTGTAGCTGGGGGGGGTCGGTCTCTTCTCCCAAGGAACAGGTGATGGGACAAGAGGAAACAGCCTCAAGTTGCGCCAGGGGAGGTTCAGATTGGATATTAGGAAAAACGTTTACACTGAAAGGGTTATTAAGCCTTGGAATGGGCTGCCCAGGGAAGGGGTTGAGGCACCATCCCTGGAGATGTTTAAAAGACAGGTTGACATCGTGCTTAGAGACATGGTTTAGTGATGGTTTTTTATCAGTTAGGTTGATGGTTGGACTAGATGATCTTAAAGGTCCCTTCCAACCTGGACAATTCTATGATTCTATAATGAGAGCACCAAAATGGCTCTTTTGTTGTCGAGCTCACTTTGATCAGATGTGGGCTAATAGAGACTGTAATGAATTAGGCTTTCAAAGAGCTTTTCTGGTATAAACTGTTTGGTTTGGATACATTGTTCAGGTATAAATAGATCGTAAAGACCCCCAGGAAGGATCTGACTTTAATATCTGTTTATTGGCGGTGATACTCAGTGTCAGAATTCTGATTTTGTCTGAATATTTAACATCTAAATACAAGATTGTCCAGTAGCAAAAAGCTGTCCTGACAAGCTGAAGGTATGATAATAAGGTCATGACTTAATATGCTGAACTAAATTAAAACCCCACCAAAGCTTATAAAATAGACTTCAGAGTAATTTAATTCAAAGGAAAAAAATAGCATTTAAAGAGCTGCTTATATCTAACTGTACCATATCTGAAGTACCCTAAAGTCATCATACCACAGAAAATGGTATTTGAGGCAAACTAGATAATTAAATAAAATAGTAGCAATATCAAAAGGAGTTCTGCTTTGTGAAAGAGCTGAATTTTATCCCTTGAAACACAAAAGGCTGGATGACCTTGTAAAAGGCCTTTCTCACTTTGTATCTCTTCCCCCCACCCACACAAAGAACTTTAACTTGGAATTAAGGTCACCAGATCCCGTATCTCAGTAATGCATATTTATTATAAAAGTTTAAAAAAATCAGGCATCACTCAACAACTTGTCTATTTTCCCTTGGAGTTTCCATCTTGGGGGGGGAACTGTAAAAGCGTGATGTTGGGGAAGAAGGAAAGGAATTGAGAGAGGCTGGTTTTGCTGTAAATGAATTATGGTAAAAATAAGGTTTGCTTTTTGAAGGACTCTGGTAACTGAGATGTTTTGGCTTTGTATGTCTTTGGTAAGATGGTGTGTATCAAAAATACCAAGAAAGTTGGAGCCCACGCTTCTCCTTTGGGAGATTTTTCCCATGGTCATCTTAAAAAAAGAAGTGTTAGTTCCCAGTTTATGGTTGGTAGCTAAGAAATAGAGAGGAAAAATATCCAAAATTCAAACTTATTTATGTGTATTATTCAGGGTATATTTTAAATATAATCTGCAAAAGTAAATTGCTTTCCTTCTTTTTTTTTTTTCCAAATTATTCACAATTTCTGGAAGTGCTTTGTTTTTGTGCTTATTTCAAACTTCTATGTACTTCTCCAGCAACGGAGGTTAATTTGGCTTAGATTTTTTTTGTGGAACCACAGCCTGAAAATGAGGTTTCAGCCAGTCTGAGCAAACGGAGGCCAAAAGAGCAGTCTTGCTCCCTGTCCCCCTCAATATTGGCCCCCCAGGGAGGGGAGGAGTGGTGTCACCTGAATTGTCACCTGCCACCCGGCAAATCTCTGTTCCCTTGGGTTTTAAGCACTTTCCTATACCCTTTCATGGGGGTGAAAACAGCACCTTCCGATATCTTTCCCAGAAGCCCAAGAACTTTCGTGACTCCCTTGGACATCAGGAAGAATGAGGAAGCAAAGAAGTAGCTTGCTTTTAAAACTTAATGTTGTGCATCACATAGAGGAGACTCCGGGAGAATAAAATGAGGTGGTTGGGGCCTGTATTTTGTAATTTCAGACCACTGGTATAAATGTTCAAACTCTAGGAACGTAAAGATGGAAGGTGTATAGTCTCACCATAATCTGCATAAATTTTTAAAAGCATTTTGAAAAGGTATCTCGGGTATTCTGGAGAGGGTTATGGTTAAAAGCCTTTACAATCTGAAAAGTGTTTCTGGTCTGAGATTATATTCCAAGGTACCTCCCTCTCCTTGGCTGTTTTTAAATGACAGCTTCTTCTCATTTTTAATACTAAGATATTATCATCTCATTGATTGGAAATTAATTTTTAAAAATATACAAACACACGATAGCAATATCAAATATATAAGCCTGATCAAGGATGAGGAGGACGATGATACTGGCTTTGTTTAGGAACAGCTCTTTCCACCTTTGTGTGACTGAACTAAATTCTGATTACTCGCCAGTTGGTTTGGTTTTTTTTTTGTTTGTTTGTTTGGTTTTTGTTGGTTTTTTTTACTTCTGTCTTCAGACAGAGCAGCACAAACAGCGTTTGTCTCGATTGTGTCTTCCCCACTCTCAAATTCAAGTCTTAGTAATGGATTCCTGTCAGAGAGCAGAAGTAGGAATCAGTTTTTGTAGGTAAATGAAGGTGGCTGGTTAAAATGGAGTTAAAATTCTAGTTTTTACTGCTGCTTTCTCCCTCTCATCCTTGCTCCTTTTTTTTTTTTTTCTTTTTTCATTTTTAAGAGTATTTCGATCTAATTACCAGAAGACCAGTGCAGAAAACAGAGACTCTTAAATTCGTTTAGAAAGCAGCTTCCTAAGTTATGCTGAAGTGATATAAACTGATTCTGGACCTTTTATTTACTGACCTAAGGAGTTCTCTTAAGCTTCAAGCAACGTCAGTAACTGAAGCGGAGCATACCTGGGGCCCAGCTGACTCCGCTCCCTCACGGAGGCGCTGCAGGGGCCGGCCCAGGCCCACACCGGCCCCCGGGGCGGGGATCCCTCACCCGCCTGAGGGGGAGGAGGAAGGTTTAAACCGGCGCCGCCCTGAGGCGGGAGCGGCGGCGCCTCAGACCAGCGCCGCCATTTGAAATCAAACCGCCTCCGCCCTCCCCATTGGGCGCGCCGGGCGTCCGCGTGACCCCCCCCTTCCGCCAATCGCCGGCTGCCGCGCGCCTTTTCAAACCAAGCACCGGTCCGTCAGTTCGGTTGTTCTTTTCTCCTTCCGCCAAGCAGGTACCGGTTAAGGCTAAAAGAGTCCCGCCGCCTCGGGGCCCCTGTCCCGGCCGGGCGGGCTCGGTGCGTCCTCTCGGCCACGGTAGCTGTCTCCGAGTGAGGGTGGCGGCGTTTCCGGGGCTGTCTGCACTGCCGCCCGTGCGCTTGTTTGGGCGCGGCGCAGTGATACACCCGGGGGGTGCGAGGGCCCGGCGCGCGCGGGAAGGCTCAGTCGGCGCCGCGCCCTGACAGGAGGGGGCGGGCAGGCGGGAGGGGGCCGCGCCGCTGCCGCCATTTGAGCCCCTCAGCGGGCTGCCAGCGCGCCGACGGAGGTAGGAGGTGTCCGGGCCGCCGCTGTGCTTAGGGATGAGGCGCTGGGGGGGAGTGCGGCTTCGTGGGGAGGAAGAGCCGCGTCCGCCCGGCCCGATCCTCCCTCACCTCCTTCGTGGAGGGGGGATCGGGCCGGGCGGACGCGGCTCTGAGGGGAGTTAGGCCGATTTGTCCCCCTTGGGGCTCGTAGTTCTGCTTCGGCCGCTCGTGTGGCGGTTTTGGCTTGTAGGAGTTGGTGGCAACTGTGAACAGGGCGCTTTGGGTAAGGAAAACTGAAGGCTGTCGTTTGCTCTAACGTACAGGTAAAGGCTTTTCTTAGAGGCGCTGTCAAATCCGTCCTAGGGTGTGCTTTGTTTTTCTTCAACAAGTGTTTTATCCCATGAAACCGAGCAAAAAAAGTTCAGAGGGGTCGCTTGTAACTACATTACGTCCCTTGTTTTTAGCTTGAGGCTTTCAGCTGTACGATATTTCATAGTTCATGCTATATATGCTGTTTTCGGTCTTCTTTTCAGCTGTCTTCCTGCAAGTGTCCCTTCCTGGTAATGCCACTGTTTTCCTCCTTCAGGAGGGTACAACTACAGTCTCTGTTTACTTTAAAATCAAGTCTAAGAATTTCCATGTAGGTAGAAGAATGTGTAATGTCTAGATTTAGGCGAGGAGGAGTGGCGATTTAACTGAAAATAGTTTCAGGTTGCTTATGGGATGAAGGATAGCATGTGCCAGAGGCTCTGATGGGTAGCAAATACCTGTTGCATATGTACAAGTAGTATCAACGCATTTGCAGGAACATGTAGTGATTGCTCTTGCCACCCTGTATACTTTCTCCTAATAACGCAGTGCCTTGAACTTCCCGTTTAGGATGCCAGTGGCTGCTTGTGGTAAATAGTTCCCAGTTTTCTACACAGGCAATATGTAAATGCACTGAGATTCTTCTGCTGTACATTGGAAAATGTCGCTTTGGACAGAAGTGAAAAAAAAAGAAAACAATAATTACCTTGATTTACTTTCATAAATATGTGAAGCGTTATATGGATGAGTACTTTTGACGTTCTTTTATAGGTAAGGTTCCTTACATTTGAATTTGAAGATGCCGCTCTTTGGGAATATTGTTGTAATTAAACGGAATGGGACTGATGGAATTACTTTTCCACTCACTGCAAGTTCTTGTTTATTTGGAAGGTGAGAATTAGTTGAGTACTCGGCTACATGAAAATAATATTAGTGGTATTTCTCCTGCAGATCTTTCAGTACTTCTTTGCAAAAATAAATATTTGTTTATTTGTGAATGATGTTCAGGGGAAGGAAGGGGATATTGGATTAAGGATAATTGTAAGACTAGAAAGCTGAACTTAATTTTTGTTACTGCTTTTTGCCCTTTCCTTGCCAGAACTACCTTTTTTGTTTATTTTTAAATTTCTGGCCAAAGAAAATGTGGGGAAGGGATTGAAAGTAATACACAGTTGACAGGCAAGTGATGGTGGCATTTAATGTAGAGGCAGTTTCCAGATAATTAACTGGTGAAGCGAAGCACATGGCTTGTGTTGGACTATCTTCATTAATCAGTGCTCTTCTCAATTTTTTTAATTTTTTTTTTTTTTTGTTCTACAAAACCTCAGTAATGGAATCCATCAGCCAATATCTAGAATTAATATTAAAAATTAATAAGAACTTTTACTACCTCCTCCAATCTTGAAACTTAATTTGACTTACACAGTTGAGTGATAGTGTGTTTTGAGCTTGATCCAGGTATTTTACATTAACGTATAAAATTAATATACCTGGAAGGTATATGTGAAGACTTGACTAGATGATCTTACTATAAGTAGGCCTCAAATAAGATGTTTTTACTTCTCTTACACTAGGTCTGTTCAGCATTTTATTGGCTGATAGATACCTTAAATAGCTGTAATTAGTCAATCCAGAATCAGGTTCCATAGTGAGAGTCTATGGGAGGCACTCCAGTGTCAATAATACTGGTGTTTGGCTTCAGCAGAGCTGCCGGACGGGTGATATTTCATGGTACAAACATTAATTTCTGCCAGTTGCAGCAGTGAGAGGTGTTGGGTACTTCTGTGAACAGTACCTCTGGTATGATAGCAGATGCGTTTGCTGCACGAGACCTACAGCATGGCAAAGTGTTAGAGATTAACTTAAAAAAAAAAAAAAAGAAAGAAAAAGTCTGTGTACTTAGAAACCCAGCTTTCACTTACTAACAGCTTTTAAGAAGGTAGAAATGTCTAATATTCCACAGGTCTTTGGCAACTTGCAAGTCAGGGAACTGGTAGTCGCAAACCACCAGATACCTATTATAGACAGCTGTCTTTTGGCTTGTTAACTGCTTTTTTCACAATTTTGGTATTCCGCATATTTTTTCTGGTATGGATTCTCTAAGATAGAAGTGTGAACTCTGGTTATTGCTTGCCACAGTTGAAAGACTTAGTCCATTTTCATCATATTACCAAATTTAAGAAAGTATCATGCTGCTGTACTATTATTACCTGAAAAGTTGGGAGATCACCTAATTCTGTAGCAGTCAGATTTTTCCGTCTTTTGTGTGTCTTGGAACTCAAACTGTATTTTCACCCACAGGAGAACAGAATGTGATATTCGCATCCAATTGCCTCAGGTCTCAAAAGAACACTGTAAAATTGAAGTAAATGAAAACAAGGAGGTAAGAGACATATTTTAATGATATATGCATTGCATCGTTGCATCTCAGCAGGCTACTGAAATGTTGGTTTTATTTTTAGGCAATACTGATCAATTTGAGTACAGTAAATCCTACACAGCTGAACGGTGGTTGTTTTCAGCAGCCTGTACCTCTGAAGCACGGTGACGTGTTAACAATTATTGATCGTTCTTTCAGGTAAGTGCCAATGACAAAGTTTTAATACCTCAATCCTAGAAGGTGTTCTGAAGGCAAACAGTTCAGCTTTATGGACACTCGCTCTTAGTGCTGTTTGAAGATACAGAAGACGGCTGTAGATAAATGGGAAAAACTAAAATGTCCTTTTACCATCTTCAGAAACTGAAGTTAATCCAATTTATTTCATATTTCTTTACAGAGTCTTAGAGAATTTTTTCAGAAGGCAGGATTGCTTAAAGATTTTTTTTTTCTTATCACTTATATATTGCGTTAAGCTAAAGCAATAAAGATAGAATTGTCTAGAGAGATCATTTTGATTTTCCTTCAAGGGTAGTCAGTTTTAGGGGAAAACTTAGAATTATTTTCATTTAGTTAAAACCTTTAAAAGAGATATGTGTGTATGTTGGGGAGTGGACAATTGCTAGGTCATTTATCTTAATAATGGGAACTTAGTTATCTAGCTGACAAAAAATGATTGTCTTTTTTTAAATATTTCTTCCAGATTTGAATATCCTCGCCAATCAACTCCAAGAAAGAGACGCTCTAGGCCTCCAAAAGATGAAACACTGCAGGTAATTTCGTGGCAATTTGTTACAAAACATTGGTCATAGTGTTGATATGGTCTTCTGTTTCCTTGTTCTGATTTCTTACTTGGAATATTCAGTTTTTCAGCTATAGACCACTTTTCTGTTTGAAAATACAAGTAAACTCCTCTAGATAAATACTTTTTTAAAAAATTAATAATTTATTAATTTTAGACTTGCAGTTTCTGGTAATAGACACTTAATAATCTGTGATGTTACTAGTACAGGTAAGCTATTAAAAATTAATCCTTAGCTTTTTCAAAGAGAGGATCGGCTGCAGGAAATGCAGAGCATGGGCATTAGATATTCTTCTACTTTAAATGGGGAAGTTTGCCCTAGAGAATAAGCATTCTGTTTTTTCCAAAATAATGTGTTATTCTGTGTGGTGGTATACTAATGTATTGTTGGAATTTATAAATATCAAACTAAGCCTATCTTTTAATAATTGATTTTCATTAGTTTCTTTTTTTTTTGTTCTTGGCAAAACTTTCTCCTTTAAAGGGGATAGTGTTAGTTTGTGCATACTGTGGCTGTTGAAAGTTTTGGGTTTTTTTATATTATGGTTCTCTTATTTAAATACAAATCTTCCGCTAGGTCTGGATTCAAATGTGCTTATATATATTCTTATGCTACAGCTGCTTTTAGAGCTAGTAATTACAGTGATAAAACAAGATTTCAGCTCATGCTTTCTACAGCCTCAAATGTGTATTGGTCAACATTCTTAAACTTTGAAATATTCTAGGATTTCATTTGAATGCTTTTAAGCCTGTTTAGTAAACAATGCATATGCTTTTATAAACATAGTGTTTTTCAATGTACAGTAAAATAGTTGTTGCTCTGCTGTAATATTGTACAAATTTACAGGTTCTTCATGTTCAGCAGGTGGCAGAAGTGGAATCGTTACACAAAGAACCTTCAGGACCTAAAAGTCTTCATGCTTCAGGTTGGTACCTGGTTTATGGGGGCTTTGTTTTCTTCTTCCCCCTTAACTGCATTTATTCTTAGCATAAGGGGAAAAACAAGGTTGAAAAGAGGAAAAGAAATGTATTTTAAGACTTTCCAATCTGAGTACAATACACCTTGTTATGTCAGTGTACTACCTTATCATACTTACATGCTGTGATTTACCAAAGCTAAGTCCTGCCGAGAGAAATTGGTTTAATTGCATTCTGACAGATGGGCAGTAACAGCCTGGAATTGGCAAAATCCATATATATTGCTTTAAGGGATTTGTGCAAATCCAGTTTATGAAGATTGTGGCTAAGAAGGGAATTCAGTGCCCCAGCTTTGTAAGTGCAATACAAATGCCAATTGAAACTGATACGTGAAATGGATCCTTTTGAGCAAATAATGCATTATCTCCTGTATTCTTTCCTAAGAAGAAATTGAAACAGGTATAATTTTGGAGATACATAGGAAGGGTTAATCTTGCTGATTGAAATAATAGTTTACAATAGCTGTGTTATGTAGACCCAGTAAAAATCTTCTAGAGCTATAAGTCTGGGTAATTAAAGACCATGGACTGGTTAAATGCCAGGACTTCTCCTTCCCATCCTTCCTGTCTTAAGTAATGCCGCTGTCATGGGGAAGGTACAGGGTTTGTTGGAGGCTATTTATATACAGAATTCTATGCTCATAGATTTGTTTTGTGGCAGCCCTGAAAGATGTGTATAAGCCATTGATTCTTAAGAAAAGCAAAAGCATGAAATACCAAGTGTCTTACCTGAATATGGAATAAATTCCAGATTACAACTCGAACATTTCAATACTAATACTTCTATTATGAGAGAAATCGTTAGTGTTAACAGAGCTTTATTTACAGTGCTATATCCTGGACCCTGGTTGACCATCTCGGGAGAGGAAGGGAAGGAATATTTATCTGTATTTATGGAACTCCTATTTTAGTTCTGCAATTTTTAGGTAACTCTACATCTGTATTACTTTTTGTTTTGTTTTGCTTACTTTGTAGATAATGCTGAGTGTGAAGAAAAAAATGCCAATGAAAATAAACAAAGTACAGAGGAAAATATTTCCAAAGCTTTACCCGTCAAACTACAAACACCCAAATCTTCATACAGAATACATCAATCTATTAAAAAGCAAAACGAAATGTCTCCCTTTAGTAAACTCTATGAAAAACTGAAACAAGAGATGAAAGTGAAAAAATCTCTGCAAGAGGGAAATGTATCTCAACAAGCTGCAAAAGAAGATGGTAAGAGAGTTCCGCTAGAACCAAGCGCTCAGATTTCATCATGGAGTTGTGTTATTGATCTGGGAAGCCTGATGAAGGAAAAAGAAATAGGCAGAAGTGAAAATATTGAAGAATGTAAAATAACAATGAGGCCAGAAGCAATCGGTTCGGAACTTAACCAGAGCTCAGCTGTAGGAAGTGCAACCAAGAAGAGTCTTACTAGAAGTCCTCGAACTCCTGTTTCAAAGGAGGGGTCGAGAGATACTGGTAGAAGCCACTCACAGGATCACAAGGAGATACGTACAGCAGAAAAATCTAAAGGTACTGAAGTTACACCCAAACCCAGCAAGGAGAATGATGGAAATGCAGCGTTTTTACTGAATCAGTGCTCTATAGAACGCTTGGGTTATGCAGATAGAATACACAGCTCCGCAGTAGCATTAAGTAAACTAGTACAAACAACTAACACGACAAATGTTTCTGAAGTTGATAAATATGTTCTATCTACGCCAACACCCACAAGGAGGAGTCCTCGGTCTCCTTTCATATCGCCTACCAAAGAAATTAGTGGAATGAATCCTTTAAATACAGATACTCCAAAAACTCGACGCCGCGTGTCGTTGAAACGGAAGTCTCTTTCAGAAATTTCAGCTGAACCTCAAAAGGAAGCTTCACTTTGCAGAAATGATAGCCTCAACCAACTGCCTTTAGCAGAAAATAAATGCTTGAGACAAAGACGAAGTAGTAAACAACATACACCAAAAGCTGTAAAAGAAGAAGTGCTGAAAGAAATTTGTGATCAGGCAAACTTTGGTAACTCGAAAGAGGGACATTCTGAAACTCCTGTCTCTTTTCCCAATTCCAAGAGTCCCAGAAGAAGTAACAGGCGAAGCAAAGAGTTATCAAACAAAAGTGTCCATTCGGAGACACTGGCTTCAGAAGAGTTAACATCGGAACTGGCATCTCCTGCTGGTCAGAAATCTGAGTCTGGAAGAAAAAGAGGTGGGCTAAGGACCTCTGGACTGCTGATGGGAAAAGCTTTGGAGACAAGTGCTGGTCGAGAACATCACAATAAGATGACAGACAGAAAAGACAGTGGAACTAAAGAAGAGCTGGCCATGAAGGGGGATCATCAGAAACAAGATTTGGAAGATGCTGATGTTACAAGGCCTCGGAGATTGTCATCAAAGAGAAGGTCTTCTGGAAGTCCCGCTGTTCTGAAAGACAATGAGGTTGTCTCGGAACTGAAGGCTTCTGGCCTGTTGGCTGGAGAAGACTCAGGTAAAGATCTTTAATCCCCTGCCTCATTGGTTTTGTACTTGAGAAATTCTCATAGCGTTTTTATGAGAAATTTTCCACTTAGGTAAAACATAGAACTCATTGCTGACGTGTTCTGAAATATTTATCATGTAAACATATTTGACTATAAAAATGCACAATAATATGGGAAAAATTTTACTCAATTGAATTTATTTCTCTTTATGGTAATTACCTTCTGATATGTTTCCAACTCTAAAATGCACTCTTTTCTCTGCGGGTTAAAATGTTGACTTGGATTCTTGGACATATAGAAATATTTTCAATTGTTATTTTTAGGCAAGACAAGAAGAGTATCTCAGAAGAGGAAAAGCGGTGATGTGCTGCCTCAGCCTTTAGGAAAAAGAAAGCGAGTGTCTTTTGGTGGTCATCTGAGTCCAGAACTTTTTGATAAAAGTTTGCCTCCCAACTCGCCCCTTAAAAAAGGTGCGATTCCTGCCCGACTGAGCTTGCCGTTCGGAAACTCCCCTCGTGCTGTGCTGAAAAAGGGATTGAAGGACTTTGCAGTCCAGGTAAACATTAAAGACTAATGAAGTTGCGAAGAAAATTAACGTGAACAGAATTTATAACTTCCAGAGACTTCTAAAAATTCATTAGTAGTAAACCTTGTAGATGGGATGTGGAAATTTTAATTGCAAATTAAAATTGTATTTGAAATTAGCAAATTTTAAGACGCATTTTTTCAGCTTCTCCATTCAGCTTACCCTTTATATCTACCTGCCTTTATACAGAAGGTGTGTTTTTATTCACCTCATGATATTGCTCATTCACATGCAGATGCAGGACTATATTTGTTTATGTTTAGCAGCAGCGTCTACAAGCCTCCAGTTTACCATAAATAACAGGAAACAGATCAGTAGGTTGTTGGCAGAATGTGCAAACGTAGTTTGGCTACAAGCTTGAAAACACTTACTGTTAATTTAAACTAATTTAAATTAGTTAAAACTGTGGTATACTTGATGTGAACAAGACTTTTTGACTAAAGTAGAATTATAAAATCGGTTGAGTTCTTCAATTGGATTTGCATGTGTTTTGTGAGACTGTTTGGAAATTTAAATGTTTAACTTTTAACAAATTTTAAGGCTTTTTCAAATTATCTGATGGTATTTTTATCCTATTGCCTTTACTGTCAGAGATGGAGATGAGAATTTGTAGTTCAGGTATGTGCAGTAACATTTTATCTTTATTTTTGTTGTGTGGTGTTTTTTTTTTTTTTTTTTTTCCCCAGGAACTTTCTGAACATTTGCAGAAAGAAAAAATGTCACCAAAAACTTTGCCAGCCCAGAAGTCCCCGACTGCCTCATCCCCTGCCTCTGGGAAGGCAACAACTACGTTTACTTCGGGCTCCCCAGCACCTTACAGAAAAGGACGATTCTCTATTTCTCACATCACGACACCGTTACCAATTGCTGAAGAGAAAGATGCTGTTGAGGAAGACATGAATACAAAGGAGAAAAATAGTGCCCGAGTGAAAACGCCTAAATCTCCTCACATTAACCAAGATGATAAAACCATTTTAACGGCCACACCTGACAAATCAAGGAGAAGTTCACAACTTGCTTTGAAGGTCACACCCATGAAGAGGAGAAGTGGGGCTGTGGCAGTGATCAATGCGAAAAGAAGAAGTGGTGCCTCTAGTGCCAATTTATTAGGTTTGTTTCAGCAGTTAATTTTTAATATTAATTTTAATGCTTTAAAATACAGGAACAAAACTGAAGTAGGGTTATTTCATTATGCAGAGGCCACCGACTGATTGGCGTATTTCTGATGGTGGTTGGACTTGTTGGAAACAACAGGGAATTGCAAAGTGTTACATTCTCTCATATTTATAAAGCAAGTTACTAAAACGTATTTAAACCCCTAATGTTCAGAAGTTGAAAAATGGTAGAATTCAGGTTATTTTTGCAAAGTTAGTTGCAATAGTGATCCTTCAAGTCCTTCAAGTTCAAGTAGTATTGAACTAAAGTGAATTGTATCAGTTACACCGATTTGGGTTTGAAAATGTGCACTTTATAGCCATCTTGCTTCAGTTTGTTTTCTTTGTCCGCTTTTTTTATCCGGAGTGGACTGCACTTAACTGTTGACAGTGGTGTGTAGCAGATATAATTATAGAATTGGGTGTTAATTTGAATATTTTGAAAATGAACATTTGAATTTGAATGTCGAACACTAGTTTGAAATAGTTTGAAAAGCATTGGAAACGTTACGATAGGGGAGCTCTGCTTCTTGAAATTTTTATCTTTGAAGAATCTTAAAGATAAGGTGTCTTTGGCACCTGTTTTTGTAAATTAAATCGATTTGACTGTTTCAAAATAAAATTTAAAGCTTCCCACTAACACCACCATTCACCTGGGAATTGGTCTAATCATTATACAATGTGATAAAATCACAAGCCTTCACAGCACTTCCTGGTTAATACAACTGAATGTGGTGTTAGTCTTTTAGTGAAATAAGTGGGTTTTTTTTTCAGTAGCTTTAGTTAGTCCATTCGTGTTAATAGCTGCAGAGTACTTCACAAATATTAATGACATACTGTTTTTCACCGCCTCTCTGTAATGTCATTGCATCAGTTTCTTCTGTAATGTGAAAAGTACACCACAGTTCTTCAGAATTTTGGATATCCACTTTTATCCAAAATAAAACTCTCTGTGTTTCCAATGCTTTTTGAGGTAGTTCCCTGCATATTTGGCATTTTTCTATGTATCCTGAACACCCTAGCAAAGTTCTTTTTATTTACTGACTTTCCCTAACTTACACAGCAATTCTGACAAGAATAATAATACCCTTTTCTTGAGGAACGTTCCCCTTTTTATGTCTACTTAAAATAATAATTTATCAATCCCTATCTTCTTACATCCTATTTCTGAGGTAAACGAGGTAGATATCCTACCAACTTACAGCTTCATATTACACAGCTGTAACTGATTCCCTGATTTCTGTACTGTGTACAGAATGATGCTGTGGTGAAGGTAACCTTGCTTTGGGAATTTTCAGAGTATGTTATAAGGAGAAGGTGATATAAGAAAAATTATGGAAAGTCTGTGTAGGCCTAAATACTGTAAGCAGTATAAATAAATAATTTCCTGACTATGAAATTCCTTGGGAAGGTGGTGAAAGAAAAGCTGGATGTGTTTCACTTAAAAACCATTTCTCTGATGTTAAATCTCACGTCCCACCAGGGAAAAGTTCAGGTATAATAATGAACAAGATTGAAAGGCTCATGGCGAGTTTCCGCTGGGAAAAATTATTTCCTTACAAAAAGACTAAGGACAGAATTGGGTCAGGATCCAGTTGTAGGATCTAACATCTGTTTGATACTGTATGTAGCTTTTTGTTGCTGTTTTGCTGTGGAAAGCCATACTGGGTTCTTGGACACTTGCTGAACTCCAGCTGAAATTGGGTGTTCCTATTCAAAGCATTTCACAGAGCACGTTAGTATAGGTGTTGTCAGATGATGTAACAACCACTTTCCTGTGGGTGACTGCAGCAAATCCACTGGAATCGTCAAGAAATAATTATGAATTTCCAGTTGTACAGCTGAGAATTAAAGTTGTTATTTCTCTTTTACTTTCTAGTTGCAAAATCTTGGGCAGAAGTGGTAAAATTAGGTGTTGCAAGACCACAGTCAAAGACCATTAAAAAACGTGTCCAAAAAGGAAGATCCCTAAAAAAGATACCCCAATCACCAAAGGTATTATTTTTTTTTTTCATGCTTCTTTTTCTTTGTTTCTGCATAACCACAAAACAGCTTGTAGGTATTTTTCTATAGTATGATGTTAAATGGGTGTTGATGTCTTTGTCACAGTGTGTAAGAAATGTAGATTTTATCTAAAAGGAATCTTTGTTTACTAATTCTTTTTCCCTTCTTCTTTCCCCTCTGCAGACTCCAGAAAGAAAAATAAAAGGTCATTTTAGTACAGGTCATGCCGAGTCACCTGCTACAATAGTTGTGGGTAGAGCTTACTCCACCACAGTCAGAACGGCAGGACAGGTCCCTAAAGTGGTAAAAAATCCTATTTTGAAGCTAAACATGAACATGGATGAAAGCTTCACAGGTAAGGGGTTTTTTTAAAGTCTGTTGCTCACTCTGCCAACTGTGTAGTTCTTTTGTCAAAGCATAGACTCATTTCTCTGAATATAATTTATAGGAATGACTGAAATGTTTCAAACTCCAGAAAATAAGAGTGGAGAATCATTACCTTTGACCGCTGTTCAGAAGACTGATTTTACACCATCCTGTTCTGCAGCGGACATTTCTGAACTGCACACTCCTGAAGAATCTGGTATGTTTGTTATTTGAACAGAAAGGGAATATTTCGGTGTGTTTAAGGGTAGTGAGGTGTCTGCTACTTGAGACAGTGAGTAGTCTCAGCCTGGGCAGACTTGATGGGTTGAGGTGAAGCATCTGGCAAGCCATAAAAGGAACCATTGATTTTTACCATGTATTAAAAGACATTTTTGTAGTTCCAGTTAACTTTTCAGTAGGTGTTATTCTCTTATTTGTTCTGTTTGGTATGAAACTTCAAGATGTTGAAGTATTGTTTCAGACAAGTCTTGTGCCTGCATTGTGCTTTCTAAATCAGTTGTCTGTGGATAGATCTAAATCCAGTGACAGAGTTTCACGGTGGGGAGAGTTATTGTGTAATCTTGCAGAAAAAGTCCTTTTAAAAATTTTTTTAGAAAGTGTCAGGTTAGAAAGATCTATATTAGGATGGTGCTTTGTAGTGCATCTTTTGCAAATAACCTTGCATCCCAGTCATTGTTTCCCTGTATAGCTCAGAATTTTATTTGAAAATAAAGCTCGGTTTTCTTGAGAATTTAGCAAAACTGAGCATCCACTGAAACACCAAGAAAAATGATAACTAAATCCTCCAATATTTAAAATAATAACCCAAAATACATTTCAACTATTATTATTTCAGATGTTGTGGAAGATAGGCTTAGGTATAACAAACCACAATATAACTTCAGAAGGGTTTTCTTTGAAAAGAAGAACTAGCTTAGTGATCTTCATCCACTTGAAGATGTCCATTATCAGCTTTTATTTATCCTTATTTAGTGCTTTCTGCAAACTGGGCAAATAATTGGGTGATGAGAGTTATAGTAAATGGGGTTACATCAGGCTCGTGGTGGGGTCCCCCAGGGCTCAGTTTTAGGGCCAGTGCTCTTTAATGTTTTTATACATGATCTGGATGCAGAAATCAAATGTGCATTAAATTAATTTTGCTGATGATGCTAAACTAGGAGGAGCGGTAGATTCCCTTGAGGGAAGAGAGACCTTATGGTGAGATCTTGATAGATGAGAGAGCTGAGCAATCGCCTAACGTATGAAATTTAACAAGAGCAAGTGCCAGAATCTCCACCTGGGATGGGGTAATCCTGGTTATACAGTCCAATTAGGGGATGAGAGACTGGAGAGCAACCCCACAGAAACAGATCTGGGGGTTTGGGTTGATGGGAAGTTCAACGCGAGTCAGCAGTGTGCCCTGGCAGCCAAAAGGGCCACCCGCGTCCTGGGGTGCAACAGGCGCAGCATCGCTCGCCGGTCGATGGAGGTGACTGTCCTGCTCTGCACTTTATGGGAAAATTTCTGATTTATGTCTGGTATTGCTTTAAAACACAAAGGAAATTGCAATAAAAAAACTTGCACCACTAGAAATTTAGGGCCAACAGAAAACATTACTTTTATATCAGATCAAATAAGAAAAAAATAATAAAATTTTTTTAAATGGCTGCTGTGCCTTGTCGAAGGTAATTACCAAATCAATTGTTGATGTGCACTTCTGGATTTTGGTTTGTAGAAGGCTCCAGCTGTTGGAATCCATTTTACTTAGTTATACAGCAATTAGAATACTTGGATTTTCTGCTTAATTCTTTTTCCAAATTACATATATCTACTACTTATTTCAGGAGAGATGATGGTGTCGCCGTTAAACAGTTCAGATGCTTCAGAACAGAAACAAGATAGCCCAGGCATTTGTCACTTATTGAGAGACAAGGAGTCTCTAAAGTCTATGTTTGACGCAGTATCTACAAAAACTCCTGAAAAAAGAAAAGCTGTGCTGGAAAAAAATATTAGTGTGGATCGTTTGTCAATAATTCCAGAAAAACAAGCATATCAGGTGAAATCAGGAAGTAAAAGGAGAACTCTGAAGCAGAAGTTGGAGCCGGTTGAGGTCATGTCAGGCGTCAAGCAGCTTTTCAGGACCCCAGAGCAAAGGCCAGAGCCTGTAGAGGTTTTGTCGGGCATCAAGCAGCTCGTGAAGACCCCGAAGCAGAAGTCAGAGCCTGTAGAGGTTTTGTCGGGCATCAAGCAGCTCGTGAAGACCCCGAAGCAGAAGTCAGAGCCTGTAGAGGTTTTGTCGGGCATCAAGCAGCTCATGAAGACCCCGAAGCAGAAGTCGGAGCCCGTAGAGGCCTTGTCAGGCATCAAGCATCTCATGAGGACCCCAAAGCAGAAGTCGGAGCCCGTAGAGGCCTTGTCAGGCATCAAGCATCTCATGAGGACCCCAAAGCAGAAGTCAGAGCCTGTAGAGGCCTTGTCGGGCATCAAGCATCTCATGAGGACCCCAAAGCAGAAGTCAGAGCCTGTAGAGGCCTTGTCGGGCATCAAGCAGCTCATGAGGACCCCAAAGCAGAAGTCAGAGCCTGTAGAGGCCTTGTCGGGCATCAAGCATCTCATGAGGACCCCAAAGCAGAAGTCAGAGCCTGTAGAGGCCTTGTCGGGCATCAAGCAGCTCATGAGGACCCCGAAACAGAAGCCAGAGCCAGTCGAGGTCCTGTCAGGCATCAAGCAGCTCTTGAAGACTCCACAACAAGAGTCGGAACCCATTACAGGTGACGTAGCTGTTAAAGGATTGCAGAAGACTCGAGTACAAAAAAGGGGAGCAGTGAAAGATGTGGCAGGTGATACTGTAATCAAGCAAACTCCAAAGGTGAAATATCAACCAGTAGAAGACATGATTGGTGTCAGCCGTATTTTCAAGACACCAAAGGAAAAAGTTGAACCCATAGAAAATATGTTTGGTTTTAGTAGATTAGTGAAGACTCCGAAAGAGAAGTATCAACCAGTTGATGATTTTGTGGGTCTGCAAAGGCTTATGGCAGAACCCAGGCAGAAATGTTCTGATTTTGAAGTGGACTACGTTGGAGTTACAGAAATGTTTGATATACCAGAGGAAATTAAGGTAAAACACTTTCTTTAGCTTTTGGAAGGAACGTATTTAGACCTTGAAGCCTGTGGTTGAAATGAATATCTTAGGCCTCTCTAGTATGACATCTTGGATGTTACAACACTTCAAATATGTCATGTCTGTAACCTCATGAGATATCTTCTAGAAAAACACCTCATGTTGATTTGAAAACTGTAAAGTTGAGAAGTTTTTTCCCTTGGTAGCTCTGTCCACGTGAATGCCCTCTGCTAGAAGATGTAACTTACTACAGATTTGTGTCTGAGCACTCTTTTTGTTTCTGGTCACTTGTGCCTGTTATGTTTAACGCACCCTTTAAGTTGTTCACAAACTATAGTCAGATTCTTTCTCAGCCTCCCTTTTCATAAGCAAGTTTATGTGTTTTCTTTGAAGGAACCTAAGTAGTTACTGAGGTGGCTCTGGGTGACTGTTTTGATTTTATATTTCATGGCATCATCACTCTTGTAATTTGTGAATTTTATTAGTATTGATTTTTAATGTTTGTTCCCAGATCCATAGGTAAAATGCCAAGTATCACTGGGCTTAGTGCTTGTCAGTGTAGAACTATCATAAAACAGTACAAAATACTCAAATTATTTGGCTTCAATACCCTAAATTCCTTATGAGCGTTCATTTAGACACTTCTCAGCCAATTTAGTTAATACTTAACTCTATGCAGTGCTTGTTATCTTTCACTTTAAAGATTGCTACGGTCAGATGGCAAGTATTAAGTTCACTTTATTTGTGTGCTAATATAATGACTGTGGTTACAAAACGTAAGTTGATTTCCTTTTTAGAAAAAAGAATTTTAAAGACTTTCTTCAGCTATTACTCTACAATAATTTTGTATTGGTTGGCTCCGTTATTTTTTGTCCTGTCAGACGTGCATTAATTGATTATTGTTTATTCCCTTAGGCCAGATCAGTAAATGTTACGGATTCTAAACGAGAAGATACTCCACCTCCTTGTACTAATTCCAGTCAGAAATTTGGTAAGTGCAAATACTTTTGCTTTAACTAGAGGAATAATGAATATACAAGGTGATATATGTCATTATGAAGTTTTAACATATGTTTTAAAATTCAAAAATATACCGTGAAAAGCATCCGTAGCTCATGGTATTTGTGCAGTTGTCCTTAGTGAACACCAGGCACTGGGGTTCTATTGTTGCAGAAGTAACAGTGTAGTAGTGTGTTGGTGAGGTAATGTTGACATCTCCAAAAAAACAGGTAAAAAAACTGATGTTAAGGTCTCCACTTAAAATTATCTTTCTTTGCAAAAACTTTCAAGAACGTAGCTTAAACCTGTGAATGTAGGAGTTGGCTAAAATCATTATTTATTTATTAATTTTTAAGTTAAGAATACAAAGTGTGATTTGTTTGAGCAAGATGATTCTGTTAGGAAAATCAAAAGTCGCAGATACTTTGATCGGCCATAGTAATATATAACTTTTGTCTGTGCTCTCTTCTATGTAAAAACTTTGAATGGGGAAAAAAAAACTGGTTTAGAAGACAAAGGAAATATTTCACAAGGTGAAGATTCTCAACAGAAGGAATCAACTAGTGAAGACCAGTCTACCCAGAGATCAACAAGGGGCCGAGCACGGAGGACAGTACATCCTGCTTCAGCAAAGCAGCGTGAAAAGGATTTGAATTTAAAAGCCATGCGGAGTCTGGAAAAAAAGAGCACCCAAGAGGAGATGGGAGAGATCAATACTTCACCTTCAGTAGCTAAAAATGAAGGAAGAGGAAGGAGAACAAACCGTTGTGTACAAGAAGAAATCGTTTCAAAGCACCCTGGTCAAGAAAAAGTTGAAACCATTTCACTTGTGGAACCATGTGGAGCTCCTCAAAGAACAAGAAGAGGTAAAAGGAAAGAACCGAAGGAGGTAGAACATCCGAGTGAGAATCTTGAGTCTTGTGTCAAAGATGCTTCAGTGCTACGAAAAGAACTTGCAAATATGAAAGAGACTTTGCAGGAATGTGGCATCAACGACGTATTAGAAACTGAAGATGATCCAACCGTGAAGACAGTGAGTGTATCCGGTAGCGTTCAAAATGAAAATGATCAGCTGCAAACAGGCGTAAAAATACCTGAAAACAAATCTGATGACGGTGGTGTAGAAGACAGTGAAGAACTGCTTCTGTCACCTGGGAAGAGGTCCAGAGGAGCAAAAAAAGTAGAAAACACAGAACCACCAATTCCACCTAAAAGGGGAAGAAGAGCTAAAAATGATCAACTTAAACAAGCTCCTTCAGAGGACCTTTACAGGACAACAAGGAGGCTTCGCAGAGACCCCCTGCTGATACAAAGAGATGAACCGACTTCTGACAAGGCTACTGAGACTGCCACAGCAGAAGGGGCTGAAAATGGAACTAAACTTGAAATAAAGGTAACGGAGAAAAGAGTTAAGACTTTAAGAAGTGCTAGAAAGCACTCAACTGAAGTGAAAGCAGATGTTTGCGGGATGGAAAATGAAAAGAAAACTGAAAACATTCAGAAAACTGAGGAAACTTCAGCTGAAACACAATCACACGTCGCAGGTGAGATTAAGGTATCTCAGGGACATGAAACAGAAAACGCTCAGGAAAATCCCACAGAGGCATCTCAAAGATTAAAGGCAGAGTCACCTTCTGGAGAGACAAACAAAATGCCAGTTACTGCTCTGAGCTTGGAAGCAAACAGACGTACAGTACAAGAAACAAACAGAACTAGAAACAGGAGAGGCAAAAATGGCTCTTGGGAGAAAAAGGCTGATGAATTTGCCGAAGATGTGAACAGCCTAGAACTAATTGCTCCCAAATTGAAGTCAGAAACAGAAAGGGATGAATCTTCTCTCAAAGATTCTTTGAGCTCTGCTTGTGTCAAGGGTACACACCAAGTCACAAAGGACCAGAAGGACCCAGCTGGCACCTCAGTACCTGCTGCAAACAGTAACACTCATGCTCGTGGCCGTCAAAAGCGGACAAGAAACGAACAGGGAATACTTACACCAAACACAACTGAAATCCCACAAGAGAATCAAGCCCCAACAAATGGAACTGCATTTAGAAGAGAGAGAGGTAGAAAAGTTACTTTTGAACTCAAAGAGGCCAGTTCCAAAGTGGTTGGAAGGAAAAGGAGTTTAACTGGAGATGACAAAGGAATAACTTACAAAGATGGTCCACATGAGACTTCAGAAAATCCTGCTTTACAAGTAAGGAGGAGCAGAAGAAAGCAAGTTGATTCTGTGCCACAACCACAAACAGCTTGTTCTGCCTTAATGGAAAACCAAACATTAGTTGCAGATCATAGTAAAGATGAGGCTTTTGTAGAGGAGCAAGATTCAGCTTTGGAAGCTACTCCCTCATCAGCAGAAGATAATCCACCGAGACGAGGGAGAAGGCGGGAGGTTGCTGCAGCATCACAAACATCTAGATCTCTTTCTGTCAGAAGAAGACGCAGGTTGCTGGAAGGTGAGGATCAAAAGATGGCTGGGAGAGAAGATCAAATCCCAGCTTCGGGAAATAAAACTTTGCAGGCAAAAGCAAATGCATCAGGGAGGGGCAAAAGGAAGAAGATTGATCTAGCACCAGAGGCAAAAAGTTCATCTTCTCTCTGGAGAAAATTTGACTCGCCAGAAACTGATAATAAAGAGGAAAGTGCTAATGAAGAACAAAATATTCCTTTGGAAGCGGTGTCCTGTGCAAACGAGAAGCCATTAGGAAGGGGCAGAAGGAAAGAAACTGCTCTGGCATCACACGCAACTAATTGCATTTCTCTTAGAGGAAAACGTGGTTTGGCAGCAGATAGCGGTAGAGAAGAAGCTGCTAAAGAAGATCAAAATGTTCCATTAGAAACTTTTGATTTATCTGTAAAAGAAAATCAACAAAGAGGCAGAAGGAAAGAAACTGACGTCTTGTTAGAAGCCACAAGTTCTGTTCAGGGAAAACGGGGCTTGTCAAAAGAAAGTGGTGGAAGGAATAATAATGGAGAAGCAAAAAAGCTAGTTCTGGAAAATTCTACTTCCCAAGAAAAAATGGATCTTTCAGAAGGGAACTTGAGGCAAACAATTACTTCACTGGCTCTTGGTTCCACCTCGCTTCAAGGTTTGCCAGAAGATGGTAAGAACGAAACTCCTGAAGAACAGCAGAGTAAGCTTTTGGGTGTAGCTCCATCTGCAAAAGAAAATTCATCAAGAGTGGGCAGAAAGAAAATAATTTCTTCAAAATCTGAAGAAACTGGTTCCGCTTCTCTCAGGGAAAAACCCAAAGACCGAGGTCAAAAGAGGATTCTAAAAGAAGGTGAAGGTACATCTCTAGAAAATAATTCACCCCAGGAAAAAACAAGGCAATTGAGGAATAAAAAGAAAAAGGTAGAATTCTCATCAGAGGCAGCTACTTCGACTTCTAGCCATAAAAACAGCGACTTGTCAGGAAACGATGACGCTTCAGAAACTCAAAACGTGTGTTTGACCTCCACTGGTTCCGAAAATAATAATCGGTCTGGAAAAGGAAAAGAGGTTAACCCTGTGCGACGGGCAACTTCCACCTCTCGCAGAAGAAAATGTCAGTTGCCAGCAGATGATGTAGCATCCAAAAAATTAAAATCAGGTGAGGCAAGAATTTGCTTTCTATTTTCTGAGTATAGCTCAGTTATTTATAGATATAACAATAATATGTACAAAGTTCTAGTGTTACTGTGGGCTGCCATGCTCTAATATAGAGAGCTCTTCAGTATAGCAAGGAGACTTACATAAAATAGGTTGTATGTTATCTTATATAAACAAGATGTTTTTCCTAAGTAGAAGGGATTTGGTTTTTGGGATACGACATATATTCTTCCTCTGTTGGGGTATTCAAATATCTTCCTGCTCTTCTAGAATACATTCTCACTCAATCCATAACAATAAATTGTAGTTTAGAGTAAATACAGCAACTAACTCACGTGCAGAAGGTAGTGGTAATGACAGAACACGAGAATCCCATGTTTGTAGCACTCATTGTTCATCTCGCTTTCTCCTAAATACGATCTAAGATCCCGCTTCTATGTCTCTAGGTTTTGGAGGACTTTAGGAGTCATCAACTGTTTTTTGAAGTTGATGCTAAAGGGCTTGAAGTTGTATTTGAGCTGAAAAGACAGCAAAAGTTCCTTGTGTTCCCCATTTCCTCCTTTCCTGTTCTGCTTTCCCCAAACCAATAGAGCTCTTGCTGCAGACATCAAAAATATTCCCTGGAATTTTCAGCTTGATGTGATACAACTTAAAAACTACCACGACACAATTAGAAAATACTATCAAATAAATATGCAAATGGAAATAACAATGACTCTTTAGAGCTGCATATTGAGAAATTTCTGGCCAAATTGTGTTAAAAACTTTATCGTGGTTTGTCCATGCCCTTGGTCCGTTTCTCTTTGGCTCTTTCCCTTTTTTTATCGCGTATGCTTATCCTCGTATAACACATACATCTGTTTTGCTATGTATCTTCTCTTCATTTATTGAATTTTCTTTCGTTTCCCTTTACATGTTTGCTATTTCCTGCTTCCTGAAACTGAATCTATTGACTTGCCGAATGATTGATTCCTTCTGATGCTGTACTACCTGCCTGGATGGCCTCTCTTTGGGGAGGTCACCTCACCCCACATGGAATTTAGTGACAATTTCTATGTCTGGTGCTTGGGTTGATGCTTCTCTCTTGGAGCAGCTTAACTTTTCTGTGCTATGCAGATACTTACGGGTAACAGCCTGGCTTTCCAGCTTTATCTGGACCATAAAACAGTTGCTATATATACCTTTTGGCAGGATATTTCTTCGATGTTGACCATATTTTAGTTTTACAGAGCAGTAGAAAGAATTTTAGCTAAAACGGTAGCTAATTGGGTTTGGTGCTCTCATTAATGTTAACCTACTTTCAGAAATAGCAGTAAGTCCTCGGGGATCTCTCTTAAAGGATATTGGATGTGCATAACGATGGGGTTTGTAACTGGTTTGTTGAATTCATAGATGTGATCTTTGGAATGTAGTCAGAAGGGACATTGCCTTTAAAAACAATGTAACAGGATTGAATTTTGTATAAAATGTTTGGTTTATGATACAAATTTACAGTTATTTTGTGTGTGTGTACAAATAGATAATGATGAAAATAGATCGCTACAAAGAGGAAGAAGAAACAAAACTAAACTCTGCGAAGAGGCTGTGAGTGCTACTCGGGCTGCTGAAGGGACGGACAGGAGGACGAGATCGACCACGAGAGCAAGCACAAGAACAAGAAAATAGTCCTAACAGTCACAGAACCAGTTTTTAAATCAATTCAGTAATTGAAATTGCAGGGTTTTAAATGTGAATTGATTTGCACTCAGATTTTGTAAAGCAATCACTGCAAAATACAGCAACAGATAGCAAAATATGTTTGTTCATGTGCTTACAGATACAGCGTAGATATTTGTTTTAATAGATTTGTCGATGTGCAGTGGGCTCTAAACCACGGGGTGCTTGTGCAAAGCTGCCAACATAAAAAATAAATCTTTTTGTAACAGTTTTTATCCCTCTTTCTCTGGTAATCAGTGCAGCAGTCAGGAAGCCATATTGCTTTACTGCCACTTTAATTGTAAGCTATTTTCTGCTTAAATTTTCATGTGCTTAAGTCTTTTTTTTTATTGCAGTTCTGTAAATATTCTTTAAAAACCTATAGATGTATTAGCAGAATTATACTCAAATTTTGATAATTTTTTTTTTAAAAAAAAAATCAACTTAAGTTTGTTGTACTTAAAAGTGCAGATTTGTAAGTCATTAAAATTGTTAACAGTTTGGGACTTTGTGTGTTTTCTGTTCTTAAGAACAGTTAAGGATGTGTAATTACTGTCCTCTGACAAGCATTATTTCAAGCCACATTCTTTCTAGCCACAAGGCACGGTTTTGAGAGTGTACCCTGGGTCTTCTGCAGCTTCCTCTTACTGTCTTAAATGCAGAGAGGGAGAAAATTCACCTTGGGCATCTAAGTATTGTGTGGTATTAAGACCAGAGTTAAAAGCCTACCTTTTTATGTTGTTTATGAGGAGTTACAGGTGTTTCTACAGAAGGACAGTTGGGTGGTGCTGAGGAACATGGGTTTGTGATGGTTTTTGCCGGTGTTGAGTTGATGATTGGATCTGAAAGGTCCCTTCAACCTGGTCAGTTCTGTGTTGTTTGGATGTTCTTGTCAGCTCTTCTTTTTGGGAATGACAATGAATGGCCTTTTCTTCAGGTGAGTTTTGTTTGTGAAATTTCTTCTCATTCTTCAAAAGCCAAAACAGTCAGATTGAGTAAGAAATGTGTTGGATGCTGTCTGGGCATTCAGAGCTCAGATTTGATACAATATGAAGAATTTTTTTTTTTAAGTTAATTAAGTGTTTTTAATATGTGGAATGTGCCGTGTCCATATTCATAGTCTTAAATGCTTTGGGCACATTATCCAATTATAATGCGCTTTATTTTTTTTCTAGACTTCAATTCTAGTATGTAGATTTGAAGTGTAAGATGTTGTAGATCGAGTAATATTTTGAAATGAGCTCTGTTGCTTCCCGCCTGTGTTTGCTCCACTGTAGTTACGTGCTTTCCACTGATCAGGACCAGTGGATGGTCTGTTCCTCTGGAAATAGCAGCAACCCCCAGGCCTTGTTTGTGGTTAGATCCAGCACACGGTGCTGGTTATTGCTATAGGATTGAGGAGTCCTTCTCCAGCTGTGATTTAAGCCTTCCAGATGTGAGGAACATCTTTACCCAGAATATTTAATTGATTTATGGCAGAGGATTTGCAGTATTCCCAACTTTCAGGTCGTGTAGCTTCATGCATCTTGTCACAGTAGCTGAAGCAATACTTCTGGACTGTTAATTTCCAAGAATTTTTGGGAATTGTACCTGTTCTATTAGATCTATATTTATATTAACTCCCAACAGGATGAGGAGCCTTCTCCAGTTTCCTCTCGCCCTACAAAAGGGTGGTCTCTTTCCCTTTGCGCTTGGTTGCTGGCTCTAACTCTACCTAATTGCAAAACAGATCCCAGAACTCCACCCTTCATGAACCTAATGCTCTATCACCCCCTTCTGGCCGCTTCCTAGAAGTATCCCCCATTGTTTCTGAGGAGTAATGAATGACAACATCCAGAGAACGTGAAATACTAAACGATATCAAGGTAAACGCGTTGGGAGAGCGTTGCTGTATGTGCCGTTGTGTTAATCGGTGTATTTTATGTTGCAGAGGATACTTCTCTCTGGAGAGAGAGTCTGGAGAGTTCTCCTTTTCCTTGACATCCAACTCCTCAAGAAATCATTTATGCGCTTGTGGCATCCTGTTTGCTGTTTGATCCATCTGAAGGAAGGTTTTGGCTCAGAACTTGGCCGTTCTGCTCCACGGCTGCTCAGCTTCCACCTTTACATCTCACCAAATCGTGAGGAGTTTTTCCTACTGCCTGTCCTGATTGCATCAACACAGCAAGTTCTTATTTTGGCTCAGTAGCCTTTGCTGTGACATGTGGATAGGAAGAGGAAATTCAGTAATGCTTGAACCTTTTGAGGCTTTTGATCGAAATACCCTTCTTCCAGGTGAGCCCCGCCGGTTTTTGAGTTCACATCTGTAGATTTTTTTCTGTTTTCCTACTTCTATAATAGAATCAACTGTGTATAAGGAGCTGTACCTCCCTTCTCTCTCTAAATTTTCTTTGATATCATTCAAGCCAGTAATTTCTGGCCTGATGATTAATTAAAGTCTTAACGCAGAGGCCAGGACTTTTTCCAGAACAGCAGAAAATGGTGCTGAAGGTGATTACTCGGAGAAAACACTCCAGTTCTAATTGCAGCTGTTTCCTACAGTTATGATGGGTCACGCCATCTTCCCACATTTAGATAGTGAGCACTGAGTGGTGAAACATCCTCTGCAGCTTATCGGGCTTATTAATTTGAGCTCCAATCCACAAGAAGGTAACTGTTGTGTGTTTGTTTTCTGTTGAGCAGCTAATGCCCACTCTAAATAAATGGGCTTTAAATACCTACGTTATAACTAAAAAATTGTCCATAACTTAACAGCTGGCTGTGTCTGCCGAGATACCGGAGAAGACAATGTCTCTCTTAACAAAATAGGTCCTAATGGCCTATTGAGACAGTACAAGAGATTCCCTCCAGAAATGATTTGATGGTTTTGTCCTTTTACTCTTAAAAATCAACCTAGTCCTAATGACACTGATAGGAAGAGTGCCAGACTCTTTTCAAACTTCTCTTAAGAAGTCCTTGGAGGACTGCTTTGAGTTGCTGTGTACGTGACTTTAGGGAGAAAATAGTTAAATAAGGATTTACATTCCCATGACAAGATTCCCTTCAACGAAAGCAATACACAAGATTAAATACAAGTTTAGATTTTAGCTGTGGATTAGATTCCAAGGTATGAGCTGTTTAAATATTTTTGCTCTTTTCTAGCTGAAGGAAGTGCAGCAGAACGAAATTAGCTTTTTAGAGCTGAGTTACAGTACGAATAATAGTAACTATTGTTTTCTGTTACATCAGTATACCCGTTTCTAACCACGCTGTATAATTAATACTTCGTACATTTAATATCTGTGTATTCCAGTCCTAACTGAATGGTGATCCATGGACCAAGACCGCTTCACCCATCTCCTGGCTGCTCTTGCTCCAGTCCAGCGCTCAGGACACTCTGAGGTAACACCCACTTGTTCACAAATTTGCACGGGGATGGTTTGGGAGCTGGTACCAGAAAATGTCCGTTTTGGAGAACCATCTCGCAATGGCAAATATGAACTTGTAGTATCATAGTAATTCAGGTGGACAGAGAGGAAACGCCACCTTATCTCCCGAACTTCACAGTCAGTTTGTAACAAGGGAAAATACAAACCCTGGAATTATTTTCTGTAAGAAAGCACGCAAAAATTACCTTACAATTTGTTCTCAAGTATAGATAAGCATCTCAAATGAAGTTAATCTTCCCCCAAAGACCTTGCTGACAAATACGGATGTGTGGTTGTCATCTCATACCATGTGTCACTTGTTATCTCTCGAGTTCACACCTATTCTCAGGTCCTTTCAGGAAACTCTTGATATTTCCAAAATATGTATCCTCTGTACATTAAAAATGCTAGTAACAGCCAGATATTTATGCCTATTCAGGAAACTTAATGCCTAGTTTTTAAAAAAAAACAAATCTCTAGAGCTGCAAAACAGCTGACAGAATAATTCCCAAACTGTAATACTTCCGTTTCACTCTTTTTATTTTAAATTTGTTTCTGGTAGGGTTTTTGCTTTTCTTGATCGTCCCGACAAAAGATGAAATCAGCCGGGCAGATACTGAAATTGGGTAAAGTACTTCTGGCTTTTTCTTTTCTAATGAAACTCCTTGGGAATCAGAACATGAACCCCAAATAGATGGTGAAGGCCTTAAAGGATGCAAATCACAATTGTTTTTACTCTGCCACAATGTCTGCTAAAAAACAGGCTGTTTTTCTAAGTCTTATGGTAAATAAATATTCCAGGGAACAACACGGGTCTCTGTGCAAAACTTCTCAATGTAAAATTGAAATATAGTAAAAGTTAAAGTGCGTTAAAACAGTTCAAAGGTGCTATAATGCTCATATTTGATATAAATCGTAAAATATTCTGTGAGGAGATATTTATAATTATCAACTACCTCAATTTATTAACCTTTGGGAGTGCATTTACAGTGTCATTTTCTGTCCCAGAGCATGAGCTATAAGTGATTGCAGCAATGATACAACTAATTTTTTAATGCGCTGTTGGAAGAATGCAGTTTGTATTTCATTTAAAGAAACACTTGCATGATTTTTAAGTGGCATAATGTGAAAATTAAAGATGGAGAAACAGGTGACCTCTAGTGTTGGAAGAGTTTTTGCAGTTCTTAACATCAGGAGGGATCGAAGTGTCAGGCAGAGGTTGCCATAATGTGTTTGTCCGCACTAAAGCTTTTCTGTCCTGGATAGTGTGTGGCTTATCCACCTGATTGGGATGTTTTGATTGTGAATTTTGAAAGAATGGAATGAAATTTCTATATATGTCTCACTGCTTTTAGTGCCTTGGTCCTAGAAAGCTTTTGTTTGATGATGGTTAAAAAAAACCCAATTGACTTTTCTTATTTTTTTGTAACAACTTAGAGTTTCAGGGATGCATAAAAATGTGCTTAGAGTTGTCCATGGCTATGTTTGCATTTACATGTTTCTATGTAAATATATCTATGTATTTTTGTAGCTACAAATCTATTTAAAAGATGATTATACATGGTAAAAGACAATAGAGAATTAATAATAAGGAGTGGTGGTGAACTTCCATGGTCAAATAACACTTGAGAAAACCAACCCAAACCCATAACTGCCAGCCTTTCCATCAGAAGGTTTGCTTTAGACCAAAGAGAGGTGGGGGAAAAGAACAGCGTAAGAAATATTACATTATGAAATGCTAAACCAAATGTACTTTTTCTGTCCAAAAGAAACAACAATATTCCAGAAATACCAGCAAGAATGTTAATATAAGATCAACAATTTTTTTCAGGAGTGGTATAAAATATACTCTTTAAAAGGCTGTTACTTTGTGTTACTTTTAAATAAAATGTAATGTGGGTATAGTAAGTGCACATACAGTCAGAATATTTCTTGTTTGTTTTTGTGTTTAAAAGCATGGTCACACCTTATTAAATGTGGTCACAGAACTGTTGACTAAAAGCCCAGCTTTAGAAGATAACTCAGTATTCAGACTTGGTAAGTGATCTTCAACCAATAGTGAAGAAGAAATAAATATTTTAAACCTTGTTTTCAATGGAGAGAGCTGACTGTTGAAGATATTTAGCATCATAGAATTGTTTAGGTTGGAAAAGAGCTTTAAGATCCTCGCGTCCAACTGTAAACCTAACACTGCCAAGTCCACCCCTAAACCATGTCCCTCAGTGCCAGATCTACACGTCTTTTAAATACCACCGGGGTATTTATTGTTTAAGCAGGAGATGTTACCCTATTTTTCTAGGTGTTGGTATGAGCAGCCTTTTGATGGCATTTTCACTCCTGTGCTGTTGATTGTCACCGTCCTACATTAGTTCACTGTGAGAATCTAGGTATATACTCCAAATTTAATCTCTAGGCTTATTAAAAATATATGGACTTTCTACTTCCATTACATAAATAAGGTTGAAAAAGCAACTTGATTGTCATGGAAGGTTTAAAAGCCTCCCAAAAATTCCTGACAACAAAACCGGATTTTAATATTTCAAACCTGCTTTGTAATCAATGCCACAGTTCTGTCTGTTCCTGACATTCTCTTTCAGATCCAATATCCTTTCCCAATGCTGTAACTTCTTGGCTTGAAAGAGTTTCTTGACGGCAAGATCAGCTGCTTAATTACATGAGGTGCAGAAAGAAAACTTGTATTGGTTTGAATTTTCCACCTTTTAATTTGTATCCTTCCATGGCATTCCTCTCCTGACTCGACACCGAGGTGCGACGCTGTTTGGAGAGAGGCATGTGATTGTAGTTGTTAACCTTGATGCCGAGTCGTAAACACTCTTAGGTTTGATAATTTCCCAAAGGCTGAGATCTGATGGAGGCAATTCTCCAAGATTAAAAGGTATCAGGTAATTGATGATCTTTGAGGATGTTGTCTCCATAGATTCCCACTTCAGCTTCCTTGCCTCTTCCTTTAGAATATAATTTGTGGCTGATACTCGGAGGAGGTCACAAAAAAAAAAATGGAGGCAGGTGGGACTTTTTAAAAAAATTTAAAAAAAAAATAATTCCATGTGAGGTTACATACAACTCCAAAAGTCTTTATTAGGGAATATTCTCAGGCTTGCGACTAGAGGGTACCTGCACTTCAAAGGCTTCAATTTGTGGAGGCAATAAAACTAGAAGAGCATGTCATGAAGTAACCTTTCCTTTTACAGTACTAAAAAAGGTAACGAAAACCCAACCAGAATTTTAACTGGCAGGTATATTGGGTCATCTGAGAGCTTTTTACGGCACTCAGGATAGATACTAATAGCTTTTTATGGTCCACGAGTCGCTATCTATGCCTAGCAGGGATTTTAGTACCTGTCAATCTGTGCTAAGCACCGTCATCCTCACTTTTCCTCGAAGTCCTGTGCATGATAAAGAAAACAGCAATAGATATAAGCATCAAAAATTGGAAAAACATCAGTGTATTGGAAAACTCAAGAAAAATTAGTGATTTTTTTCTTTTAAAATGAGTTTAAGAAAGTTCTCCATATTAATATAGTACAGTTTGATTATTTTTTTTTCAAGAAGGAATTTTTAAATTCCAGTAGAATGCAGGATAGTATGTGGATAGTATGTGATATTTGGTAGCCAAAGCTTCTAAGAATAGATGGCAGAAGTAACAATGAGCAAAACTTTCCACTAACTTTCACTGTAAAGTATCAATTTTAACTAGAACCCAGTAAAACTGTGCTGGTCCTGTGGAAAGCCATCTACTTACCCATCCTGGTCCAAACTGGGTATCATTCTCGTACGTGGTCTCTCTGTACTGGCCACTTAGGAAAAGGTGGCCGTATCCCCATTTAAAAACTGTGATTTATGTTACATGATACCTGAACACAGGCAGGTCTGTATCTTTTCAAAAGTCATATTTTATACTGCATATTTTATACTTAGGGGAAAAAAAAGATACTGTACTATTTAAGAGTGTAGAAAGTAAACTGCAAATCATATTCCCTGCTAAATGCCTTATGAACTCGGAGACCTATAGTCAGAATTCATAATTAAGGATAGTTATACCCTATAAACACAGGGAGGAAAAAAGTATTTCAATATCCAGGTACATCTGATTTTGAGCTTTGTAATTCAGGATATTCCCTTCAGTAAGAGGATCATATTTTCTAGGAAAAAACATAGTTTTTGAAGTGCTAACGTGGTGGAACGGAAATTGGGATGTTCTGCAGTTAAGAGCCTTTTCCAGGCTGCTGTATATGGGCATGGAAGAACGTAAGGAAATTTAAATGGTTACTGTGTGGCACAGCCATGAGTTCATGATCTCTCCTGCTTCTTTCAGAGGGAGCTGCATCTACGTCTTTCTCAAATATATTTAGTTTTGCAACTCTAGAAGTATTTTGAAACTCGGTGTCTATGAAGACCAGGAAAAGATGCAGGTTTTATTGCTTTTAAGGTGAAACAAATTTTCCTAAAAATCAACTAATCAGAGCTGTAAATGTTATTTGAAGGCTGGGCTTTTCTTAGCCACCTAATGTCTGTTTACCAGGTAAATCTCGCACTGTCGTAAATCCTTGATTTTCTTTGAAAGAGAAGGTATTCCACCAGCGAACCAAAACTGTGTGGCATCAACTTTGTAATTAATACCTTGCGTGTGTTCGTAAAGCTCTGAATGACCTATTTTTAAATAGTGGAAGATGATAAAACCCTCTAGGAGGGTCGGCGAGATCGCTTTGTCATAAATCACGCATAAGACAAGTCGAGGGCCAAATGAATTTTAATTGAACTCACGGAGAGCATGTTTCTAGTCAAAGCCTGCAACTAAATTTACAACTAAAACTGAGACTTCCGGCAGTCTAATCTGTCAGATGGACCAGGATTAAAACCACTGGTTTTTATATGTTGAAGTTCAAGTCTGTCAATTTACCAAGATACAATCATATAATCATTATATATGTACACTGTGTAAACATATATTTTAGTGTCTTTTAGAGTATGTGCCTTACTTTGTAGCCCTTCTCTTAAAACGCGTGTGATTACTAGCAGCAAAGTCAAGACCACCAATTAGCACCAGCTAATTTTTCTCCTTTTCCTTTGTTACTCTCTATATTGTTCATTAGCTGTGTACCTCATATCAATTAGGGACGGAGGCAGGCACAAAGACTAATTTGATCACCGGGAGACTTGCCTCCCAAGATCCCTGTGTAGTCAGCAGAGACACGGTGCTTCCTCCAGGGCACTTAAGCCTGGGTTTCTGCTCTCATTCACCCTCTAGAGAAGCCTCCTCCTTTCCATTAACTAAAGGGAAAGACGAGCGTCCCCAGGCAAAAGCTGGCCCTTCTCAACCGCACTCCCCTTTTAATAAAGGAAGTCATGGACCCAGTTTGACTTTTGAGTTTCAGGGCCAAGATGCTCGTCCTACCACGGTGAGAAGAGGCCAGTCCACGTCACCCAATGAAATATGGACACCACCTTCCCAACCCACCTCTTCCCAGCTTGTTTTTGGCCGTAAGATGGGGATTGTCCACAGACTCAACACGTTCCTCTTGGCAAGCTCCTGTGTTTTCTCAGGACACCACTGGCCTCACCAACGCAAGATCGGGGTGGAATGGGAGAGTGATGAGTTAAAATTGTTCAGTAATGTTGGATGGGGCACCTATTTCCTAGAATCGGAGAATCATTTAGGTTGGAAAAGACCTTTAAGACCACTGAGTCCAACCATAAGACCTATTTCACAGACCTAGTCATTGCTATCACTATAAATGTAAACTTTTAAAGTTTCACTTAAATTTATTTTAAAGAAGAAACCCCTTCGCATTGCACACTGTTATTCCCCTTTTAATGCCAACTTTTAAAAGGCAAAATCCTGCCCCGGGTTAGGATGGCAAAGCAGATCTTGGCTGTCTCTTAAAGACACGATAAACAGCGTCCTAAAAGGAGGTGCATCCTCCAGAAAGGTTCGGGAGACCCCACACGGATTGGTCCTTCCTCCTTAGTGTTTGACCCATAATACAGCTGTAAGCGGATTTAATACCTTTTCCTATTTAAAATTGCCTTGTCATTTGAGTAATGAGTTCTCCGTGCTTTACGATGGAAAAGATTACAATTGAGTTTTATTTTAGGTAGGGCGGCCAACTAATTTGTTAAACTACTTTGGCAGCCCAGGTGTGTTGCTAACTGAACCAAAATTATTAACCTTAATACAATTTTTAAACAATTATTAAGCTAATCGGATGCAAATTAAACAAAATGAACCCATAAATATATGTGTTTTTCAAATTAGTAATTGGATTTTTTGATGATCTTTGGCTTGACATTGATAAGCTGCTTCTCATAACAGTCTAATTAGGCAATATGTAAACTTTGGCATTCGGTTCTGTCCTAGTGGCTTTTTCAAATGATGTTTGTAAAATTTGCAATTTCATATTACAGATTAAAAATTAAAAACTGCAGGAGGCTAACATTAAAATGAGAATTCATTTCATGGAAAGCCCTGTAGACAAAATTCACCCTAATAGAATTGTGCATAAGGGGCTGCAAATCATGATCTATAGTTACACTGGGGAAGGCTTGTCAAAACCAGTATTGTTGGCCTGTAGTTCTATTCACAGTATTAAACCCATCAGTGAAGTCACTTTGGGGAAAATGCGAACATTATCAAAGAACAGTAAATTAGCAAGAAATTAAAGCATATACCCTTGCATTTCCAAAACAAAAGATCCCTTCATTAAAAACCTTTCATCAGTGGTTTAATATTCATAGCAGTAATTTGCATAACTAAATCAGTTTTCACTGATGAGAGACGACCAAAGTTTTTTCACTAATTTCGTTTTTGAATGAGCTCTCTAAGTTTTTTGTTTTTTTTTTTTTGATTAAAATTTCACACCAGTAGTTGAGCAGAATTGAATATGCGACTTAACGGTATTTGTGAGCATCATCTTTGAAAATGCTGGGTTAAACGCTGCCGCCGCGCGAAAAAGAAAGGGTTTGGGCTGCTTTATTTACCTTTCCGGCATCTATCCCTCCCGTCTGGAGTCCCTCTTAAATTCCAGCCCGAAAACCTAGGGCTTGGTTGGTTTTTATTCGCTTTTTCACCTTCTTTTACCTGTACAAATACACAGAACAAAAAGATGACACAGAAGATCTGGTAATTAAGCAAAGTCATTAGAGCGCACATGTTAAGAACTTTTAATCTCTCTCGGAAAGTGATACCCTTTTTCTAGGTCTGTTTTTTTAAAAGAAATGTTTTGAAAAGACCAGTTCCCTTGGGAAAAGCAGAAAGGAAGGAGGCAAAACGTCTGCCTTGGGGGACGAAGACAGAAAAGTATTTTTCAGTGTGTAAAATACCCGTGGATTGTGCTCAGGACCATATAATAGCCCTTCCAGAAACCACTTTAAACTGTGTGTTTAAGAAATAATGAGAGTTAATTCTGAGTCACGGCGAGAGGCAGCGGGTAACCAGCCATGCAGTGTTTAGGGGTAGGTTCTCTCTGCACTGATTTGTTAAACTGAAATGATTTAATTCACTGGCATCCTGACGTGGCTTTGGTCACACAACTGTATTGACAACAGGACACTTACAGGCGCAGTTTTAGTGTTCTCCACTCCATAATCTGATTTCAAGTAAATTAGTTTCAAGCAAATAAATGTCCGTGTTCAGAAAAGATAAGTTGATTAGCAGTTACTGATTTATCTGATTTTTTTTTTTAACTGACCAACACTGAAACTTAAGTTAAAACACAAAATATGAGAGAGTGAAAACGAAGAGTCCTGTTTATATGCAGAGAAACAGAAGACAACTGTAGTAACCTCAGCAAAGTTCTCATTTCTCCTTTTCTTCTCCAAATCTTTTCTCTTGTTATCATTAGGACTGGACTAATGATAGCACTACTTCAAAGTATTTAATGTTTACTGGTGTGTCCTGTGTGCACTTAATTGTTCAAAGGTGAGATTTCCAAACTTCTTACTTAACCAGTGACTGTATTTCGTGCAGTCGTGACAGTTTAGTTCTACCTTTTTGTAAATACATGACGATATTCATTACCAATGAAGCGCGGAGAAGGTCTCGTGAGGGGTTTCTCCACTGCCACGATGGGCACTGATCATCACTAGGCAGAAGTTATCAACTCTGGTAAGTTTTTATGCCATTTCTCTGCTTCCCCTGCATCATTTATGGTGGGGAATGTGCTGGCTGTCACTCTAGGCCAAAACTTCTTGTATTCACTTTGTTATTTTTTGTTTGCAAACCGCACTTGACAGAGCCCTTCGTGTCAAGCAGAAGAGGTGATTTTTGCAGGCCTTGCTCGCTGGGGGACACCAAAAGTTGCACATCCCGTGGCATGAACCGAGCTCCTGCCGCTTCTGACTGCGGGTTGCAAAGGTCCAACAAGGTGAGCTCAGCTTTTCTGTCCTACCTACATCACACTTGGAGACCACGATGGTGCTGCTGAGGTGGAAACGCAGGAGAAGCTTTTCATATTGGCTTGGTTGTGTTGGCAAAGTCATTGGAGGTCTCCTCATGGGGAGAGAAAAGCCATTCAGGGTTTTCTACCATTCATATAGAACCTGGACAAATATTTTTGACTCGATGCTTTTTTTAATAAAATCATTAAAAAGTCACAACTTTATGAGGTATTTCACTGTAATAAGCATGTGGTCTAGTGGAAGGTGTCCCTGCCCGTGGCAGGACGTTGGAACTCGATGGTCTTTAAGGTCCCTTCCAACCTGAACCATTCTATGAATGAAACCCATCAGTAAATGGACATTCTGGACTTTATAACCTGGTGTTCTTCTATGTCTAATGTAATGAAAACTCTTTCTATTTAGGTAAAAGAGTTGCCTGCGGGTCTAAAACCAGTGTGGTAACCTGCCTCGGGAGCTGGGACTGTGTGGACCAAGAGGTCTTCATTTTTTCAGGGTCCCCTTTGACTTTTTGGATGCCAACAAATAATATCGGTGCAGATACTGACAGGCTTTTCCAACTTTATGCCCCCTTTTTAAAGAAAGGCTTAGTCATTTCCTTGGCAGGTGACTTTTTAGGCTTTATTTCAAGGGTGATGGGATTCACTCTAGTATTTAATTTTAGTGGTGGGAACTGGCTATGGAGTATTTTGTTTACGTACCCTTATTACTACTTTTCCACAATTTTCTCCCTTATGTACCAAGGTGGCAACCCATCATGTGATCCCCCTAGTATCAGGTATCATGTTACTGCCAAAAATTACGTTTTTTGAAACCAGCTTTTCTGGCCTTGTTTAATAACGTAGCTCTAAGCTTTGTCATCCTTGTTTCCTGAACTTTATTTCTAATTTCTAATTTAGTGTGTGTATTTTGTATTGTCAAAAGGGCTGCAAACAGCCTGCTGAAGTGATATGGGCAGGATCTGAAAGAAGATGAGAATAAACACCTCTGGTTAGTTTTTGTGCCACTCTGATAATTTTTTAAACAATTTGAGAATTTTTTTTCTTCCTGGAAGGAAATTTAGGGTTAGTGAAAACCACCAGGATGCCCCTGAAGGGTAAAGGGAGAAGGACCTTAATAGCAAACGTGGATGTTTCTTGCTTTTTTGTTTTCTTCTGTCGTTTCTTTGAATGATTCATTCCATTAGAAGAAGTATTTTATCATTTTCTTTGGCTCCAAAATGAGTGATAATAAACAGTGCCCAACTGCAAAGGAATGAAAGGAGTCAAGATAAACAACAGCCGCTTGTTGTTTCCATTAATCAAATCTACTTGTACGAATACCAAAGTGTCCCCTTTGCTGTTTCAAAAGGCAAGACTGTAACGAACATGGAGGTGTTTCATGTACTAGTAATTATGCATCGTCATTAAAAGTTCCTTAAGAAAGAAGCAAGTGGAACCCTCTAAAATAGAGATCCTAATATCTCTGCAAAGCTGAAATTGCTTGTTCTAACATAAACTCTTTACAGCCTGTGTATGAGGGAAGTAAAGCAAACCTGAACTAAACAGCCCACCAAAATCCATATGATTAATAAAGTTTCCATTTAAAAAAAACAACCTAATTTCCATCAATGTGTTCCTTGTTAGGCATCTGGACAAGGCAGAAGAACAAAAAAAGGAGAGGCAGTTGGTTATTTTGCTTAATTATACAACGATAATCAATTTGGATAATATAAGAATGACTTCAATTTAAGGATCTATTATTATATTTATATATAATATAAAATATATAGAATATATATATTTTATATATATATTTATTATAATAATGACAAAGACTGAAATTTTGCTATTAAATTATTGACTTAATACAGACTAAAATACAAATTTTACTAAAAGTGTACGGTCTCCATCAGTTACCGTCTTTTCACAGGAATTATTTGTGCAAGTGTAGAATACCCATTTTAAAATGGAAGCTGAGACACTTGGGGAGGTAAGTTTACAATGTGTAAGTGGTTGGGTAAAATAAACGTTGTTCTAAATACCATTTTTATCTGTTTTGCAGTGCTGCTTGCCCTGTTATTGCAGTGTCTCAGTAAGTATCGTGTGCGTGACTAAGCCAAAATGTTCCATGCAAAACTTTTTTGAGGTTTGAATTATTTTTTTTTTTTCTTCAATATAATATCATCTGGATTTCTAAAGAAATCCTAGTGGTAGCCTCTGACCCAAATGTACATCAAGTGCTGTTCCCCTATGGCCCTGGCCTATTTATTGCTTTCCTGAGTACTTGAGTTCAAGCAGGAGCTCGGAACAAAATTGAAAATGAGCTTGGGGTCTTTTTCTAGTCCCAATTTGTTCACTTCCAAAACCACTACCCAATTTAGCGCAATCGGCAGCGGCTGCTCAAGAGAGGGCAAAAGCTTGGAATAACAGGGATGCAGGAGGGCAGGACCGAAGCGTGCTGGCAAAACAGCATGGAAGAGCTTTTCCAGCCTGATGGAATCTCTCAGCTGTGTGAGCGTGACAATTAGCATGCAAAACCGAAGAAGACAAAAAAGGAAGGTTTTTTTTTTTCTCTCCTCTAGTGCCTGTTCAGAATATGTGTGTTTAAGTGTGTAATGTATTCTGGCAGCAAGGCGACTAAATCACTGCTCCTGACTAAATACCGATGCGCTGCTGTTTATCAAAGGTGCTGCTGTATCGCAGAGGTGAAAACGGCTGATAAGCGAGCGGTGTTGTTACATGTTATCAGAAGAAACATTTCTGTTTTCCTTTGTCCCCGATGCAGGAGGGAAGTACCTGCCACCGACGTGATCGAGAAGTGCTTTAATGTGCAGAGAAAAGATTTGTGGTTGAAACGGCAAAGAGCTGGGCACCGCTGTTTGCCCACTGAAGTCATGAGAGTTGAGCGCCCAGCAGCTTCCACAGGTGGTTTGTAGATTTACTGGTTGTCCAGACTCAAAACATGTATTTTATTTTTATAGAGAGGCATGGCTTGCTGCCAGTGGTTTCCATTCTTCTGAAAAGAATGGAAAGAAATCACATTAAGACAGACAAATAAGTATTTATTTTTTTTACTTATCATTTACATTTTCAGCCTTCTTCACAGACAAATACTTATTTGTCTGTGAAGAAGGCTGAAAATGTAAATGATAAATAAAAAAATCAGGTCTCTTGTCCTAGTGGAAAAATCTTGAAAAGAAAATGTACCATTAGATTACTTAAATTTACTGCCCCAGATTAGTCTCTTCAGTAATCTTCGTGTACCAGGACTCCTCTTTCTCCTGCTTCAGGTTATTTTCTGGCGTACAGCAGTTGCTGTACATCATCTGCACTTGATTTTGTAAATACCTGACTATTAGCACTTTAATTGTTTTTGGGTAAACGATAGGCATACATGAAAACTCTCCTGCTATAAACTAGTAGAAAAATCTACTAATTAAAACCAAAAAACAAAGTAAGAAAAGCAGTAAAATCAAAGACTTAAAAATTCAAAAGAAAACTCGAACAAGCTTTTTTGGTTTGCTTGAGGTATTGATGGAGCAGCGAAAGAAAACATACACAGAGGTTCTTCTGTAACTGTTTCTTTATGTTATATTCCTGTTCTCCTGACGTTTTTTCCCTCCGTTTCACATACATTCCATGTCAAGAGACACCCATCACTCAGCAAAGCAGATGCTGGGACTAGGCAGAAAGAGAATCAAACCTTTAATAATTTTGCTTTTGAGATATTGAGGTGATCTTATTTCATCTGTGCTTTTAAGGTGCATTTATTAAAAATACATGTACCTGAATCTGTGATTTATATAGATGGTGTGTGAAAACAGACTTCCTCCTGCAATTAATTATGCCTACAGCTGCCTCAACTAGAAGCGTTTACTCTTGGCAGGTAAAAAAAAAAAAAAAAATCTCTTCTGCCCACACATATATACAATTTAAAAAAGACTGTAATAGGAGGAAAGACTTCTTTTCTTTTCAAGTATTCGGCATGAGCTATATTGATACAATTTTTCTAGTGTAAGCGCATTAACGACGGATTTGGCTTTAGAAAAGATGAAGCAGTTAAATGTTGAACGGGGTATTTGTTATAGTACTTTTAATCTTCTTTCAAAATTGTAGGATATGATTCTTCTTAGACTCTCTCGCCTCTCTCTTTTGGCCAAGAAGCCCTTGGCTGTTCCAGGCGTTTACATGTTAAGATTAAGAACAGTCAAGCACTTGCAGCTCTTTTCCGTTCTTCTGAAGTCCTTGTTTCACTGGGATCAGCCTGAAAAGAAGAGGTACTTTTTTCTTTTTCCTGCCCTGTCACTTTTTTTTTCTGGTAAACTTCATTTTTTTAACATATTTTTGTTCTTAGTCCAGTTCTTTTAGCCAGGTGGGATGAAGACTGCTAGGTACCTGGGTCAAGTCCATCAGTGCCAGCACAATTCTAGTAGTTTCCTCATAAATAACTTTGCCCTTCACTGATCCTCAGTATCCTCTTCCAAACAAAACCAAAATACTGTTTCCCCATCTTCAGAAATCCACCCCTGAAGTTTCTGTGTCTGGAAATAGGATTTCTGACCTTTTTGTTGAATATTTCATATAGGCACCAATTGATACTTTAAGCCTAATCAGTATTTATAACGTATTAGGTAAAGCTTTTCAGTTCCAAAGTTGCATCAATTTACGCAGTAAATTGGCTCGAAGTTTGATAGAAGTGAAAGTGATAGAAATGTAAATCAGGTTTTGTGGTGAACGTACCTAAAAAAACCACCTTATGTTTAAAACCAGGAGATCTTTGTAGTTTACAGGTTTCAAAATAGAAATACACCTAATTTTGGAAACCCATGTTAGCTGAAAAACCTTGCTTTTCATAAGAAAAGAACTGTCTGTAATAATGATGGCCAAATTTTACTATTTATCAGGAATTTTTCCTCTCCCAAGCTTTAAAGGGCTTTTGCTCCCCTTGTTGGAAATGGAAAGGAGCCGATTTGGCCACCGGAGGCCAGCGGGCAGCCCAGCGCGGTGGGACGAGGTCACCCCTGGGTAACACCCTCGGCTTCACTCAAACAACACTGGGCTGAGCCTGCGATATAGAGTTGTGGTTAAAAATTAATAAGGAGCTGAGCAGATGCCAATGGCTGTAATGTTCAAACAAAATGTGTTCCCTTTTTTATAGTAAAATCTCGATAGATGTACCCTTCATCATCAAAACCTAGGCTTTATTATTTGGATTTTTTTTTTTTCTTTCAGAAAAGTAAGTGAAAATTTAGAACATTCCTAAATGGTGAGCCAGGAACAGAGCTCAACTCTAAATATTGAACATTTGGCTCCTCTCTCCACAAATTCTCAATTTACCTTCGACACAGGGTTGCTTTTCCCCCCTTCTCCTTAAAACTACCATCACTTATTGGATGATCTTATATACTCTCTCAGGTGCAGATCAAGAGTTTGGGATTTTTTGGAATACCCTCTAAGTTATTTCTTCCCCAGAGGTTCAGTGGCGCCCAGACCAGGAGTTTCACTATTTTCATCCCAGACCAGAAGCGAAAGCCAAGGATCTTCTTTCGTGGGTCTATGGGAGCCGAGAGCCAGTAGGACTTTCGGAGCTACTGAAGAGGATGGTTGTTCTCCAGGGCTCCTGTCGCTCCAGTGCAAGGCTGGTTTGGGCTGGGCTGGCTACTATCGGTATCTCAGTAAGTAGCCATGTAAGGCACATTGGCAGCCCCTGTTCACCTTCTCCAGGCGAGCAGGCATTGGGCTTTCCACCCAGCCCGTTCATCATTGAGCTGGTCGTTGTCGTTGACGGTTGTACGACCATCCAGCAACTCTTTGGGAACATCAGGGGCATCCTGTCTCAGGGTTATCCTCAGTGATTCTGTTCAGCACCTGGATTGGGAAGTGGGTTGACCATGTTTGGTTTTTGTTTCCTCCTCCTGTAGCACGGGAAGAGTTGACAAGATTTCCCTCTGCTCAGAAGGAAATGAAAGCAAACAGCAGGGATGCCTGAGCCTGGTTATTTCTTGTTGATACACTTGTCTACACGTGCTCCCCACCCCTCAATTTTTTTTTTTTAATTATTGTTATTTTTTAATGTTGCATGCACAGGAGTTTAAATTTCTGCAACACAAATTCCTCCCTATGCCATTTTTTAGTTTTAAGATTCTTAATCAATTTCTTCATTCCTGTTGCAGGAAACATCCCCAGCATTGACAAGGCTCCATAATATTTCCTGAAATCCTCAAAGTGTAGCCGTGACTCTGGGAGTGTCCTTACGGTGAGTACCTTCAAGAGCAGGGGATACCATTTGTACTTAGCACTATGTCCATGTTAACAGAGGTTCTGGACTGAAGGTCACCATGGTCCTATCTCCATAGGGACTGTGTGGCATGGATCCTGCACCTCAGGAGAGACTTGTCCTCCCGTAGCAATGTTCTCATCTTCTCGTGATCTCCACGGATCACAGAGGACTCTCTTCCTTCTTGCATTTTTCTTCTATGGTGAATGGTAAAGTGGGATTTGAACGAAATAGGAAATATTTGGGCAACATCCCAGAGGGAAAGGGAATTGATACAGTCTCAAAGAGAGACTGACAGGAGAGGGAAAAGCTGATTTTTAATAAATATCAGCCTTACCAGGGTACTGGTACCAAACTGGTAGTAACCAATTAATTTCCAGATAAATTGGAGAGACAGGATTTGGCCAGACACATTTTCAAGTCTTCAGATTTACTAAATCTAGTTGCTTTTGAGAATCTTTTGACTTTTAAGGAACAGCTCATGTTTTGAATCATCGTGAGTTCATAGGAGAAGACTTGGAGCAAAGCAGAGACTTCTGCTGGACAGCAAATTTCCAGCTGCCTTTCACAAGGCGTGAACACAAGTATTTGTCTCTGTGTGATAACTAAACTTGCTAAAAATGTCCTTGAAATAACATAATATGTTATTGTGTTCTGTGTGTATGTATAATATGTATATGTGTTCTGCCAGCTACGACTGTTGTAACAGATATCTTAATTGGAAGTTGGGAACTTTGTTAATTACTGTCATCTTGCAATAGAAAGCTCACTAGTCGTACTCCTGGGGGCCAGCAGAATCCCCTGGACACCTCCTCCCCATAGGTCCTTAGGATCTCAAACTGTAGGTGCTTCCCCTTATATCCTGCAGAAATGAGTAGAAACTGAAGGAACGAGGTTGTCACTTTGATGCTGGAATGTGATTTGTCTCTGGACTTGATATATTCAATTTGAAATCAAATCTCAAATTCCATCCTTCCTGGACCTCCAAAACACACCCCACAGTAAGTCCTTTCTGTAGAGTGGTTTCTCAGTCCTTCCATCCTGCAAATGCTGCACAAGCAGAAATGTTTGTTCATCGCTTTCCAGTACAAGTGCCAACGGATCTTCTCCAGGGAGAAACTCAGTCCAGGCTTCCTGCCAAATGCTCTTACCCTGTCTTAGGCCCTGGCATTGTTTTATGTCTTTTTTCCAGTTCTTATAATCTCGAGGACCATTGGGAGGCTCACGCAGGTCTCGGGCCACATCATTTTGATAACCCGGCTCGGGACGAGCAGGACCGCTTCTAAAAGTGACAAATTTCTTGGACAATCGACTCATCATCCTTTCATTCTTTTCCAAACTCCCACGACAGCGCTACAGACAGATGTTACACCCTGAACCCAACTTCTAGATGCTCGTCTTGAATCTTTGCCAGGGACCGTTCAGGAGAGAGGAAGAACAGTCAGCAAAGAGAGGGGATATCCATAGGGGAGGGCTCCCTTCCTCTGATTTACTTTAACAGTGAAGAAATTCATCATGTGGTTCAGTTTATCCACTCTCTAAAGGGGTATCAGTAATTCCTAGCTGTTTAAAATCTCTCTAACCAATTTGGGGTTTTGTGAGCATGGTCTAGTTCTGTCTAATATCTTTATACTCCCTATATATATGTTTATCATAAATTTCTGTCTATCCGTAAATCATCTTTGTCACCCACAGGTTCAATGTTCACACACGTGTTTACACTTCAGATTTTTGCACGTTGTAAGCATTATTCCTGGGTGATTTTTTGAATCACTGCTGTATGTGTAAAGTGTGCTGACATCTTACCTCTCCTTGTACTCGAGGTATATTGTGAAGGGCCTGCGTCATGCCCTGCTTCCTCTCAGATGCCCAGCAAACGAGAGAAAGCATTACAAATTAGTAGCTGATAATGCCTTTTCTTTCCCAGGCCTATCCGTGTCCTTGTTATTACCTCCTTTATGATTATTTTTATCTCCTTTATGATATTTTGATCACTATGCTCTTTCCCTACCTTTGGCTTGGGGACCAAAGCTTTTCTCGAGTTATTTTTGCACACAACTTTAGCTTTTCTGAGTTATATTGGTGATGTTTGGGTATGCGTGTTATCTGAGGGATACACAATTTACACAGATGAACACATCAGATTCCGTAGTCCTAGCAGGTTTTTCACTCGGGGCTAGTTTTGGGAGAAAGCCGAGAGCTTTATTGCCGAGCCGGGCACCCCCCGAGCCCAGTTCCAAGTCTGATTCATCCCGGTCAAAGCCAACTCTTAAGTTCTTCAGGGGAGATGTGTTGTGTTCCTCGGGGGAGGTACCGGGTGCCCCGTCTGCAGTTCAGCCTGGGTTGGAGCTCGGAGAAAGAGAAAACCCCAAGCTGTTGTTGAATGGGGTTGCTAATACAGTTTCTCCTGTCTTTTATCCCTGCTAAATGGAATTTCTACTGGTAGGTTTTTATTTCGGTAGCAGGGGATTGAGCAATAGCTTCGGTGGCTCCTCCCAAGCCTTGCTTATAGCAGGCAATAAAGGTTGAAGACTCTCAACGGTGGACGCCGTGGGTGGGGGTATTCATAAGGACTCTGATCTCTGTGTGTTCCCGGGGCAAAGGATTGCTTAGAAGCAAAGTAAATTCCATGAATGGCAGGATGACTCCGGGGAGGAGGGAAGGAAGGAGGTGTTTTTTGTCAGGGCTGGCAAATAACCACGTCCATTTGTCTTGCAGGGGGTTTCTTAACTCTGTCACTCTTCCTCGAGGACTCGAGAAAAGCAGTCGCATGTTCAGGAGGCAAAGAGTAAGTAGATGTCAGGTGCCGTCCTGGAAAGTCCATGTGAAGCTGGGGTCAGGTCACTGACCTCCTGTTTTTCTCTCTGTCTCAGCACAAGTCAATTGTTCTCTCTCCATTGCTTCTTGTTTGACAACATTTGCAAATGTTTGACCTTTTAAAGTACAAATGCATAATGAATTGGTTGAGTTAAATGTAAAAACTCCTCCAGTTTCCCCTATGTTATTTACTCTTTAAGTAGACGTACAAGGGATAATGAAGTAAGGATGACCTACACAGTATTTTCAGGATACAGAGTCTTTTCCGAGGACAGTCGTCATTTAAAGTGACTTTATTCTGTACAATGATCTTGATTATTATCAGTCTGTGATGCAGACTACGCATCCTTTGCTATCTGGAAAAAAAAAAGAAATAGTCAAGTCACAATTTTGAGAAGTGGCTGCTGTGAATAGGGAGTTACTATATTTTATCAAAAATGTAATGAGTTTAACATACGTAGTTACACGGCACTCGAGTGGCTCTTCAGATTAAAGCCTGCCCAAAATCCGCCTTGACACAGTGGGCTGTGGCTGCTCCCGCCCGGTCCGTCACCGCGACGTCCCACAAATTGATTCTGAGCCCATATTGAGTCCGCATCTCCCGAGAGCTGCGCTCTGCCGCTTGTTCCAAAGCGGTAGCACAAATGAAGTGTGGGACTTTCTGCGGCCGGAGCTTAATTTTTGATCACTTTCGCTTATCTACACGCTACGCTTCTGTAAACATTCAAACGTATTTAACTCTTTTGTGCTGCAAAGAGCACTTCAGGGAGAACGAATATTGTTTTCACATTGACCTAAATGAGAATTAGACCAAGCGACTTAAAAATCTTTGCAGGTATCCAAAATGATGGGTCAATTAGGAGTCGATCACGGGTTTTACCTTCATAACTGGGTAGTAGTATAGGAACGCAGAGATTTTTCTGTTCTGAGGTATTGCATCTGAACAGATTGTAGAGTGGAGACTTGTGAAGAAGTCGCTAGAGACCACGTGGCTTTGAGAATGATGCCCAAAGTGCATTTTTTTCCTGGAAAGAAATGGGAGATAAAAGCTGGCTCAAGGCTGAGACCATTTGCGGGACAGACTCGCCACCGGCTCTCCTCTCCTCACCATCTCCCTCTGGGATATTTCTCCCCTCCCTGGTTGTGTTGTTCCACTTGCGGTGTGGGTGGATGTTAATTTATATTGTGTGAAGTCTGAACCTGAGTCTGTGAGATGTTTTGCAGCTGTATTACCCTGACGTATTGACTGTTAGATCTCGTGGCCTGAGTGTTACACAGTTTATTGACTTTTCAAGAAAATACCATGTAGTCCAACTTCACCGGCTATTTTCCATTAAACCTGAGCCATCCCATTAGAAAACAGTAGCAGACCTTGATGAAGGCTCTTTATTATCATCAGAATAGTTTGTGATGCCCAATATCTGGCAATAAAGGTGTTTAACGTGAGGACAGTTCTACAAATCCCTTCTACAAACCCCCTCCTTGAACTTCCCAGTGCCTACGGAGCAGGAAAGGCTTTGGGCTTTGTGGGGTTCTCTGAAAAATGTAACCAGTCCACTGGAGGTAATCTGTCTAGTTGGAGATAAAAACTGATCTTGCCCCGTGAAAGATTGCAGTAAAATGGTGGGAGTATTTCCCACTTCTTCCTTTGGCTGTTTGAAAGACTTAAGTATTTGTCTATTTTAGCATAAGAAAAAATTTAAGTGAATTTCTGAACAACCAGTGCTCACAGCTGTGATCTAAATCAAAATCCTACCTGAAAATCCAGTACTGAAAATGAGCTTTCTGTGCCAAAATTTGTAAGAATTGGAGTTCCCATCCTAGAAAGATCATTTCCTTCAAACTTTATTTGTTCCTCAGAGCCGTTAATGTCCAGAAAATGGTCAAAAATACCCCGTCACTGGCTGCACGTGAACCTTTCTTGACTGCGGGACTGGAGCAAACTTGTTTTGTAAACATTTGCAGGGAGCAAAACAGGTTCTGATGACTCTTTCGGGAACTAACTGTTTGCCTCTGGGCAGAGAGCGAACATGGAAAATCTCAGCCCCGCAGGAATTCGAGGAAATTGGAAGCAACTGGGTGAGGGGGTCTCTAGTTGCCACTGGGGTCCCCCTCGAGCCGCCGCCTTCGCTGTCCCCTGTGCCCCCGGGGTCAGAGATTCCCTGCTAAAGTGTAAGGGTTTTATCTCTGGAAACAAAACTGGGCACGAAGCCAAGGGTAAAATTGGGAATAAAATGGCAATAAGCTGCTTCCCACCCGATGCTGGGTTTGGAGGTTTGGCGTTGGATCCCGCCGCTGTGCAACAGGTGGGGACCAGAGACGGGCATCGCTCTCTGCCACCATCGGCTCCTGTGACAAATGTGTCAATAACACGGAAAAACGCCTTATTTATTATTTAAAGCCGCAGCAGGCTGTGTGGCAGAGGGTCAGACTCCTCTCGATGAGTCTCCCCAGGCTTGCAAAGTCACTGCCATTTGCCTTTGAGGCTTGGGTGAAAGGCGAATGTGAGGAGGTGCCAGTATTTGTGTGTGCTCGCGGTGGGACCGGGATGCGAGAGGCAGGAACAGCCTCTGTCGCTGCGAAAACAACTGCCGCAACAGTCATCTGGCATTTTTTTTTTTTTCCCCGAGCTCTCACCATGTTCACATTAAAACGACGAGTGCTACTTAGCCCATTTCTAGGCAGAATTGTGAATCACGGTCTTCTGGGAACGCCGGCTTGTACACCTATGAAATTGGAATTTGTGCAGACTTGAAAATAAGCCTTGCTTGTAATACTCTTCTTGTTTTCTTTTTCCTCAAGTCTAAAGAGAAAGGTCTTGCCTGCATGTAAAAATCGCTGTGTTATAAATAATTTCTTCTTTCCCTTTCGAGACGACTGTAAAAATGGAAATGTTTGCTTTCAACCTAGTTTGTTTTCTGTTGACTTAATTTGATAGCTGTCCAGATAAAAATATTAGCTAATATATTTTGACATATTTACTTAGGATGTGCGTGACATCAGCTAGCTGTTACTGTCCTAGGAAATGTCAGAGTGATGTCATGCAGCCACTTTATTTTAAATGAATTAAAGATGAAATACGACTCGTCTGTAGGTTGTTACACAAAGTGTAGGGTCCGTGAAGCTCTACAGCCCAATCCATTTTGTATGAGCTGATAAGTATTTGGAGTTTGGTTGCAATAACAGAAATACTCATCTGGTGTCTAATAGATGGGGGAAATAAAGCACAGCTCAAAACAGGACCATCTTCAGGATATTTCACATTGCATGCTTCATAATTTTAATTTATATTTGCTGTCTAACTTGTTTTTCTACAGTCTTGACATTCACAAATGCAGCCATCGACTCTTTCTATGACTGATTCATGGCAGAGTATAAATTACCAAATTAATGCCTCTGCATATTTTCTGCACTTAAGCTAATAGTAGGGGAATTTGCATAGGTGACCTCAGTGCCTTAAAACCTGACATAAATATAAAATGATCAAAATGATCTCACCCCTTTATAGATATGCCCGGTTTGCATTTGGAGCGTGTTTAGCATTCCCACATTTGTCCAGCTTTTAATTACCAGGTAATGAAGTTATTCCTTAGCTGAAATAACGGTAATGTTGGCTGGTTTGGGCAGCTCAGAGGGGTATCCAGACACAAACAAAACCAACCCAAAATTCCTGCCAAACCCATCATGTTTATGTGTGATCCCCTGTGAATGAGGCCACAGATTGCAAAAGTCTTCAACCCTAAGTCACACACAGGCTTCGAAGAATTAAAAATGACCCAATGGTGACCGGTAAGGCAAGAGTTGTGACTCCTGGTTTTACTATGTTCTTTTTAGCTTTTTTTTTTTTTGGCCACCATCCATGGCCCTACCTCTGAGGGATGCTCTACTACTCTGTCCCACACTCAGGGCTGCAAGACTCACGCTTATTTAGATGTAATACTTCTAGTTTCGTGGACTTCAAAGAAATCGGTGACAGTTCGTTCCAGGTTATTTTGTTCTTTTTCTTTTTTTTTTGCTTTTATTTCAGTCGTTATCCCCATCACCTACAGCAAACGATTCGTAAAAATTTTACAAAGTAAGGAATTTCTCACCTAAAAAAAAAAAACACCCAGATTTTGCTGTGAATGTTTTTTTGCTATTTATTGTCATCATCCACCAGGCACTTTGGCTGAATTAGGATGTTCTTACCCATGGATGAGAAGATCATTGGTCTTGGGCTTCTGTTCGGGTCAAGCAGAAGGAAGGTCCATCAGTTACAGTCAAGGTTGGAGTTACTGAGTTTCTGGTTAGGACAGAGCTCTGTAGGTGATGGTCCAAGCTCACCTGCAGTTCAGGCCTGGAGGTCCCCAGACTTCTCCAAACTCAAATATTTGTGGTGATGGACACTTTCCTCTTGATTTGTAGTGGGTGCAATTGCTTCTTTAATTAGACTCCAAGAGAGAAGCAGTGACCACATGGACACGCTTCCATAACTAACAGAAATGCTGGCAAAGAGGACAACCCCCCATTTTTTTTCAGCTTCATGAAGATCTGGTAAAAGAAAACTCTTTCGGTCTATGCCATAGGGTACCTACAGACATGCTGTGGAAAATGAGTTCTCAGTAGGATGGGAGAAGAGTTCTCTTCAATTTATTTTGTTATCTGAGGTTAATTGGGGAACAAACTACTTAAGCTTCCCTGGAAATAACGGCATAAGTCTGAGGAGTTCTTTATGAATTTAAACTCCAAATAAGACACTGAATTCATTTTTTAAAATGTGTTTGTTTGTATGTAGTTTCCCGTTACTGGGCTGAATCCAAAAGCTTTCACTCTCTAGACATTGCTCAAAGTGGATGTGTCAGACATGAGAAAACCAGGGAAATGTCTGCTTGTCTTTGCAAAGACCTCCCAGCCTTCCTGCCCAAAGAAGGAAGACCCCATAAACTGAGCCACACAGTGGAAATGCATCGTATGAGGAGGAAAGAGTACCAGATTCATCGATTGGCTCAGCTGGAGCTGGGGAAAAGCAGCCGTCTGAGCTCCAGGAGGGGTGGCACATGGCCAAGGGACACACCGGGGTCCTGGCCCAGGAGATACACCAGGAGAGGGACTGCGGTTACTTCCTCAGTTCTTATTTACTCCTTCTGCCACGTCTTACTCAAACACCTATTTTGAGAAGTTTTTGTTTGAATTCATTGACGGTGTAGCTCAAAATTAGGTGTCTCTAGTCATGGGAAGGCAGGAGGAGCTCTTGGCACGTGTGTGCACACCAGCCAGAGGAGCGGAGCCCTGGCCATCTCCCCGCACGGATTCCTGCCAGCTGGGGCACACTGCTCACCCTGCAGCCTGGCCTTTGTGCCCTGGATATTGATTAGCAAAACAAGCTGGTAACAAAATTGAAGAATTTAATTTTGATTAGTTTTGTCTCCCCCCAAGGAAAATTCACAATCTTCTTTTTTTTTTTCCCTGAAGGACAGTATTTTTAGGTCTCATGTATTTTATTTTACTAGTGACCATCTGGTGGTCTTTACTGGTGCTGGATATTGATTTCTGTAATGATTCCCGTGCAACCTCACTCTAATTATTTGAAATTTTTTTTCCTGTTTTTAAAATAGATTAGGTGCTATTTTTTGATGTTGGCCCTGATCGCTTGCTTTTTCCTCCAGAACGAAAGGAGAACAGACCTAAATGTAAAAAACTGGTTGTTCTTAAGAGAAAAAAACCCTACAAAGCATGTAATGTTCTTGTAGAAACAGTAGGACATGCCATGGAGACTGTGTTCTTTCTTGTTGCACTAAGGAGGCATCTAATGTGCTTTAGTAAGAATTGTGGCTTTCTGTAGGTTTCTCTGCTCACCTGATGAGTAAGGATGTGGTGGCCCTGGCTGCGTGGGACCGGACCCCATCAGAGACACTCTCAGGGCATTTTTTCTTTCTGTGCTCCCAGGCTCTGCCCTTGAGTAGAAGGCTGCAGCCCCAAGGTGTGGCTGGGGACCCCTTGCACCATCTCCCCAGACTCACCCGGAGCTAGAGAGCAGCAGAGGACCACGAACGCTTTGGGCAAGGTAGGAGCCATCTCAATTATAGAATCACAGAACGATATGGGGTTGGAAGGGACCTCTGGAGATCATCCAGTCCAGCCCCCATGTCAGAGCAGGTCCACCCAGAGCAGGTTGCACAGGAACGTGTCCAGGCGGGTTTGGAATGTCTCCAGAGACGGAGACTCCACCACCTCTCTGGGCAGCCTCTTCCAGGGCTCTGCCACCCTCACAGGAAAGAAGTTCCTCCTCCTATTTATATGAAACTTCCCATGTTCAAGTTTGTGCCCGTTGGCTCTTGTCTGTCACTGGGCACCACTGGAAAAAGACCGGCCCCATCCTCTTGACACCCTCCCTTTAAGTATTTATAGGTGTTGATCAGATCCCCCCTCAGCCTTCTCTTCTCCAGACTAAAAAGACTTGATGGCTTTTACAAACATTGCCCCAAAACCTGGTGGTGACCTCCAGATGTGCCTTTTTGTTGCTTCAGGCTCATCTACAGTCAGAGAACCATAGAATGGTTTGGGTTGAAAGGCACCTTAAAGATCATCTCGTTCCAACCCCCTGCCCCTGGGCAGGAACACCTCCCACCAGGTTGCTCCAAGCCCCATCCAACCTGGCCTTGAACCCCTCCAGGGATGGGGCAGCCACAGCTTCTCTGGGCAATCCATGTCCTCCTTGGCTGTCCTTTGCTCTGCAGCCCCATCCTTTGCTATGCTGCCCAGACTCCTGCCTGCGGCCGGGCTCCTCCATGGAGGTGGGTGCTGGTGCCTGGGACGGTGGTGGGTTTCCCCAGCCCAGGGCTGGACTCATCTCATTAAGGGGGGAATCAACTCCCCCGTGCGCTTCCATATCACATGAGTGGGGAAATGATCCCAAGAACCCCTTAGAAAACACTTATTTTTGTGGAAACATCCCACTGCATCCTATTCAAATATTTATAGCGCACAGTTCTGTTTTATCATTCCTACATCAATATTGAAGTTTAATGTCAATATTAGTATGAAGTGTCTGTAAGGGTTTGGAAAATAAGAATCAGAAAGATCAAATATTTTATTTATGCGCGGTAAATTTTTAAAGTCTCCCTTGTGTTTTGATCGAAAATGCATATTACTGAACAATTTAGTTTCAAAAGTCTTTCTGTGATGTAAGATTTATTAGGTATCTGCCATGGGCTGATTGAAACCTGTGAAGAGTCAACGTTGCCCTTCCCTGCACCCCGGGCAGCGGTGTTTAAGGGTCTCTGATGTTCTGGGGTTCCTCTGCTAATAGAAACAATAACCACGAGCGGTGGGCGTTGCACGTCGGCAGCGATGCCCGGTGTATAAATGGTGTATTTGTACATAAATACATTCGTAGACCAGTGTCGCGGCTCCGGGTTTTTGGCTTTTTGCAGGGTAAAAAAGAAATAAAACTCCCTTTAGGGACAAATTTTGTTGATTCTTAGTAATCTTTTTCAATTCACTGGCAGATAAACATGTTTGCCTGTAGTTACTAATTACTGTCAAAGAGCATTCCCTTCACCTCCAGGTGAAGGCTGCGGCGCGAGTTACAGGAGGCTTGCTAGCTCTGGGGGTTGTCTTTTATATAAATAATCTCTTTAAAATATTGCAATGGTTACTCTTGAATCCTGGTATGTTGCAGATTGTTATAATTTTTTAAATTTCTGGGTGTTTAGAAGTGTGTTGTATCCATTTCTCCTTGAAACTGTGGCTGATGATAGCATTTCATTGCTAAAGGTAGAATGATGGATTCTTGCCGTTCACATCCCGGCTTCCGTGTTTAATTTCACACATTCAGAAACTGAGACAAATTCCAGTAAAGCTTCAGCGTGTTTTGTTAATATTAAATTGTGGATCTGATGGTGACCACCGCCATCAGTAATCAGAAACAGCAGTGTTATTTCTCCCTGGAAATCTGCTTTGTGTAGAATACCTTGAATTATTATCATGTTTTAATACATATATATATACATATACATGGATTGGTGCATATGTATTTATATTTGTGTGCCTGTGTGTATATAAATATAACTCCTCAAATACATGAGCGCCTCTTTTCCTCTTCTAGGACACTGGCTCGATCTGCCATCTGTGAAGTTTTTGCTGAAACCCCCCGTATCTGGCTGAGGATCCTGTCCTTAATGGAAAGCTACAGGATAAATCTCTTCCTTGCAGAGAAAAATTATGACTTGGATTCCCTCAATAAAGTGAAAAGCGAGAAGGTGAGAGACCCAAGCGCTGGGATGGAGCTGGGGCTGGCCCCGCGGAGGTTTGAAGAGCTGGGGTTGGTGGTGAGGTTGTCCATAAGACCCTTCCAGAAGTGTCCCCATCGGTGGGTGGCTTCATGGGGGTCGGTGGTTACCCTGTCTGAGGGCTTAAAAGCAGCTCCTGTCTTTGTCTGGGGATGCTGCTGTCCTCTGGGTTTTATGGGACCAAGCATATTGTCATCAGTAAACAAATGAGCTAATAATAGACTAATTCTGGGCAGGCAGACAAGTATTTCTGGTTCCTGCTATCCCAACGATGACAGCAGTGGGCTTTGCAGTGGCGGATGACCTTCCCCTAACTGCCTTCACGTCACCTCTGCTTTTCATCATAAGTAGCTGTAACTACTGCAAACAACTCTGTACAATTTTCACCACTTCAGCACAGAAGGCTTTAAAGATTGACTTGAACAATGCCTTTTTTCTTTTTTTTTTTTTTGTAAACTTAGAAATGATTGGGTTTGGCATGGAAAGCATCGCTGCCCCTTTATTCCCTTGCTCAGATACCTCCAAAGCCCACGTATAGGCTTTAAATGTACCGCTTGTGCCCTTTTTTATTTGTGCCAAGGTTGTTTATTGGCATATAGAGAAACACTTTGTGATTAATCAAAGTGTTCATTACAGCCCTGTATTTTAGGCGGGAGCGCCGCGGAGGCATTTATTGGAGGTGGTGGCGACACGGCGTGATCAGGATCCCTGTCCGAGGGCTGGAGTATAATTATAGAACCGCTCATTTGCATATTGCCAGGATGCTGCCGGGAAATATTAATGGCTTACTTTTTATTCATTTAGCCTGTGTTTTTGAAAGATGCCTAAAAACAAAAAGATCATATCTGTATGTTGTTTTTTAATTTATTTTCACCTTTTTGTCTCCTTTGGAGACCCCTAGTGTATCAGCACTTTGTTTACCACAAATTAAACCTTAGCTGATTGTTTACCAGACTGAAGACCCTTGTGCATTACTCCAGCACTTTCCCTTTTTTTAATAATCACAACCTGGGATTCATTTGCAAGAGGCCCTAATCTGCATGAGAATTATACAATTAACTTTTGATTAACCGCCTAGTTCTTTTCGAAACCGCAGTGTATAGGATACTCTGCATTTAAATAATTTTCCTTAAATTGGGAGCAGGCCTTTCATTAAACCGGTGAGTTTGACTAAACAACAACATTTGGAGATAATCAGGGTCAAAACAATAGGCGAGGCTGCAAGGCTAGAATGTCATCTTTAAATATAACAGCTGAGATAAAGGCACCCAGATTGCGCCTTATCGAAACACAAAAAATCAAAGCTCTCTCTTGTCTGTGGCAAAATACCAGGCCCTAGTGTTTAGGGCGACCATTGTTTGGGCCTATAAGTGTTGCAGGATTTGCATTCAGAGAGCCGGGTCTAACACACATTACATCACGTAGGGTACTTATCTCGGAGTCTGACAATAATTATCGGGAAGAATATACTCAGAATGACTTTTTTTGTGATTTTTATGCATCCCCAACACAAGGAAGGGGAGATAACAGCATGATGAGAAAGGGGAGAGTCTCCAAAGGCTCTCCCTGGAGCTGCGTTCTTCGATTAAATTTGCTATGCCACTCTGGTGCGCTGAACAAGTGCAAAGAAAGACTATGAGGCTTTTATAGAGGGTAATAATAGTCCTGAACACAGCCCTTACCAAAAGATAAGATCCATTGTCAAAACAAACAAAAGAAGCGGTATTAAACACCACTTGAAGAATATATATGAGCAAAGTTTTAAATCCTTGGCTTTTTCTTTTTTTTTTTTTTTTCTTCTTCTCCTACCTTGAACCTGGGGCTCGGTGCCGTGGCCGTGTTCTAACCAGACCCCTCTGCAAGCGCGGAGGCTTTCACCGTGCCTTGTCCCTCCGTCCTGCACTGGCGGGGTTTGTGGTGGGGGGGTCCATCTGTGGTCCCAGAAAAGTCAGAGAAGGTGAGACATGAACCGTCACAGCCCAAGTTTGGTGTTTGCTCTGGGGTGGGTTTTTTTGACATATTTACTGGCGATCCGGTATTTTGTTCCCGTAACGCCTTTGCTGAAGGGCACTGTAATAATTTATCGCTCGTTTTTCACAGGATGACTGTGTTCTTGCATCAAAGCCCAGCTGCAGCCCACCACGAGGCAGCCGAGGGTGATGTACTCCTGGGCACTGACGGCTCCATCCAGCAAAGCTCGGGCAACGCGGCAATTCCCAAAGATGCCTTTGGCACTGGTCAGTCTCTCCCTGGCTCCAGCCATTCCCAGCCTGCTGCTGGCCTAGATTTTGATGCAAATATGGGTGTTCTCTCTAATAGACATCGGTTTGACCTGCAAATGAGGCAATCTGGGTGTGTTCATCCCCAAAAGCACGAGGGGGATGATGTGTAAAGGGGATGTGCGTCAGGGTACAGAACTCTGTTGGGAAAAATTATGGCCACAAGGTGCAAATCGTGTATTTCTATTATTTTTTTTTCCTCCCCCTATGGTTATCATTACTGGGTTAGGAATAAACATTTTGCAGCAAGCGTGGCACACGGAGAAACAAATGTATAGATAAATGATATTTAAGTTTAATGCTCTCTGTGATCCTGTGATGTGCAGGCCCGAATCTGCCTACAAAACCTGGCTGCCACCAGACATTCAAGAAAGACAAAGCTGCTTAAAGCAACAGGTACGTTCTGCCTGTTCCATGCAGTTCAATTATTTCAGCCTTCCCTTGTACCCTGCTCTCAGCGTTTCCTGGCTGTCACCTCGCTCCTGCTGCCCAGCCTCCGGTGGAGCCAAGGAGAGAGGATGGAGAGGAGCCGTTTCCTCCTAGACCTGCTCCCAAACTTCCCTCTGCCGACGTGGGAGGCTGCCACCCAGCAATTTGGCTGCCTGGGATAACAGTCAGGACTGGCAAAGTCATCGGAAAACAGAATCAAAGGATTCCCCCCCAAAAAAAGGCTCCCAGGGGGCCGCGGATGCTCTGCTGCCTGCCCATGGCTGTTAGCATGGCAGCACAACTGACACTGCACCCTTAAAAAAGTGCTTCTCAAATGCTTTTTTTCTGCATCACAGTGTATGAAACACCAAAAATACGATTTAAGAAATGTAAACAACATGGGAAGGAGAGGGGAAGGAGAAGTTTTCAGGGCCCTCGGTGCATATGACTGCCAAGGATGCTTTTGGAAACTGTATTCCCAGTGGCTGAGTGAAACTGGAAAGGAGAGCTCGGAGGTATGGTCTGTTTTAAGTGAGAATTCATTAATTCACTTATGATATTTATGAATAAAATCAGTAATTATTCAAGGTCAGAAGATATGCTAAGATAGAGTCGGGGGGGTTGGAAATAGATGATCTTTAAGGTCCTTTCCAGCACAAACCATTCTAGAATTCCATGATGTGGTCAGTGCAAGTTTCCAAGGATCAAGAACTTTTGGTACCGCTGAAGACAACATTTATTCAAGGAAATCAGAAGGTGTTGATGTTGGATATCTAAGAATGACCCCAAGCCGTCAGGGAAGCTTGGTGAGATGATCAGAGACAACCCCCAGAAAAGAGAAACACGCCCAAAGGTGTTTCTGAAAAGGACGGCCAAGATTTGCCATTGCTTTTATCTCTTTGTCTGCCCGATAATCAGCCCCAGTGTGCTCCTCTCAGCAAGTGGTATGTGATGGAGGAATTTTACCAACATCACACTAAACGCGCATGAGAATTTTTGCTTGATGCTGTATCTTTTGCACAAACTATCCCACACGCGTTTAGAATGATTGTACATATAAAATGGTATGTTTTTCGGAGCAGCAGCGGCAGTAAGTGCAATCTCTCTTAAATACACTGCGTCTGCTGGAGCGGAGCGAGCGGAACAGATTTTAGCTCAGCTGCGGCACCTGCTTTTCCTTCTGCTGCCTCCTTGCTCCCGGTGCTGCCTCCCAGCCTGGGACCCGCTCCAGGGCTGGCTCCTGGAGACCTGCTGGTGGGAGGGAAGCTCAGTCCCAGCTCCTTCACCTGGGGGGCGCAGAAGCTGGTTTTGGGGAGCGAGCAGTGAGGAAGGGCTGAGGAGGAGGAGGGGGGAGCGTGGGGATGTGGTTGGAGTCCAGGGACCTCAGAAAGTTCAGAAGTTCAATCCTGACAAAGCTTTGGTGTTCAGATAAGTGTCTTTATAAAGGTGTGACCCTTTCAAATCTTTGTTTCAACTTTTTTTTCTGCCTTTTTCTCTTTACTTCTTTTCCTAAGATTTTAATGCTTTGAAGGGACGCCTTTCTCCTCCTAAATTGAATCCAGGTCCTTGCTTCTGTTCCTTTCCTGCTTGTTTTACCATTTTTTTTTCCTTTCCCCCAGCAGACTGTGTACCTTTTTGTTGCTGCATTGTGGAATCAGTTGTGGCATTCAGTTCTTTACAAAGTGCTGTATGCCAATGATGGAGCGTGTCTCATAATGCACGAGCGAGCCCAAGCATTCAGGAATTGAGGTGAGTCCCCCAGATCACATCATTTGGCTTAAGAATAAGATTGTAAAAAGAAAAATGTCATTGGCGTCCCTGTATTTGGCTTCTGTGGTTTTTAACCTTATGGGTACCTAAAGGAAAAAAAAGGAAAGGAATTGGAGATGTACAAAAGCACGGCTTTGTGAGTAATGCTAGGTATCCTGGGACTTGTGATTAAATCTGTATATAATGTTTGAATGGAGCAAGAGAAGATACTTTATTTCCTAAGTAAATCAAAGTGCTTCGATATGGAATAAACCGCAAGCGTGTATTTTGTAGAATCATAGAACCATAGAATGGTTTAGGTTGGAAGGGGCCTTAAAGACCACCCAGTGCCAACCCCTGCCCTGGGCAGGGACACCTCCCACCAGAGCAGGTTGCTCCAAGCCCCCTCCAACCTGGCCTTGAACCCCTCCAGGGATGGGGCAGCCACAGCTTCTCTGGGCAACCTGGGCCAGGCTCTCACCACCCTCAGAGTGAGAAGATGGCATCCACCTGTCCTCGGTGGGTCTGAGCTGCCCAAGCTGGTGGGGAGAGGAGCCAGGGGGATGTGCAGGCAAGACCTGGGGCTGCTGCGGGTGAGGCTGAGTCAAGGTGTGAAGCCATTGCTTTTAACACAGATTTCACCAAAAATAGGTGTAAAGTGAGTTGCTGCTAAAAGGCTGCAAGGCAGCCTCGGGGCAGACAGTTCCCTCTTGTTCTATTTTGGCTTTTGGGTTGTTTTTTGGGTTGGGGTTTTTTTATGATTGACTTAAAATTGGTTCTCAAACTGCTGCTTACAAGTATTATGAATGATGCCACAGCTTTTCTGCATACGTTTTTTGGTTTACGGAAAGGTGACAAACAGCCCTTCTGCTGCCTCAATGATGGCCATCGCTTCGGTCCAGCTCCAGCAGCCCCAGGGGTGGAGGGGTTTTTTTAATATGAATAAGTTGTCACTTTGGCAGAAGCCCTCAATAATAAGATGTGATGATGATGAGGTCATCTTAACAGGATTATGGAAAAGACATATGTGCACGATTCTAAAAGCAATACCTGTTTAGAGAAGTCCTGCCTGGAATCGTTTTGCTGCCTCTTCCTTATCGCCCTGGTAAAGCCTCCCCTGCAGGAAAAGCCCTAACTTCCAATTTTGATGAAGCTTCTATGCCAAGACACGTCTCAATTTCAGGGTGAAATTCACGTTGAAGGTACCAGAGTGCACAAATAGCAATGTGGTCAGATTATTTGTCTTGTATATAGGAAATTTCATCTGTGCCAGGCAGATCACAGGGACAGACTCGAGTCCCTGCACCCACATGAACATCCCCGTCATTTAGCAACAGGCAGTGCTTGGGGTGTGCTCTCTTTTTTGAAAAAATATGGCAAACTTTGCATTTATTAGCACTGGCAGCATTGCTGGGATCCCTGGTCAGTCTTTGGAAAAGATTGTTCAGCTCTACTCTTAATTTTCTTGTGTGTTATCTAGGAAGACCTACTTTCTTTTTATCCAAGCACCCAGGATCATCAGGGCTTCAAGATGCATTTATATTGAATTAAGTGAGCCAGCTCAGGTTGTGTAAGACTTTAATTTGTCTGATCTACGTTACGTATCTTTGCAGGACTGAAGCAACCTCTGCCAAGCTGCCGTGGGTGATTTCACGCCTGTCATGAACTTTGAATGCTCTTCTCTGAACCAAAGTACAGCTCAGCCAGGACAACTTTAGTTGAGGCTCCTCAAGCAGCTGCAAGACCTGGCAGACAGCAGAGGGTTTGTTTTTTCCATTTCAAGACAATGCCTTAGTTTGTTCCAGGATTTAAATTATATAAAAAAAAAAAAAAAGCAGTTAGGAAACAACATCTTGCACAAAAACAAGATGCTTACTTATTTTCTGACAGAGTGGAGAGGCCTTTGGGGGATCTTGAAAGCATCTACAGCCAGAAGGCATGTGTGAGGTGCAGCAGGACGACAGTCTTGCAGCAGGAGGAGCGGCTCGTAGCTTCTCCACATGACAGAGTCTGGCAGTCCAAGTCAGGAATTATTATGTTTAAAAAACTGTTGTAGCAAGCGGGAAGGGAAGCATAAAACCTTGGAGATATTAAAAGTATCTGTGATTTTTAAAAATATATATTTAAATGAGGTTTTTCACAAGAATTTCCGCTCTTTACCCTGCGCAGGAACGCGGCTGTTGTTGCGTGTGGGATGATTGTGGCCGGACCTCAGAAGGAGCATCCTTCCTGCCAGTCCTTCCACCAAGTTTCTTCTGCAGAAAGAGCTACATTTTGGTCTCGTATTTTCTGGTATTCCCTCTCCCGCCCTTTGCTGAGTTATTAGCCAGTTGGGCCGGGACGAGGGAAGAACACGCCGGCTGCTGGGATCCTGTGGTGCGTGAAGGGATGCTGTGGATGGAGGTGGCACTAAGCTGCCTGTCGTGGTCCCTGCCCCAGCCCTACTGGTACTGCTCCCTGCAAACCAGTACTGCCAGGCAGGTCCTGGTTAACTGTATCCGTGTTAATTTAATACAGTGGAAGCATTTATATGACTTTGATGGGGTCCCTGTTGCTATATGGTGTAAAAATTTAGAGGAGTTTCATTTTCACCCATAATATGACGTGGAACCTATATCCTCTGTAACACCTTACTGGGCTGGGAAAGCATTAGAGGTACATGTGGATATTTCTAAAACCCCAAACCCAATATATAAACTTTTATATTTCATCTTATAAACCATCTATTAGCACCCTCTCCCAATTAGGGACTTTTTTAAAGCTTTTCTTGCTAATACTTACTTTTTTTTTTTCCCCCCCCAAGAATTTACAGAAAATCTTTTAATAGTTACTAGGTTTTATTTCCAGATTTTAGATTTAGCACGTCCAGGTATAAGGCTATGCATCTGTATTAAAATAACACTTTTTACCGATAAAAATCAAAGTTCATGGATACAATTACAAATAATAGCAGCGATGCTCATTATCTTCATATCTCTGTCATTCCAGTCACCAGTAATTGGCTAAAATATTGAAGGTAGGGTGTCATCACCAGTGACCTCTTCATTTACAGTTCTGAAGGACGGGGAAGAGGAGAGTGTTGACAGGGCTGACAGTGAATTTGGGAAGGAGGGTGTCTGAAGAGGAAAGATCAGGAGCCCAATTTTGGTCACTTTGCACGGAGACATTCAGGAGTAGGTGTCAAAAGAGAGTGTGAAAGACAAGGCTGAGTGAAAGGAGACAAATTGTGACTGGATAGATAGATTTGAGAGTTATTTGTATAAAAATGGACATTAAACTGTCTGTGGATAATCTGCTCGGCCATTGACCTTGTTGTCAGGAGAAGTAGGAGGTTCGTTGTAGGATGTTCTGCAGAAGAAGATAAAGAGACTAAAAGAAGTAAGTGATAACTGAAGGGGAAGAGTAAGAGAAGCACAAATTTCCAGAAAGGCTCATGAGTCCTGGGATTCAGTCAAATAAGAGAATAGAGGCTGCTGAAATAGGATTGAAACAAAGATGAAAATTGTTCACAGAATTAGAGAATCGGCCTTAATTTCCCTGAGAAAGGAGGTCTTCTCACTGGTGTACTGCAGGATTGTCCCGTCTCAAGCCATTCTGGGCTATGTTTCAGATTAACTAACAGGCAAATGTGTTGTGCAGTTTTATTATTTGGGAATAAAAGCTTCAAGCTGTTGCTCTGGGTGCATTAGGCCACCTCCGGAGATCCTTTCCAACCTCGACTATTGTACAATTCTTATAGATACCAATAATATAGGTATATGGTAAGGCTATTTGAAATACTCTGAGCCATACTCATAGAGATCTCTCTTTGTTTTGTTTATTTATTTTTTTTTAGGAAAACTAGCTTTCAGTGCCAGAAAAGGTTATATCTGTATTATGTCACACCAAAGAGGGTTCAGGAAGGGCGCTTTAACATACTGTCAATAGATAATCTGTGTTGCCCATCACAACACAAAGGCGAGGGGTGAGGAATTAGTATTGTCCTAATTGTACAGCGAGGGAAATGGGATGAGGGAAGTGAGAAAAGCTCAAGGTCACATCGAAAGTCTGTGACAGAGCTGGAAACAGAGCCCAGGCTCTTTACTCCAATCAATACATTAATAATGCCAATGACCATTTCTCTTACCTCTTTTTCCCTTGCACGTTCCCTCTGTGAGGAACTGGCTGTTTTGTTAAAAAGCTTGTGAGATTAATCAGCGAAAACATAAGGGCAGTTGCAACAGCACCATTTTGCAATTACAGTTTAATTCTCTCTAAAATTTAAGGTGACGAGCGGTGCCGATGGCATTAAGAAAATGCTTCGTGAGGATAAGGTGGGATCGAGTCACATTGGGTGCCCTCTCACCTTTAAACTGCCCGGCCCGGCCCTGGGAAAGTCAGCAGAGAGCAGGTGATGTATTTCTGATTGCTGCCTTTTAGTTGTGCAAAGTAACTCCTGAAGCCAATTTGGAATCGTTACAGGAGCATCGCTGATGGCGGAGACGCTGCCAGGGCCAACCAACAATAGCAGATATGATAATAAATGATTTTCAAGGATCCCGTTTTGCACTGCTTCCAATCCAGCAGAAGGGGAAAAACAAATGAGTTGACAGATTTGCTGCTGAACACAAGTTTTTGGTAAGTAGTTGAATTCGCAGTGCTCGCTTCTTTTTGCAATGCATTTTACATCAAGTCTCATTTTTACTTTCCAAGTCAGAGGAGCCTCATTTTCTCACTGGCGCTGAGTGAAAACTCTACAGTTACATGCTGGCAATGTTAGAGTAGGGCTTCCCGTGCATTATCACATTATTTTTGCTATCAGTTCAAGGAAATGGACACTTGATTCATATTCTCGCATATATTGATTCAATCCTCCTTTTAATTTAGCACTGGAGAAGGCTATTAGCCTCCATTCACATTTACAATAAGATAATATAACCTGATAGCTGTTCTCCCAACCCATTATGGGAGAGGGATAAAATAGTTTTGTTTCTGTATGTAGGGATCTATTGACTTACTCTCCTCCGCCGCATTCATAGCCGGTGCTGTCTCAGTGCTGTATGTCTTAATAGCGTTTCACCGAGGCGGGGTATTGATGAAAGCTCCCTCTGAAGAGCAGAGATAAAGGCCTTTCACTCTAAAAAGGAGCCCAGCTTTCCCTCCTTGAACTTCGATTAACTGTATTAAGGGTTGTGCGAAACAAACACTGTCTCTATCATCACCATTAATAATTCTCTTGCAGTTCTCAGACTGCAAACCTGAGTGAGTCTTCTCCTGGCGCTGGCTCCATCCCTCACTCCATCAGCATCGCCCGAGTCCCCTCCACTCTGGCCTTCAGCCCACACCACCCGCATCCCAGCTCCAGCACAGCTCACTCTCTGCACGGCAGAGATCAGTCCAGACTGACTGGTGGAGCTGAGAACCGCTCGCTTGTTTCCTGTATTTCCGTAAGCATGCCTTGTCTCACCCCAACACACAGCTCTTGCCTTAGGCAGCTCCACGGCGTCAGCTCAAGAACGGTTCCTCCCTGCCCTGGCCCTGCCCTCAATACCCACAGATTAGTCACACCAAGACCTTTAAGGAAGCAATTCCTTGGCACGTACTCAAGAAGCCTTTTCTTTCATTAAAAAAATGGTCATTTTCTTTTAATTCTTGGTTTAGAAGAGTTGAAGAAGTGGGTGTCTTCTTTTGAAGATTAGACACTATGCCCTGCTGCTCTAACTGCTGAACCTGGTGGGGCAGAGAGCTAATTTCACTGCTATTTAAAAGCAGGAGGGAAGAAGGGGAGGAAATCCTGGAGGTTTTGCTAAAAAAGGATGAAACCCAAAGGTGTTCTGCCACGCTCCATGCAGAAGCGTTCGTTGTCCCTCTGTTTCAGCCTGGTGGAAGCCTGTGGGGTGGTGAGGAGTAGGTTCTGCAAGAGAAAAGCTGGTGCATGGGGACGGACACATTTCACCTCTGCAGCTTCACCCGTGCCCTCATCCGACGGGGCCCTCAAACATCCTGCTGGGTCTTTGTCAGCCCTTTTATGCTCAATTACCAAAAATACACAACGGCCAGTATCAAACATTATATCCATCGATACCCTCCTATGACTATCCATAAACCAATAATTAATTTGCAAAGTGGAGGATGAGATATACACGGTGGATAATTTTTTTTTACAAAATATTGCCCCACACCTGCCTTTACTTGTACTCAAGTGGTCGTGATCCATTTCCTATTTATTTCTGTTTATATTTCTCATACGGAATAAAATATATCAAAGATCAGTAAGATTTTTTTATGCTGCTAGGAGAAAAAAGTTTTTGTTTTGTGCAACAATACACTTTTTCTTAAAAAAAAAAAAAAAATTAATTAATGTGTTAAGAAGTCCTGATTGTAATTGTTCTTGCCATGGAAAAGGTACGACTGAATTAAATTAATACATAGGAGACTTGTTTTGTTCCACGGTAACTACCACTGTTCTTTGAAAGGCCGTTCTTTTTTTGAGTTCTTTATGTGAAAAGGTTTACCATGTCTTCATGCAAGTAGTTGTCATGCTTTAGAAAAATCACAAGCAGCAAAAAGTCAGAATTGTCAGTTCAGAAGACACTGCTTGTTCCACTGGGTAAAACTGAGAAAGCAACGCTGGCAAACGATCTTTAGGAAAAAAAACAAAAAACCCACAACCCGATGGAAACAGCAGCGGAATGAAGATAAAAAGGGTTGCAGGCTTTATTCTCATTGAAGGTTGGCAATGGGAAATCTGTTGGAGTAGAAGAAGAATATCTGATAGGTCATCTGTTGTGTAATGAAGAATAGAAGACAGAAGACAAGCTAGGAGAAGCAAGGTGATTCCAAACCTCGGAGGAATGGAAGATCTTATGAGAGAAACATGAAAGCAATACCTTTATAAACTGACCAAATTTAATTTACTGTCAACGAGCCTTGTAAGACTGCAAGCTGACAAAATCCATTTATAATGTTACGGGTAAGGCTGAAGTCATACATTTTTCTCCTGTGGAATCATTTTATTATGTATTCCTTTCTTTTTTCTGCAGGTTTTCTGATTAAAAATTACCACTAAGATGTCAAATATTTCCTTGTCCTCTGATATCTGGGCTTAGTTACCCAATAACTTATTCTGCCTATCCATCTTCTTTAGTCACAATAAAATGTGTTTTCAAAGGATGAACAAAAGCAGATAAATATGCTGTCATTTAATATGCAGAGTTTTCAGCAAAATGTCCACATTGTTCTGCTCTGTATGTTCCTTGAGAGGCACTGGAGTTGTCAGTATGTTTTGTTGCGATATTTTAAATGCTTGGCCTCAAGATCAATGAGCATCATAAGCAAACGCAGTTGTGATTTCAAGCAGAAAGTCAGGAAATGCTCCGCATGAGGTTGTGGTCGCTTTTCTTTTCATTTGTGACGCTTTCCAAATTCAATGGTGGCCACTAAGCGACTCACTCATGTCAGTATATTTTCAAGGTCACTTTTGAAGACCTGGTAGGAATCTTTGCTCTCCACGAATAGAGCTTTTTGCCCTTGGAGGAGACTTTGAACTTCGTAGTATGAGGTTTAGTTCAAGGGGAGGAAGACATGATGGAGCTTCTGAGCTTTGTGGACATGGAATTCATTAGCAGGACTTCTCTCTGGTCTTCCGTGGCAGGGAAAGAAGTTAGGTTGAAGGGCTTCATGCTTCTGTGGAGCTCTGTGGTTCTCTGCAGACCAAGTGGGTGAGGAAAGCAGAGCAGAGGGCAAAGATTCCCGTTACAACAGGCTTTGGAGAATCGTGAGTGCCTTGTTTTAACCCTGATTTAAAGGGGCAGATCTGCAGTAGGAGAAGTCCTTCATCTTCCATCATGGGGAAAAAAGGCTAGAAAACATGGGGTTAACTTTATAGAGGGGATAATGGAACCTTGTGGTTGCATTTTCAGGACACTCAGCCCATACTGAGCTGGAGGTTCAAGCCAGGAGAACTGCAGGGATGATCTCCTTGAGGACCACGGGGTGACCCCACTTCAGCGACTCAACTGCGAATTGGGAGACACCGCAGCAAAGTACAACCCAGCTTCTAGGTGAGGTAATATGGAAAAACGACAGTGTTGTGATGTCGTAGTGGCGTAGTAAACTGAAGAAATAAGAATGCTTTAGCAATGAGCGCCGTATTACGTTCTAACACAGTATTACAGGGTGGGAGCTTCTTTGCCAGAATCATTCTCGAGCCCATTCTGAAAAGAAACTCTGTGCCTGGACACGCTAATTTTATTTAGTCTTGTTTTAGAAATCTAATAGAAAAACAGCTAAATTAGGCTAAACCACTTGATTCTGCTCTGCGCTCTTAAATGCCGTAAAGTAAGAAGATTATGTTACCCCCTTCCCCATAAATCAGGATTAAACTTGCATTTTCAGGTTTTTGTGCCAACAAAATCCCCAGTTTGCTAAACTCAAATTCTCTAATCTCAAGCCAGAGGCCAGACGTAGCGATGCTCTTCACAAACGGTAATGGCCCTATTATGTACATGGAAGAATTAGGACTTTTTTTTTTTTTTTCCTAAGCTCTGGGTGCACTATTCCTCCTGCCCTGGGAAGAGCGTGTTTCTTATCTCTCTAACCATTGTGCTGTGTCAGCCTGGGCCGTGTCGCCTTGTTTCCCACATGCTTGTATTAGAATCAGGAAATTTCACCTGCAGCGTAACAGGCAACTGTGAAAATCTGTGCCAACGTCCTCATATTATTTTTAAGAGAATGCAAGTTTTCCTTGATAAAATTCCAGTGGGCAATGAATTAAAAATGACAACTCTATATACAGTGAAAACAAGAAAATAAAATATACAAAACATTGCTAATGATCAGTTCTTGAAAAATTTACCAGACACATACTACCCAGGGAGCTAAACTCATTAGCAGAGACTGATACGAAAGCTGAGATACTCCGGGATGAGGCCCAGACACAACATATTCCAATGAAATCTCTTTAGCAAAATTGTTTTGTTGCCTTCACTGAAATGTTTGGCAAGAGCATGTCTTACTTTTTTTTTTTTTTTTTTTTTTTTTTTTTAAAAGTATCTGGGTGGTTACAGCGTCTCATTAATCAGCCACCCCCATGTTTACATGCTCGGGAGCTCTTCCCTCCTTGGGGAAGGCAGAGAGTTCCTAACGATGGGCCGGAGATTTTCCCTGCGTTATCGGGTGGGTCCTGGTGTCGTTCTGCCCATGCCCGTGTCCCCCGGTCGATCCTGCACGTCCCCTTCTCTCCCGGTGGGGCCGATGGGGACTTACAGAGCTGGGGCATGCTGCAAAATGACACAGGCCATCTCTACACGCTGTCGGCGCTCAATAAATTGTAATAATTAATAGTATCTGGATGACCTCACTCGATGACTGCATGACATTGGATATATTGGATGACAGTACACGCCGATCCATTAACTTAACGGAGCCGGGTGCGTACGACGTGTGGCACTTCAGTGCTGACACCTTCCAGAAACAGACAATTGTTTCACACCTCATTTGCAAACTGAAGGAGATATGAAATGAATTAAACTTCCTGCAAACACTCAGGAGGTTTACAAAGAGTCCTATCTCTAAGTCTACTGTACTATTTGCATAAAAGAATTCAGTATCAATGTAATTATTAATGATAATTCTAAAGTAGTTGTGCTGCTTCAGGATTTTTCAGATTAAGAATGTAATGAATTAGTAATAAAATCCTAACACAAATTTATTCCTAAATACAATTTCCTTTCTGGTTGTGAATCTCCTTGTATTTATTATAAAAGATGTACTTGTTGAAATAGCTTTTCTCCGGCGGCGCGGTTTAAAGATGCATGTCTTGGACAAAGTCAAATTTCTATTAGCGAGCCACTTTTGGAGAAGTCTGCCTTTTCTTGAGGCACAAGGAGAATTTGACTGATGTGTCCTTGGATGCCGTAACGATAGAGGTCTTATAAATACCCTCCTGATCCGCAGCCCCACCCTACGCGTGGAGAAGAAGACTTGGAGAACTTCTAATGAAGCCCATTAGCCTGCGGCAGCCTAATAACCACGGCAAAGTGAGAACGTCAGGCCTCCTTGCTCTTGATTGCGCCTCTTCGCTGGCTGCCTCCCCGCTCCCGATGTAAATCCTCCACCTTCTGAGCTTCCCCCCCCCGCTTCATCATTAACACGTACCTCTTTATTTGTTCCCTTTGCGTGCTGTTAAGCCTGTGCGACGCCGCACATCTGCGCCTCAGCAGGCCTTTTCTGCAGACCAGTGAGTCATTAGGAGAGAGATGAGTCCCAGATGTTGAAGAAACACGGTAGCACTTGGTGGATTACGACTGGGACAAATAAAAGCCAAACTTTTAGCATCTATTGGGCACCACAAGGTAAGCAAGTTCATTTAGTTACATGGAGATGGTGACATCTTTTAATTTAATCTTTTTTTTTTTTTTTTTTTTAATTCAAAGCCTATCTCTTGAAATTATTTTGTGAGGCTCCTCACCTCGCGTAACTGGTGACAGTTGAGTTTTGCCACAAAGTAAGAAAACCTTCCATTTTCCCTTCTCTCCTCTTTTCTCCTCTCATTGCTCTCTCTCCACAAGGCAGCGCCTGCACCCGGGACGCCGGTACAAACACTGGTACAAATTTAGTGTTTGCTGAGTTGTTCAGATTTGGTGAAAGATGTGTTTTTCCTGGGAAATTCTAGGGCTTTGTCATCAGCTCTAGAGCAGGTTTTGATGTGCTGTAAAATTAGAAAAAGCAAAATAGCAAAATTCACTTAATCCGGTTGGCGCAGTAAAATCTGCATGTTGTTTTCCTTCAAACCAGAGGTCTGCTTCCTTATTTAATATCCAGCTGGGAACGTACCTTCCTGGTTTGATGGTGAGATCTGGCTCCAAACCCTGGTTTGCCATCTTTCCATTGGGTGTGGTAACACCGTACCCACTAGTCCTCAGCAGGAACGGGCCACCAAGCCCAGTCATAGAATCACAGAATGGTTTGGGTTGGAAGGGACCTTAAAGCCCCTCCAGTGCCACCCCCTGCCCTGGGCAGGGACACCTCCCACCAGACCAGGTTGCTCCAAGGCCCCTCCAACCTGGCCTTGAACCCCTCCAGGGATGGGGCAGCCACAGCTTCTCTGGGCAACCTGGGCCAGGCTCTCATCACCCTCAGACTAAATAATTTCTTTCTACTATTTGATCTCAGTCTCCCCTCTTTCAGTGTCAAACCCTTCCCCCTCCTCCTATGGCTCCCCTCCCTGATCAGGAGTCCCTCCCCATCTTTCCAGTCCTCCAATGGAAACTGATGGAGCTCAAATTTTCCCGTCATCCAAAGGAAAATCCCCGTGTGTTATATATCCAGTTTTGGCACCCTGCCCTGTGCTAACTCCTGGTGACAAAGTTAAAAGCTAAACCCGTGTCCCCGTCGCAGTGATCCACCAGGTGACAATAACCTGCCCTGGAAACACCTTGAACTCTGCCGCGGAGGAGTACGTTATCCTCCTCCTGCTGGGACAAGGCTGGCGCTTAAATGGGTGAAACATTGCTAAAATATTGATTGCTTGGGCATGATAAAAATCCCGGAGGAAAAAGTCCTTTTGTCCTGGAACACTCCCAGAGAAATTTTGCACTGACAGGATTGTTTAATGATATTACCATGAAAAAGAATTGATGTTTGCTGAAAATGAAGATATGCTCTTATTCCATTCTCAACTTTGGCCTCCAGAGAACTAATTTACCAAGACATACTTTTTCTTGTATTTAAGACCACTGGAGCACACGCTTTACGTTAGACATCCTGATCTGTGTTAATGATGGCTCTGGTAAAATTTTCATATATGAATGTATTTTTCCTAGTGATCCCATTTTCTGTTCGGATTACATTAGCATATTTAATGCAAATAATCACCGATTCCTGTTTGTTTCAAGCTACTGCGGGAGCTCTGGAATAGCGGACTTGCTTTTTCTCTAAGTTCTCCCCAGAAGTGAGAGCTCCTGGATGTGGTACGGCCCAAGTGCGGGCACAGGAGATTGCTGTAACCCAGTGCTGTATTTTAGTCTTAGAACTGAAAGGTTAATTGTCTTTAAAATTGTTTGCACATGGGCAGAGCTGCAAGTCCACGTGCTTATTTTACTTTCCTTTCAAGCTGGAGTGTGTGGAGAATCAAAAAGTCCAAATTGTTTATTTCGGGTTCGAGGCTGTAAATGGTTTGTTGCCCCCACCAGTAGTCTTTCTGGGGGAGGCAGTCGGAGAGCAGCTTTAATTTACACCACAGGGAGTGGAAAAGCAAGACCGGTGACTAATTTTATTTCAGCAATAGATAACCGTTTGGAACTCTTTTGAAATGTTAAATGAAAAATTGAAAATTAAATTGAAAATTAAAAGATTAAATTTAAAATTAAAAGATTAAATTTAAAATTAAATTTTAAAAATAAAAAATATTTAAAAAAAAACACCAAAAAAAAAAAAAAAGAAAAACCCACAACGAAAGAATCCTGCTTGTCCACAGGTCTGCACCCATCGTGAACCTCAATGTAAACCCCAAGGGAGAGCTCCCAGTTAGATCCCGCAGCGACGCCTGGACTTGGAAAAGCTTGAGAGCTGCAGGGTGTGAAAGTTACAGACCTGGGAAAAGAAGTTAGATTGTTTGTTGTAGGAACGTGTGAGTTTTATGAGTTCCCTGAATTTTCCTTCATTAAAATGTAGAAGATACTAAGGTAATCTTGAATTTGCTTTATGAAGTACTGAACTTGAAAAAATTTGGGGCAAATTACTGTAATGTTTGGTTAATGATTAGTTAAAAGCTCTGTCAAGGAGTAACGTTGCAGCCACCCAGGATCTGAGTTTCCAGTGAGGGATGTGCAACCACGTCAGCACGAAGACCGTGATGAACGGCTCTGACCTGTCCACCCAAGGAGGTGAACGGGAAGAGAAGTAATTCTCCCCAAAACAGGGGAGAAATCTACTTTCCTGTGTTATCCTGCAGAGGAGGAATGTCTTGCCACTCTGAGCGCCAGGCTCTGGGACAGCTGCTCCTCACTTGAGGTCATTTGCTAAGTCATTAGTTAAGTTAAGCTGCGTGGGAAACTCTGAAGGAGGAAGCTTTTTTTTTTTTTTTTGTAAATTTATATTTTAACATGGATTTTCTCAACTAGCGACTCTTTAAAATTCTCACTGTGAAAAGTGCCGTGAGTTTCCTGTTTGAAAAAATTATATTTTTTTTTTTTTAAATCTTGATGCTTTTGCATCACGGAAAGCAGTTTCCAGCCTACCCTGGCGTTTTGGTTCAGCTCTCGTGAGTTTTCGTGGCGATCTCCAGTCACTGCATCCCGCGATGCTCCAGGTCGGATTGATTTGGGCAGGGCTGATTTAGGAACTGATGGCGTAACGTGCCGAGCGCTCCTGCGTGTTCCCGAACATGCTTTTCTCTGTTCTCTTTCATACGCTCGGTGCCTCCTTGGATCAGACACCGTGCGGCTCGTCCACCCTCCGTCTGTTTTGGAATTGAATCGTGACCCTCCAAATATTAAATCACCGTGTTCTGTAAGAAGGATGGGAAACGCTGGACCTTGTCTCCATCTTGATCGTTTGCAGATGTCGGGGTTGTCCTGAAGAAACAGTCAGTGTCTTGACTCATCCTAAAAAATGTTCAACATCTGTGCAAGCACTTTAAAACATGATATATATCAGGTAATTAGCACCACATGCCTCCCCCCTGCCCATTCATATTTCTTGATTTATTTATTCTCACTTGCTAGCATAGCATAAGAATTAAGCTGTTCAGCACCTGAAATTTTCTGTTTTTCGGTCCAGATAATGCGTTCCTACTTCTGCCAGTTTGCAAGACTTCTCTGTTTATCAGTGTGTTGTTTCACCTTTTGTTCCGAGCAGTTGTTCCACTCACAAAATAGCCCCATTATCCGTGCATTTGCCTGTTTGCGGTAATGAAGACAACTGCATTCGTAATAGTCTATTAAATGGTCTATTAAATAATGTAGTTGCTGGAGGGACCCTGGTAATACTGTATGGAGTGGCAGGGTAATAATTCTGCGATTCAGATGTTGCATGGATTTCCTTTCTATTACAGCTGTTTGAAACGTTTTCTTGAGAGTTTTCATAAATCTTCCTACTTCTTGGCTGGCCTGCGGCCAGGATGGATCCACTTGTTTTACTAGGACCTGAGATATTCAGCAGATGGGGCGAGTTCTTTGCTGCTGGAGCTGTTAGTCCATCATCAGGTTTAAGGACTTCTGCCACCCAAGACAGGGAAAACGCGCTGGCTGGACTGGCCGAAGGTAAAATCACGGTTTTGATTACAGGAGATATAAATCTGGATTAACTTCAGTGAACAAAGGTGCGTGTGTGCCGCTCTGGGTGCGATAGCAGGACTGGTCTGATGCTCTGTTGACCTCAGTGAATAACTATGAGCAGCTTTTATTTTTCTTGTAGTTTCAACCAGAAATGGATCTCCATGTATCAGGTGCCTTAAAAGCCTACTGACCATCTCAGCCCTTTTAAGGTTTTATCTTCACACACAGAAGAGATGCCCTGTTTTATAAGGTTTTAATTGCTGCACAGACTGCGTAAGCGACTTGTTCACGTTGAACTGGAGCCTTTTTTGCCTCATACTCCAGTACTTTAAGATCAAGACTTAATCTCCCTTTAGGAACACGATCCCAAAGGCATGTGAATGGTCCTGCTGAGACTACGATTTAAGGATTTTTCTGAATTGTGGATTAATTCAGTACCTTGCCATTTGCAGTGGCGCTAGTTGTTAGACATCACTGCACTCCTATGGTTTAAAATGTGTACTCTACTAAACATTTGTTGAAAGTTTTCCTTTTCCCTCTGTTCTTTAGTTTTTCTTCTCCACCTCTGAAATATCGCATTTACGTTCCAATTTATGCTCCAATTATTACTCTAAATCTTCATCATTATGTAGTGCTATAGGAAGTCTGTGCAATGAAATGTTTTTTGGGACAAGTGCTCGTTCTTCATTAGAAGATGGACCTTCACTCAGACGTGATCAAAAATGAACGCTATTAAATCCCAACACTCCTTCTCTTTCCTGTTCCATTGAAGCCCAAGTAATCATTGTGCATTAAAAACACTTCACATGAAATGACAGCAATCACGAAGGCAACTTTGTTTAAAGTGTTTCTGTGGGTTAGGAGTTTTTATTGGTGTGACTGTGTTTTATATCACTAACACTTCACCAATTGTTTTGTTCTCTGCCCTTTGAACTGAGCAGGAGCGAGTGTTTTTGCCTTGGTCATATTTTGATTCATTTAAAGCTTGATTGGATACTGCCTTTCTGTCTCATGGTCTTTCTGGACTCAGAGCTGCTCAGAAGCCCACTGCGCTCTCAGGGTAAGAACTTGCTTCCATCCCAATTTTGGCTTGTTTCAAGTGACTCTGTCGTCTCGTGTGGGGAAGGAGAATGAGAAGGGTGTTTGCGTTATGCTTTTCCCGTGGTTGGATGGGTTGATAACATTGTTCCCTTTTGCCATCAGGTTTTATTCTGCACTCTTGTATCTGAGAGAGAAGTTGGTTCCAGAACAGACATGATATTTCTTTTCTAGATGAACTGCCTGACAGTGTTTGTACTCAGAGGTCTTATTTCTGTGATGTTCCTTACCCAAAGTGCCGTTGAGCTACTGGAAGAGCAGAGACCAAGTGGATGACCATCTTTAACCCTCTACATTTTTATCCTTTTTTCATCATAATTTTGCTTGTTATCTGAAAATCAGTGTACTTTTCAAAAGCACTATGTTGCTTTCTGCCCCTCCCACTTGCCCTAAGAAACTATTAGATGTTTCTCTGAGAGCTTTGCACATTAAGATTTTGGGTTTGTTTATGCTTTGCAGTGCTGTTTCTACACTTAATTTGCTTTAATACTTTTGCTGTGGCACCTCAGTATATCCCATTTACTCTGCGGAATCCATTTTTTCAGTAGGTTCAAAACTTCCCAGTGAACTTAAAAATTCCAACTGCTGCTGACTCTGGGGACCAGAGCGCTTCACAAACATCGCAGTTCTGTCCTGTCCTGGGAGTGCATTAAATTGCTAATGGAGATGTATCTTCAGAGCGCAGAAGCTCAAAAATTCAAATTTTGGAGAATTTGAGGTCAACGCTTTTTCTCGCTAACTGCAGATCAACCCAGCACGACCCAGTTCTCTTTAGTGATGTGGTTCACAGTGAGCATCAGTTGAAGTCGTGGCATCATCCTTCTGATGGGAACTTTACGCTTGCATATTCCAGGCATTGTCTTGCTAAAATCAAGTGTAGTCGGAGAATGACGTCATATGTTAGGAGCCAGGGAATAGATTTATTCTGTGGTTATCATATGGTGGGGCTTAATTCTGAAAAAAACGTTGGCTTTAGATAAATTGGTTACTTGCAATTTGTTTGCAGTATTGTTTCGGTTGGAAACCACATTTCCCGGTGTTATCAGCCACATATACGCTATGTACACATCCATATCCTATGGATTGGAACCACCGGTGCGCCGGTTGCTTCCTGCGGCTCACTGGGTATCTGCGAAGGGGTTACCTGGCACGGGTAGGTGCAGCTGGTGCAACTGTCAGAAAGGGTGGCTTTCGAAAGGCTCTTCAAGGTGGTTTTGATAAATTCAAAGTTTGAGAGATTTTCTTTGCTTTCCATTAAAAAACTATAAAACGGAAGACCATTCATATGTTGCAGGAGGAATTTCTTTAACCCGTTGAGAGGTGGCAGATGGAAAAAGAGCAGTCTTGCCTTTCAGCGGTACCCGTCACGTGGTGTATGTTAATGTCCTGCTTCCCATCTTCAGCAGATCTCTAAATTCAGAGACGAGACGGAGGTAAGATTACAATCCCTTCCATGAGCTGCGTTTGTGGTCGCTTTCCATTCTTCTCTCCGTGTGTGGCTCCGTTTCCCAGACTCATCGGTGCAATTTCCCCACTCATTTTTCCTGCCGGTTTGGAGACGGAGGTGAGGCGTTTGACTTCAAATTTCGCTCTGTTGTGGCACGTTGTATTTTTGGTCACTGTTGATGTTTTGAGCCAGTTGGTGTCAGGGTGCTCCTATCTCCTTCCGTATGGCGTTTGGGGATGCGGAGTGGGTGTCCAGAGAACTTTTGAGCCCCTCTCTGACTGCAGCAGAAGCTGCTCCTGGTTGCTGTCAGGTTTTTCTCCGCTGGCCGCTCTCAAGGCCAAAGGCGGTGGACAAGCTGCACATAACAGATGTTCTTGTTGCTTTTGCTGACATTCAAAATCCGCCTTTTCTGATGCAACAGATAATTTTTGTGTCAGCTGAAGAGATGAGATCCTTATTTCCCTGAACATCTCAAATGGATATGAAAGCAATATTTTGCTTTGGCGGATTTATGGGGATGTGCTGCCATTGCCAGTAGATTATCTGGACTGATAATGGATTTTTACTTGACGTTGTGGAGACTTGTTACAGATGTGTGTTTCTTTCTCTTATCTTCCTCCAGAAGATTTGTACGTTCTGGCAGACACGACAAGCTTTCTTTTTGGGTTGGGAAGAGAACAGAAAGGGTTTGTGCTACTGTTTGTGTGAGCCACCAGGACTGTCTCAGCTTTCCTTGTGCTGGCCACTTGTTTGGGCCAGGGCACGGCTCTCCCCCATCCCCACCCCACAGTCGAGCTCCCACACCTCTTTCAAAAGCAGTGAAAAAGGGTAAATTTACGTCCCAGAGTTGCTTTTCATGAAACACTGTGTGACAGGAGCTGGTGCTTTGCTTTCTGCAGGCACCAGCAGGATTTGACCCTTCAGGTGATCGTGATAAACCTGCAGGTGAGGGGTGGCCCTGTGTGAAGCCATGGGCTGCTGTATGGACACCTGAAGCCAGTCAGGTGTTAGTGGGGGAGAAGAGGGGCTCAGGAGATCTGGGAGGCACCCCAGTAATGGCCTTTGCCATGTGCTTTGAGGACAGCTCAAAGCAGACCTGGCTGCAAGGGTTTGTCGCTGATTTGGCAGAGTCATGCAGGACCTCCTCCTGAGGACACCTTGACAGCAAGGTGTGACCCCAGGATGTTCTAATTTGGGTGGGAAAATAGATAACTTGAGGACTCTTCGTAGAATCACAGAATGGTTTGGGTTGGAAGGGACCTTAAAGATCATCCAGTGCCACCCCCTGCCCTGGGCAGGGACACCTCCCACCAGACCAGGTTGCTCCAAGCCCCCTCCAACCTGGCCTTGAACCCCTCCAGGGATGGGGCAGCCACAGCTTCTCTGGGCAACCTGGGCCAGTGTTTCACCACCCCAACAGGAAATAATTTCTTCCTGAGATCTCATCTCCATCTCCCCTCTTTCAGTATCAAACCCTTCCCTCTCCTCCTATGGCTTCCCTCCCTGATCCAGAGTCCCTCCCCACCTCTCCTGGAGCCCCTTTAGGGACTGGAAGGGGCTCTAAGGTCTCCCCGGAGCCTTCTCTTCTCCAGGCTGAACCCCCCCAACTCTCTCAGCCTGTCCTCACAGCAGAGGGGCTCCAGCCCTCCCAGCGTCTCCGTGGCCTCCTCTGGGCTCTCTCTGCAGGAGGAGATGTCCCCTCTGGCAGGGACGGGCTGGGGGTGGTGGTGGTGGTCATCCTGGCAGCTGGGTTTGCGCGGCGGTGGGAGCGTGCAGGATTCCCAGCCCTCCACCCGATGGCAGCACAGCTATGGATGTCGCGCTGCGACGCCTCGGCCGTGGCCTTGCCTCCCACCGCTCGCTCGCCCGCAGCGGGTTTTCCACAACCCAAAAATAATTCCGGTTTCTCCCCCCCCCCCCGCCATCGTATTGTCCAACGCTTTTGTTTAAATCCCTTGTTAAGACATATATTTAGCAAACAATTCTCATAGTTAAGGCTTACAGGAAAATGCTGCAGCCTGTGTAAAAACAGACCTAAGAAATTCTCGGCATGTGGTCAAAATATCCATTTTCTGAGGGGATGAAACTGGGTTTTAGAGTTTATACTTGTGCTATTGCAACTAAATTAAGTCATGAAAGAGGATAATACAATGTACCATCATTTTAAAGTAATTTAATCATGAAAACTAAAAATTTGGAAGCAAACAGATATTTTACTTAATAGAAACCATCTGCACTGTACAGTAGGCAAATTGTATAAAAATGAATAAAACTGTCTCTGGAGGAAAATGACTCAGGCACCAGCTTATATAATGAAGATGTATATGTGCCTTTTAGCATTTGCATTGTCTATTAGAGTAGGTAAATCGCAGCGCTAGTGTAAGTGAAACAGTTACAAATTTTATTACCATCATATGACTGATGACAAAGGCAGTAATAGAAGTAATGCCTATTAGAGGGGGCTTGTTCCAGACCCTGAATAGCTTCGTGCTTTGGACGTGGGCTGTGCAGCCTCATCGAGCCGGGGGGTCACCAAACCAGGACATTTTGGGCAGGTTGTTTTTTTTTTGTTTTGTTTTTTTTTCCTGGGGAAGGCTTTTCCCTCATTTGAGGCTTTTTCCTCATTGCTCTGGGTCCAAACCGGGTTGAGACTCATCAGGATCCTCCGGAGGGGATTTCCTACCGGACTTTTTATCTGGTAGAACTGGGTGGATGATCCTGAAACCGGTCCTTCTCTCCTGCCGCCGCGTTTGTCTGACACAGAGATGCTTTTCTTCCTCACTGCGGGTCTCTCTTCCCCTGTCGTCGAAGGACAGATTTAACTACTTTTCAAAATATTTATTCGTTCTCGTTCAGCAGCTTTCCTAAATGATCGCAAATAATATGAATTATTCAATTCCAGGGCTGTAATAGCCCGCGTCTAGTCTGCTTTTAAAATGAAGTTTGTAAGAGCCACTTTCAGCTGCTGAGATTTAACACTCCAAATAAACGACCCCTGCCTTAAAAGCTTTGTACCATTTCTCCCAAATCCACAACAATATCTGGTTAGAAAAGCAGGAATTTTCTGACGCGACATTTTTTCACAACAAAGGAAAATCCCACCCTCCCGGTGACATTTGTGCTTATACTTTCTCGGCTGGCATTTTAAAGGATGGGCGTGCGAGGGAAATCTGTGTAATGCAAAAGCAGATGTATTTTTGGGTTAGGAAGAGTAAGGAGGCGAAAGCAGGATCGGTTTCCACTTGCATATTAAGCGTATTTGGCAACGAGAACATTTCGCATTAACAAATATGTAAAGTAAAAATACCTCCCAAAAGATTAAGACCTCTGTGAATTTAAAACAAATTAGATGCAGTTTTCTACCCTGCTATGCTCACTTTCTGTTTTGCTTCATGTTACGGTAACACAGGGGTCCGGGTGCCCCCCCTGCCCCCGTATCGGAGCCGCGGAGCTGCTGTTTGACACGCGGGAGCGTAAGCCCCCACCAGCATTTTGGGTAAAATGCTGCTTTTTTTTTTTGTTTGTTTGTTTGTTTTTTCTGAGTATGGCTTTGGGTTTTTTTGGGAAGAGTAGCAACCCCCTCCCCCCGGCAGGGTTTGAGTTCGGAAGTTCTTTAAAAATTTTGAATTCTTTAAAAAAACAGCAAATCCCTGGGACCCGGAGGCTGCTCTTCAGCAGAACATCCCGGTTCCAAGGCAGGCAGGTCGAATTTGGGGCCTGAATTGTTTAATAATGGATATATAAGGACAGGATGTTCTCCGGGGGCTCGGTGCCATCCTCGTCAAGGCAATGTGAGTCATTCCATTGACTTCAACGGGCCTGGATTAAAACCTGGATTAAAAACTCACTGACACCCCCCCACCCCCCAGATATTCAGCCCAGACCTACTGCACTGAGCAGGAATTAGGCCATGGAGTTCGGAGAAGGATCAGTCCCATGCCTTTAAATAGCTCGTTAATGGTATTTCATTAATTAACATCACTTACTTTAACAGAAAGGCAAATGTCTTTGCTTGCCCATGACCATTCAGATCTGAAGAAAAAAAAACCCTTACTAGTTTTTTTATTTTTTTTTGTGAAAATGTAGCCCGCTTTAGGAAATCTCACTTGTTTCCTTTTTTTACTGAAAGATGTATGGAATTTAAAACCTTGCTGTTTTTTAATATCAGAAATATAATTTTTTGCGTATTATTAAACCACAGGCACAAATAGCAGTTTATCTTTCTATTTTTTAATTTGGTGATTAAAATCAAGTAAAACATGAAACTCTGAGGCGCAAATAGCCCCGGAGTCCAAAAGCACAAAGGAAATGGCTTCAGAATGAAGACATTTATTTTCTTCTTGCTTCCCTGTAACATGGTTTATTTAGATTCATGTGATTTGTGCCAGGACAAAGTGTGTTCTATAAACAAAAAAGGGAAAAGGTTAAGCCAGTAATGAAGTGCAATGATAATAAAAAATAACGATGATAAAAAAAGAAAGGATGATAAAAAAAAAAAAAAAAAAAAGTGAAGAGTATTGCAAGTACGGAGCGGGTGAGTCAGTGGGACCCCGAAACAGAGTCATTAGGAAATTAAAAATAAGAATGTTTGGTGGGGGAAGAAGAGGATTGAGACCATTTTCTGTTTCCCGGGCTGACCGGGTGCCTCGGGAGCTGCTGGGGTTTGTGCTCACAAACCGCTCGGGTGTTCGGGAAGGGCCATCCCTTGCTCTGGCTGCTTTTTGGTGCTTGGTCGGATTTTTGCCCATTACCAAATCCCACCGTCCCTGAGATGCTCCGTGTGGGAATACTGAGAAAACCCAGGAGTGGTATTTTTTCTTACAAGCGAAATATCCCCGCTTTGGGGTTTAAAACCCTCACCCGTGGATTTCTGGGGACGGTACACGCCAGCCCCGGCCAGGGATGGGAGTGGGGTTGGGGGGGCAACCTCGACCCATCTCCATCCCCAGCCCATGGCGCGGGGACACCCAGTCCCTTATCCACACGATGGCACTCTTAAGCTTTCAAACAATTTCATCTAACTCGGCATTTAATGTGAAACCTATTTTTCCCCCTGCCAAAAGCAAAGGAGGAGTTTGGTTGGGGGGGGGGGCACACACACAGAACACACAACTTGGAGTCGTCACCCCCCCCCCTCAAAATCCGAATGTCCCAGGTTGTCCCCAGCCCACCCCACGCCGTGACCTTGGGGGCTGCACCCCAGATGCCACCACCACCACCCCCATGGCCTGGATGCGGCGATGATCAGGGCGCCCACCGCGCTGCGGGAAGGGAGAGAGCTCAGTCCCTGGAGCGGCTGAAGGGCAGCGGAGAGCAGCTGGAAATACTGTCTTAGATGCACCAAAAAGACACCCCAAACCTGTTAAAAAAAAAAAAAAAAAAAAGCCCTTCTGCATGGCGAGAAGGCCACAAACATTGCAGCTCAAGAGCAAGCTCGTGTTTGGACATTTATGGGGGAAAAAGGTCGTATTTTTTGTTTTGTGGCTTATTCTGCGCAGCCTAAGCTGTACAAAAGTCAGGAGCGTGGGCTGTTTTCTCCAACAGTTTTAGCTATTAAGCATCTTTTAAAAATTATTTGCTATCAATCCGGCAACTGCGAGCAGCGCTAAATTTACTCCTTGTTAAAGCGCGTGTGGGAGGGGAAGGAGGTTGGGGGGGGGGGGGCAGATCCCGTCCTTCCCGGTGCAGTTGTTCCGACGGCTGTGTCGCTCCGTGTGGGAGGTATGTGTGCGCCTGTCGGAAAAGTCAGCAAATCACTGCACACCAGTGCAGCCGTGGAAGAAATTTCTGCTCCTTTCTCCCCGCCGGCCAGGTGGGTTTGGGTACGGTGGTCAGGGGGCTGGAAGGATTTTCTTGGGTCTGCAGCCCCCCCCCCCCCCCAGTACGTGGTGGTTGCACAGGCACCAGCTCACCCTGGGTTTGTGTGCAGGTCGCTGACCTGATCTGTTTTCCTGGCAGGGAAAAAACAAGACCTTGCTCCTTTGTTCCCTTCTTCACCTGAAGGTATCATCTATCTGTAGGATACAGAGCTTCAAACATCTCCACCAGGTCTTGACCACCAGCGCTCCGTGCCACTGCTTCTGCTAGGGCAGCGTGTGCCAGCCCAGTTTGCAAGGGAAGGGAGTTTCACATCACCATTTCACTGATGAAAAAAAAAAAAAAAGGTCATACCATCACCAGGGATGGAGCTCCAAGGGCCTTCGGTGTCACCCCCGTGTCAGCCGTCCTCACATCAACCAGTCCGTGCTGCTGGAGCCACATTTAATCTTGCCAAACTGGGCTCAAACCCCTTGTTAAAAACCAAGTGGCAACGGGTCGCTGAGACACAAAATCAAGGGCAACTGCAGCACGTGTTGGAAAATGGACAAATTTCTGGCCCCCTGCGTGTCAAATCAGGCCTTTACGGGGATGCTTCCCAGGCCCCAATGTAACGGACACCCTGAAGGTACCAACGTGATGCCCGTCCTGAAGGTACCAACGTAACGAGCATCTGAAGGTACCAATTTAATGCACATCCTGAAGGTACTAGTGTAACATGCATCCTAAAGGTACCAACATAACGAGCATCCTAAAGGTACCAACTTAATGCACATCCTAAAAGTACTAGTGTAACTCACATCCTAAAGGTACCAATTTAATGCACATCCTAAAGGTACGAGTGTAACGTGCATCCTAAAGGTACCGATTTTAATGCACATCCTAAAGGTGCCAACACATCAGGAGAGGGGCTGGTTCTGGACTGGGATGTCTGCAGGCAGAAGACATCCTCCCCTGTTATCGGGGTGTCTGGTATACTGGTGAACACTGGGGTGTTGGGGGGAGCAGGGCTGGGGATGGGAAGTGGGAGGTTTGGGGCAGGGCAGGAGCTGGGAGCGATGGTTCCCAGCCTCCACCTGCCCTTGGCTTCTCATTGCCTGTTTTTGCTGCTTTCTTGGTTTTCTTTGGGCTGCGGGGTCCTGTTCTGACCATCGCCCAGCACCCACGGGGGCACTTTTGAGAGTGGCTGGGGAGAGAGAGAGGTTTCAGAGATGTGCTAGATTACATCTTTTGAAAATTGCCAAGCTGGGGTTAGACGGCATTCTCCAGGGAGTGTCCAAAATCAACACGATTATCTTGATTATTAATATTTGCATTGGCAGAACTACTGTAGATTTGTGTGGAGGAGCACAGTCCCTCCACTGCTTATTGCCGCACGTCCGCGGAGCCCGTTGAGCAGCAGCTAATCCATCTACATGGTGGATGATCTTTTTTTTTTTTTTTTTTTTTGCTTTTTCATAAATGTCAAGATATCTTAACGTGCAATCTGTATTAGCGGCTGGCTGACAGCACCTCTTTTGGGTCAAATGCTGACAATTGCCCCAAAAATGAGATACGGTGAGCCCTGTGCAGTTAGCCTGCAAAAATTGGATCTTCAAAGGATGAGGAGGACCTGTATTTTAGGTGGGCGTGGGAGATTTGTGCACATTTGTGGACTCCTCGGTATCATGGGAAGCTTAATTCTCTACTTTTTCCATGTAAAACTGGGCAATTTTTTCTAAAACTTAGTCCCGGGTCACTTTTTAAAAGCCTCCCCAACCTTTATAAAACATTCCCTGGCACACCAGGGGTTAAAACTAATTCGCTGGTTGAATCCTTTAGCGCTTAATTAGACAAGAGATTATTTGTACAACCCAGGAAACAATCATTTGGACAGAGTTCGCTCACATGGTACGTTCTGCCTCATTTTTACTAAAGAAATTCTTTTGTTATGATTTTGGAGCATGAGCAGGTCACGCATCATCTCTGGCTTTTTTTTTTTTTTTTTTTTTTAAGTGTTATAGCGCATTTAACAGAAATCTGATGGAGGGACCTACGCTGAGGTATTGCTGCGATATATTTTTCTACTGATGTGCAAATACTGGGTTAAGTCCATTACTCGTAAAACTCCACTTTTTTTCATCACCCAACGCAACCTCACTATACTTTCTTCTTAATAGGAGTAAGAAATCGGGCCGTTTTGTGAATATGTGGTAGATACGCTCAAACTTATTGCAAGAGCCGATAGATACGGGGATCAGAAGAAGTTAGGGTATCAATACCAGGTTATTTACAGCACTTTTTCCACGTTAGGTAGAAAGAGGAATGCGGCAGGGACTCTTCGCTGCAATTACCAGCGCTCTCTTGAGGTCACCTCCGGTTTCAGTTACACGTATCGCAAAGGGAGCGTAATTTATTCCAGTTAATTTTGGATTTGAGGAGCAAAAAAAAAAACAAAAAAAAACCCACGCAGGCTATTAATGTGGGGAACGTGAAGTCGTTGGGTGGGGATGGCGGTGTTTGCAGAGCTCCCCTCCCCTCCGCGAGGCTGCGTTGAGGAGGGCAGTTCGTCGCTTGGTTTGGGGAGGGGGGCGCAGAACTGCTCGTTCCCTCCTAAAACGCAGAATGCTCAACGAATGGCAAAAGTGCTTTTAAAAGGGGCTCGCGGAACACTTTGAAAATATTAATTAGTGTGTTGAAGCATTCTGCATAGCATATCATAGTAAAACTGCTCCAGGGGGTTGCTTGGAATGAATTATTAATATGAATCCCTCTCTCCCTTCTGCTTCACACCCTGATTTTATGGGACTTGGCGTGGGTTGGGGTGTCTATTAGATTCACTTATTGCCTGTTTAGTGGGAGTACTTTGTAGACTGCATCAAAAGGTCACTATTTTATTTTTTATTTTTTTTCAGAATCCCAAATTTGAAGCAGTAAAAGGACTAGTTTCCCCCAAATGTGAAAGGCAAGTTATTGGAAAAAAAAAAAAGAAGCAAACTCCCCAAAAAGCCCTGATTAAAATAGTTTTGTCGTTATGTACTAGAGAAGGGGGGGAACACATCCAGACTGCTCAGTCCCCATGGCACTGGGACCAGGCTCTTTTAGGTGCCTTGCCACTGGGTTGTACTGGGATGTACGGCACAGCCACGTGCAGATCTCACCTACACCCTTGTCCGGGTGGCCCCGAGAAGAGCATTTTCCCTAAAAGCGATGCTGTACCGTGTTCACGCTTCTTTCGCACGCGTTTCAATGCCTTGTACCACAAGTAGCGCATTCATTAAATTCACAGAGTATGGTTCCTTTTCCCCTTTTGGCTTTACAATATCACCAAGTTGAACCTGTTGACTTAACACTGGAAGAGAAAAGCTGTGGTTAAGAAAAAAATTGTTTTTCAGCTCTTGAGGTCGGTTTTGATGAAGTCCCTTGTGTACAAATATAAAGAAATCCATAAAGTAATTTGACTTTTAATTCATACTCGGCTTATGGAAATATTTGTATTTTCATGGCTGCTGGACTGAATTACAAAGGGTTGTGAGGGTCCAGTTTTCAGTCTTATAAGCAAAAGAAATAAGAAAATGATGTTTTACAAAACAGTGGCACCTACAATGCAGAGGTTTTCAAAGGACTGAGTTGTAAGCCAAAGCCCAGTTTGTTATCTCTAGTCCATGAAGGCAGAAGGAGACTGAACTTTGGGCTTGATGTGCTCTCATCGCACGTTCAGAGTTCCCAGTGTCTCCAGTACAAACAGCAAACGAGTCGGCTGGGAGAGCTGAGGATGAAGGGAACGCAGTACCAGGCGTTTTTCCCATAATATTAAAAAAAAAAAAAAAAAAAAAAAAAAAAAAAAGACACGAATAAGGAGTTTATTTCTGTATCTGAAAATAGATGCTTAAAAATAGATCTGTGTGTCATATTTGAAAGTCTAAGAAGATGGTGTGTTTAGGTTTTCTCTGAAAGAGGCAAAAGGCAAGAGGAAAGGGAAAGCTCCTCGCAAACAGCACTGACATTCTTGAAACACAAAGGTTTCAGTTTATTTATGGTGTTAAAAACTTCAGTTGGAGCCATCATTTTACAAAGCAAATCACAGAGCGGTAAATGCCAAGGAGATTGTTAATAATAGCTCCGTGGGTTTTGGTGGTTTTTTTTTTTAGGAAGAAAAAAAAAAAGGTGAAAGACAGCATGTTATATTGGAGTCTAATAGATAGCATAAATCTGCACCGTCTGCAGAAGTTTGACGTGGAAGATTTTACTCTTTTGCTGTAACTTCCCAAGAGTTCTGCCAACGCGGGGTATTAGCTGCAATTCCTTGTTGATGACAGCTCGCTGCAATTATGACAGAAACTCGTCATTAGCATCAGCCGTGCCTTACTTTTAAGAAAATGAACAGCTATTTCATTTGTTTAAAGAAAAAAAAGCAATCCTGAGAATAAACTCTGTTTTAGGAGTTAAACTGGTGATGGATTTTTCTGAGGAAAGGATCATCTTACGGTTTCTCAAGTTGTGAGTGTTATTGGCTCTATGTAACGTGTCTTTTTCTTCTCCTTCTTTTTTTTTTTTTTTAGGTTCCAAAGGAGAAAGGTTGCCAACTGATTAATATTTTAAACATGTAGACAACCTGCAGACCTTGCTCTCAGACTCAGATTTCTCCCTTATCCCTCCCGAAAAATGGTTTCATTGCTAAAAGCTCATTGTTAGGATTTCATACTCCTGGGTGAAACATGATTATTTATTCGCTTTATTTCACCAAAATTAAGGACAAATAATAATAGAAAGAGTTCAGCAAACAGTTAAAACAATATCGCCTGTAGTCTCTGTGGAGTATGGTTAAGATTTCAGCTTCTTGCTTAAAAATTATGTGGGTCAACCTTATGATGTGGGCAATGAATAGGAAAATACGCTGCATTTCAGGAACTGAATTTTATATGTCGTTAAAGAAAATGCTGGTAACGCTTAATGCAGCAAAGTATAAAATGCCAATTTAAGCGTTTGTGTGTGCAGAAGGTACTGCACTGCAAGTTGTAGTGTGCGGTTGTAGGCTTCTCTGGATAATTTATGGGGATTTGTTTTTATTTATTATTCAGATGAGGATTTAAATATTCCACATTTAAGGTGTAAGCTGAGAAACTGAAAGTTTGCTGTGAGATAAGAGAGAGAGAGGAGCTGAGAAAGGACCTTCCAATGGCCCCTCCCTCCCGGCCAAGCCCCAGATCCGTGATGGGTTTTTCTCCACCTCAGCCCCGGGTGTGATCTGGGGGTGAAGGGCTGGTCACGGTGGTGCAGGCTCACGTTCCGTCCCAGGGCTCCCTCCCTGAGTGTCACGAACCAAATTCAGCACCTGCTTATGTCGGTGCAAATCCAGAGTGCTCCATCAGCGCCAGAAGAGCCACTCCAAAAACTGGGAACCCTGGTGCTTAAGCTGAAAAAACCCAGCTTAATATAGTCTTGCTCTGATAAATTCTGCATTTCTGCTCTTCATGGGGCCCACAATTTATCCCATTTATTTTTTCACTGGGGATGCTTTTGATTTATACTTACATGACCATCACAAAAAAACTTTGGCCTACTTTAAAAATGCACCAAAACCTGCCTTTAATTTTGATAACTTGTTATTATTTTCATTCTCTCCCTCTCCTCCCACGTTTTTCTGAATTGTAGGTTAGATTCTGCTCTCGCACTTGTGAAAGGCTTGTAGGAAATGACATACAGAGTGCAACAGACAGGGCAGATACGGACACCCGTTCAATTCAATGGCAGCAGAATAAATTCTGGTTCCAAAGAATTCTGGTTCTCTCTACAACTGCTTGAAAGGACACTGTAGAGAGGTTGGTGCTGGTCTCTTCGCACAGGTAATTAATGACAGAACGAGAGGGAATGGCTTCAAGCTCCAGCAGGGTAGGTTTAGACTGAACATTAGGAAAGAATTTTTCACAGAAAGAGTGGTCGGGCATTGGAATAGGCTGCCCAGGGAGGGGGTTGAGTCACCATCCCTGGATGTGTTTAAGAGCCGTTTAGATGTGGTGTTGGGGGATATGGTGTAGGGGAGAACGTTGTAGAGTAGGGTAGATGGTTGGACTCGATGATCCCAAGGGTCTCTTCCAACCTGGATGATTCTATGATTCTATGAAAGCAAAAGGAAATGGAGGATTTCTGCGTATTCAGAGTCCTGCAAAGAGCCACTTGCACGAAATACGCCGTGTGTATTTTACGTGAGATACCTACAGGAAAATGTCTCCTTTGCCAGTGAACGCTAAGTAGATCTAGGGTTCCGAAAAGGCAGGATGAAAGATGCTCTTAGTAATAAAGAGCAAGACCCGAACACATTAGAAAGCATTCAGATCTATAAAAACACATTTGTGAAAAAACTAGTTAAGGATGTTAGATGTTCTCCACTTCTTTTGCCTTCTTGTGTTTCTAATTCTGCCTTTTTCTCCTGGTCCCTGGTGATAGTCAGGATCTAGTTATCAACTTTCTGCTTCCACGGAGACCAGGGACTCGTTTAGGTGCGTTCAGCCTGGGCCTACCTGAAATTTCCAGCTGTAACCAAGCTGGGTATGTGCTCGATTTAGTGGTAAAATCTGCATCTTAAATATTTGCAGAGATACACGCATCTGTTGTAAAACCACAGATGTGTGTCTCTGCAGATATATATACTTCAGTGTGATATATTATGTTTTATAATTAAAATTTTATTGAATTTTAATATAAAAACAAATTCATACATTAAAAATTAAGTAGAGAACAAACATGTGTGGTATCAGGAGGATACAAGCTGTGGTACAGTAGGACAACAACATCTGACCCATAAAAAACACCCTGCTTTAGTTATAAAATACCTTTGTGGCTGGGAGATTAGTGTGATATATTATTGAGGTTCCAATATTTGGAAAAATAATATCGTTTTGTCACTTCCATTCGTGAGTAAAGAAACAGCTTTTGAAGTCCCTCTATTAAACATTCGAAAACAAATGGATTTAGACAGAGCGAGCACGGTCTCCCAACAAGCGGAGTGAGTGTTATTTATGCTCTATAGTTAACATTTTTGAGCAGACTAAGTGGTTTCTCACTGTGCCCAATACAGCACCTTCATTCGGCTGCTGGAGTTGTGTAAATGGAAGATCTGAGTGCTTGAATCAAGAGATGAGGCAGCCTTTGCTTGTGGTCCTTACCTGGTCAGATCCCTCCAGGACATCAAGGTAAGTGCTGATGTTCCATAGAGGAACTTCTTCTCCTTAGGACGTGTGATAAGTGTGTCCAGCGGAGCCTGATAGGAGAGGGGTCCAGAGTACGAGATGCTGGGAGGGCTGGAGCCCCTCTGCTGTGGGGACAGGCCGAGAGAGTTGGGGGGGTTCAGCCTGGAGAAGAGAAGGCTCCGGGGAGACCTTAGAGCCCCTTCCAGTCCCTAAAGGGGCTCCAGGAGAGATGGGGAGGGACTCTGGATCAGGGAGGGGAGCCATAGGAGGAGGGGGAAGGATTTTAAACTGAAAGAGGGGAGATTGAGATAAGATCTGGGGAAGAACTTCTTTGCTGTGAGGGTGGTGAGAGCCTGGCCCAGGTTGCCCAGAGAAGCTGTGGCTGCCCCATCCCTGGAGGGGTTCAAGGCCAGGTTGGACAGGGCTTGGAGCAACCTGGTCTGGTGGGAGGTGTCCCTGCCCAGGGCAGGGGGTGGCACTGGAGGGGCTTTAAGGTCCCTTCCAACCCAAACCATTCTGTGAGTCTATACATTACTAACAAGATTTAATCTTCACGTCACCTTTGGGGGGGCAAAATTGCAGTCTGGAGATAATGGAAGACCCACCCTAGGTCCCAGAGGAAGGCTGTTGGTGAGGATGGTGGTAACCAGACGACTTTGCTCTACCAAGTCCAACCCATTGGCACCACATTGCACTCCCGTCAAACCCTTTTTTTTCTGTGTGAAAAAGCAAACCACGGCTCAGGATGTATGCAAATGCCAGAGAGAAAAATAGTAGTGAGTAGTTTGAGTACGGTTACATGAAGGGGCGATGGGCCTTTGCCTTGAACGCTGTATTCGTTTCCATTTCAAAAAAGGTACAGCTGAAATATAAAAAGTTCATAGACAGTTGATGGAAATGATTAGAGGGAGGGCTAGATTTGTGCGTGACGAGAGCCTGTCAAGACTGAGAGATTAATTTTGTGGCTAACGAGTGAAAAATGGTAAAGATGTATCAAATAATGAACAGCGCTCGGGAAATTGTTGAGGATGCCTTCCCCCCCTCCCCCTCCCCCTTTCTGCTGATGCAATAACACAGGAACGGCCAAAGGACGTGGCAGGGACCACGTCTCAGGCTGATGACAAGGGACGGATGTTTTGCAGATGGGTTGTAGGACTCATTGCCACAAGAGTTCGAGAAGTTTGGAGGGTCAGGAGTTCAAGCAATGAGCAATTAGAGACTTGGATAGCGGTACTTGCATTAGATGAGGTAAAGCTTAGGGATGTGTCATCTCGTTCTCCGTTAGCTGCTGGGGCCGAGGAAGGTGTTTCCCAGGGTTGCGTCCTCCCTTCGCGGTGTCTCTGGAACCTTTTGCGAGGTTTTGGGGGGTTGGTGCCAGATCTGGATGTGCCACCAGCCCTCGTGTCTCCTCCACTACCATCCTGCAAGGAGAAAGGAGGCCTGCCTCTGCTTAAAAGTTAAAATTCAACTTTTAAATCGTTTCCATAATCCCCTCTGCATCATCATTTTCCCCTCTCATTGAGAAAACTCTGCAAATCGGGTGACAGCAATAACTGGGAGCTTCACTGATGAATGGAGATGAGCGTATGGTGACTGCAGACTCCAGGAATTCCGGGCAAGGGACTTTCTCACGGACCACATGCAAGCACACGCGTGTGCGTGTGTTGTGCACGCACGCCTGCACGTACACCCTGAACTCGGCATGACTCTGCGCCCTCAACTTTTAACACCCTTCCCCAATTAAGCCATTCGGGGCTCACACTTAACTCGCTGTCTGCAGCTGCAGCAAATTGATTTATCCCCTGACGACAGTCAGCGCTGCTGAACCGAACTGCTGGAGAGGAAGAGTTCCTTAATTTAGGTGTTGGGTTCTTTCTTACTTTTGCCTTTTCACACTGACTTTAACTTACTTTTGCTTTAGGATTAATTCAAGGTTGCGCATTCAGTGCATATGGCAATGTACACCTCGGCTCCATTTGCCATAAATAACATTTGTTTTCCTTTTTCTTAAATGGATGAAGTAAAGTAGGGTTTTACTGAAGTTGAGGAAACCTTTTTTGTAAAATAGGAAAAAAAAATTTTTTAAGAGAGGACAACTTAGACATCCCAATGTAACAGATAATTTTTTAGCGGCATCTTGTTCTCTGCGCTCTGAGAATTTAATGAAATGGTGGTTTTCAGATTGGAAGTGGCATATTTATCCAGTCTGTGAAAAGATGATGGCTTCTGCCTTTTGAAAAAGGGGGATTTTCCTCTACTCATACATTTACTTTGTTAATCTGCGAACTCAACAGCGCACCTCAGCACGCAGCTGAGTTATATACCATTTACAGTTTATATAAGATGTTGCAGCCCATCCAACACAAACCCGTGACGAAAGGCTGTGTTATACACAGATAATCTATAGCTCCCGCAAATGATCGCTTTATGATTGTGCGTACAAAGAACATGCTCCTTGCTTATTTTTGGTTTGCTGGAAAAAAAAACCCACCTTCAGAAATGATTAATAGTAAGTGTCAGTAATCTGTTCTGGAGAGGGACTGGCTTTATGTTATCGCATGTCCCATTAACCTGGCAGGAGGATATTGATTATACACAAACTAACTATACTTGCAATTATTTCACTGGAAGGGATCAACAAAAAGAAAGTAAAACCACAAGTTTCAAATTTAGAGACTTGTAGATATCTTTCTTGTGAGCCTACAGAAAAATAATATATCGATAAAAGAGAAAAAAATAAAATTTCTGTGCTAATTTTTTTAGATATTGTTCTGGTACAACGTATATTTAACATTTTTTCACTACGAAGCTGTGCAGAGAAAAACAAAAGTTCTGTGAAAGGAAAGTTACCATCCCTTCTATGCCAACGCTCTTCTTCTGACCTGATGTTTCACTTGACTCTCAGGAAAAATTGACCTCCCTGGCTCGGTCTCAGCTCCGGCTGTCTGAAATCAGGCCTGAGGAAAAGCCTGCCGAGCTATCCGAGAGCGTTACAGAGAAACCTGATTGTTAATAGAAAATAACAACCTCGATACAGCGCTTTTTTTATACCAGGCTGTAAAATTTAATTGAGGGTTTTATCTTACTGTAGAAATTTTGTTTTTTATAAAAATCCCAGGTAACATTATCAGCTCTGTTCACTTATAGAATCATAGAATCACAGAATGGTTTGGGTTGGAAGGGACCTTAAAGCCCCTCCAGTGCCACCCCCTGCCCTGGGCAGGGACACCTCCCACCAGACCAGGTTGCTCCAAGCCCCGTCCAACCTGGCCTTGAACCCCTCCAGGGATGGGGCAGCCACAGCTTCTCTGGGCAACCTGGGCCAGGCTCTCACCACCCTCACAGCAAAGGAATTGACTCTTTTTTTATTTATTTTCAGGACCTGCACTTGTTGAGTGCTACAGGACTCCTCCAAGGGCAAATTTAATTCCTCAAGGGGGTTGGAAAACATCTTTAACGGCTTCATGATGTTGAAGACTTTTCTCACCTCTAACCTAACAGTGTCTTGGGGAAGAAAAAAGTAATAATTATATTTTATGGGAACTTAGTGAGGAGCACATCCTCTGCCACTCCCTGACCTGATGGGGAGATGCCCCCCAGCCAGGGACTTTTGGGGGGTTGAAGCCTGTAGGGTCAAGCCGTCTCCTTCAGCGCCAGGCAGAGGGTAGCGGGAGCCAGTTGGAAGAATCCCAGGGGATGGCCTAAACGCTCATGTGTTTTGCAACACTTTGAGGCTTTTTTGATGCTCCTCAGAAGGAATGCAATTAGCTTCTCAATGATAAATAAATTAGAGATAGTTGATTTTGCCTTTCACGCATTTGTTTTCTTTGCTTTCATAAGGGACTGCAGCCTGTTTATGATTTTCTTAGAAGTTTGAGAGACTTGCTCTTGCTTAGTGACAAATTCTCCCCTCTAGGCAGCACGAGAAGGAAAAAAAGGGAGAAAAGCAGAGATAGTGGGAATGTGAAAATGGACAGTGTGTCTGCAGGGAAGGGAAACCCCTTAGGACTCCCAGAGGTTTGGTTTAGTTTCTGGCTGTTTATTTACATAATTAAAGCACGTAATTCCACAACAACGCAAAGAGACAATAAGATCAGCAACAACGGAAGGAGAATCGCAGAAAAGCACAGGCAAATAGGCTGGTTATCAAGGACTAGAGTGGGGCTCTGGTGGACCTTCAAGGCTGCAGTCTCAGGGTGGCTTTGGCTCAGCAGCTGGTGGCCACCATCTGATCTCTGGTGTGGATGGCACTTGTCATCTCCTGCTCAGGTACCTGAACCCTGTGTGGAGATCTCTTCCACCACCACCACAGGCAGCTGAGAGAGAAGCTCCTGACCAGCCTGGGAGACCATTGAGGACCTTGCTTTGGAGAGGTGTCATCCAATGGTTTGCAATATAAAACTTTATAGTTGCCTTTATTTTGAATTTGGTAATTACTTAATACTCTACGGCTTGGTGTTCGTTCCCATGTAGACAAAACCTTCCAATTGTTTCAGAATTTCAAGTAATTCGAAGAGGTTGGTTGAAGAAGGAAGGGTGATACTGACACCAACTCGCAGCTGCAACAGGCTGGAATTGTAGTATTTGGAGAAAGTCTTTTGCTTCAGGACAGAAACTGTCTGAAGAAAAAAATGCTTAAAGTAGCAAAAGCGGGGCTTGGAGTTCGTACGAAAGAAAGAAAAAAATACTTGTAAAAATCAAAATTCAAGTAAAAAAGAAAAAGTACTCTGAATAGTCAAATTAAAAGCGAGTAAATTAAAATTAAAATTAAAATTATTAAGGTCAGGGAAAAGTTTTGAGAACTCTATGGCTGAGGAGTTTAAGAAAAAAAAAAAAGAAAATTGTGACTTTTTTTCTAACTCCTCCGGAATGCAAGACGGCACTTCTGTGGAAGGTCAGTCATCAGGAACTGATCCTGAATGATAGAGGAAGGTCCACAACACGGCTGTACAAATAATTTCAGTAACGTTATATATGACCGGTGGGAATGAGGCTGCTCCAGCGCGCTGTCTCCGTGCGTATTTCCATCATGCCCATCTCTTCTCTTCCTGGTGTGTGAGATCTAATCAAGTGCATCGCATTAAAGCGAGGAAATAGGGTGGTGAGCACTAGCCCAGCCAGCGGGGCGTACCCAGGCAATCAGAACAGCCCGGACACCCTCAACTCAGACTTGATAAACTGCAAGAAGTGGAGAAATGACCATTTTTTTTTCTTCCTAGATGAAGCCTTTGTCTGTGTGCGTGTGTGAGTCCACGGAGCATCAAGGAGGTGGAGAGAGGGAGGACAAGTAGAGCTTTTCCACCTGCCTGGGGCAGGAGAGATCACCATGGACCACCTGCTCTGAATCCCACCATCACCCTGCGAGGGGGTTTGCTGGCTCTGCGAAAGGACCCGTGTGGTGGGGTTGATGTCTCCTCTTACCTACACTGCAGTAGACCAGGCAGCGAGGCAGGTAACAAACAAGAGAGACTACGAGGAGCTGTAATTAGAAATGACTTCTAAGCTGTGGTGGTTCTCCAAGAGGAGAAGCGTGGGAGATCTGGTTGGGCTTGGTTCTGCTGAAACAAATACTTCAGAAGTTATGGAAAAAATTCTTCCAGATGATGGCATGGAAAATAAGCAAAGAGTAAGGTGGAACATCAGTTGGAGTTGTCCATCATTGAACGATCAGAAATAGTTGGAGTATCAGAAACAAGATGACAGGCAACTGCAAAGGTTTGGACATTTGCTGATGCTGCCTACTTAAAAAAAAAACAACAAAACAAACCAAAACCAAAACAAAGAAAAAAGATTTAAAGAAAGAAAAATACGTGATTCTCATTGTCATAAGAAACCAATCCTGACCGATGTGCTTAACTCGGGCTTCCAGTCCCCATCGTGAGGGTGGGAGGAAGGAGCCACCCTCGGAGCTTGGGAAGTGCTCAAGTTAGGGGACCTGTGCCTGTTTGTCAGGCCTGTAGTGAGCCTCTCACCCGGCATTAAGCAGAGGCAATAAGTTTGTAATGACCTAAATTCGTTTAAAAAAGAGAATTACTGATGTATATATTCAGGTCAATAGCACTTTCCCCAGGTTTCAATAATCGGATCAATTATCTGAATCCGATAAAATCTTATTAAAGAAATTCAGAATTATCTTTAAAATAGCTGGCCTTGTAGTCCCTGAGTAGGTTACAAAAACCGCTATGAAGAATTACTGTGACCTACTTTCTGGGCGGTACAGATATCATTATCATATCAGAGGTGCAGGCTGATAAGACTACATGACTTCCATCTCTTATTGAAGACAGCCTGGCACTGAATGAGCGTGAAACTTTAATCTAGGTCCCCAAATTAATTTTTTCTTCATAAATAACAGCTGAAATTTAAAAAGTCAAAGCATGTGAAAAAGACTTTGTTTCGTGAGTTACACAAGTTATAGCCAACAGCGTGATCAACATTTTAAAGCGTGTGGGGTGGGCATGAGTAATTGTTGTTGCAGATGCACCTACTTTTTAACTTATTTACTTTTGCATTTACCTCCCCCCCCCAGTGTAAATGAGTACTTGAATCGCGAGGCGGAGGAGGAGCAGGACTGTTCTATTACAAGAGCTAATGGAAAACCTTCCAGCCTTGTCTCTGCCAGGTGAGATCTTTGATTATTGCATTGCTTCTGAGAGAAAAAAAAAAAAAAAAAAAAAAAGCTAAAATTTGGGTGGAAACTCTTCCTCGTGGTTGTAAGCTGGTGTCTGACACAGCAGCATGTGGGGATCTAGGATGGGAAATGGGACTGTGCTGGGCAGGACTGTCCGAAAGGCACTTGGTGCCTCTGTGGGATCAGATCTTTTGGTGTCTTTGATACCTCTGAAGTAAACCTGCCCTCCACGCTGGGTGCATTTCAGTGGCTTAAGAATTGCCCATATCTCCATGGGGGCTGAAGTCTGGAGTTGGGAAAGACAGTATGTGATCGCAGCGGAGCCGAGACGATCTCTGCACCGTTGTGTTTCCAACACAGCAGCCTGCCCTCAGCCAGAAGAACCACTGAAAAGAGCGGTACCAGGCACCTGGATGGTTGCTTTTACCTCCTTGAGATCCTTGCCACCAGCTGGTCCAGCTGTAGCTTTTTTTTGTAGATGCTGCACTCCCAGGAAAACCATCACTGTTCCCATCAATAGTGGGAAGGAGCTCCTCCAAGCTGGGCAAACACAGAGTCCACCCATTCCAAGAGGTGAAACGTGTGGCTACGAGAGGAAGGTGGTACCCACTGGTGAGGCCGGGATGGAACCAGCGGGGATGGCATTGGCAGTGCCATCGGATGGGTTTGCATCCCCTCCTGCCCGGCTCTCGCCTCTAGTAAAGCCCTCAACCCACGCAACCATCACTTTGGGAACCAACGGGGATGAGGAAGAGCGGGGAGCGGAGCCGGCTGGGGCAGCGATGGTGGCGGGGGGTGGGGGGGGGAAGCAGAGCATTTTCATCCATTAATTAGAAAGCGGAGGCTGCCGGCTTTGAGAGCGGGGTCCCAGCTGCCGTCCCAGCCGACGGAGCCGGGCCCTCCTCCCTTCCCACCCGGCGGGCTTTGATCTTCCTTCCCGTCAAGCCGGCCCCGGGAATGGGCAGGATGGTGGGAGGCAGCCGGCGCGGCGGTGGCCGGCAGTGGCCCGTGGCTGAGGGCAGGCACCGCGCCGCGCCGCCAGCCCCCCGATCCGCCGCCCCACATCAAGGCAGGGCCGGCCGGCGCCTTAATTAGGAGGCTGAAATTATAACACGGTGTTAAAGAACAAAGCGCCTCCGAAGGAAAAAAAATATGTGCCGCATATCTGACAAAGATAAATTGGATTATTCAAAATATTCCTGATGAAATGTTACATTTTGCAACTAATTATCAATCTGTTTTATCTCCAGACCAGCTGGGCATTTTTGTGCATGCAAGACCTGCCTTACCGATGATCTTAAGATGTCACTGTAGCGTTTACATCTTTTATTTCAAGATTTAAATAACTAGGAAGTAGCTAATGTAATTCACTGCTGAGAAGAAAGGCTAGTTAGTTGAATGCTTTCCAAAGTGATCTTTCTCCTAATGAACTTCTTTGGACTGTGAGTAATGAGGCTTTATTCAAATAATGTTTAAGAAAGATTTTTGTAATGTAATTTTTAAAGAAAGCGTGATATTTAATACATTTAAAATATCTTTATTAATCCTATACTGCCTCATGTAGCATGAAAGCATCGTGGAAAATTTGGAATTGTGCTTTCCGAATGCCGCTTTTGAGATTAACAGGTTGCAGTTGCGGTGGAGCTGTAGAAATCAGGCAATTATTTCGCAAACGTTCAGCGATACCTTACAAATTACGGCCTGACATGATTACAGTGCCATTTTGCTGCAAAAGCATGTTTTGTTTAAGTATATTTATATATCGTAGTAGCACACAACTCCCCGGATCCCTCGTCAGACACTACACCTACCGAGGGGCGGTGGGTCTTCCTGCCTCTCTTGTAGCTTGCCATTTGGGACAGCTGTGCCTGGACCAATCTACTGGAGGTGTCATTAAAATTTTCTTTTGTGTGTGATTTTGTGGCACTTTTGAACCGGAATAAGAGAAAATACCTAATAGGTTCCCTTCAAGGGCAGGTTTCTGCAGTATTTTGCCTTCTGGGTGACGTTACGAAGTTCTGCTGGAAATGTTCTGGTGAATATTGCTCTCACGGGACCGAGCTGACAGCGTGGCCAAGAAAAATTAAAAAAAAATAAATTAATTTCTGACATGAGGTTTGCTTGGCCAGTTACTAGGAAGGGACAACAATAAATGCATTTGAGCACTCCCCCCCCCCCCCCCCCCATTTTTGATTAACTAATGAAGTGTAATCACTGGGCATGAGCTGATCTCATCCGCCAAAAAGCTTGACTCCCACTGCATAGGGGACCCCGACTGATAGGCTGTGTAATCATATATTTCTGAAGCTAGCTTTATTTCCAGCAGAGGATCGGCTCGAAAAGGGCGACTTAATTCTAGAACTTTAATTTTTTTTGCTTTTTTCTCCCAGTAGTTAAGTTTCGAACTCTATACTCAGCTCATCAGAGTTTTCCCGAAGTAGGAACTGGATAGGAAAACACGATTTGATCTCTTGGGAAGGCTATATTTTTTTTTCCTCCAGATAATTCATTCTGGTTATTGATGGGGGGGGAAATCCTGGTGGTCTTACTCCTGTAGATAGTCCCTGCCCACACAGGGTAGAAGATCTCTACGTGTGTAAGAAAGGCCAGGGAGATATATCTGCTCCTCTGGGCTGCTTGGCTGCAAAGCAGGCGATTGGCATCAGAGGACGTGAGCTCCTGCTCCCAGTTGCCTCAGGCTGGAATACAACTTGTGTCCTGGAGCCAGGTCAAAAAACGTGGAGAGTTCAGCTGGTGGCACGTGGAATAGAACCAAATCAGTTTGCTCAGCTCATTGCTTTTTCTTCCTGTTTCTACAGAATAAACCGTGTCCCTGCTGCTGATCTCGTTAACTGTTCGTAACATCTTCCACTCCATTGTATAAATAAACATGTTCTGCCTTTTTCATCAGGATTTTCCTGAAGCTGCTCTCTACGTCCTCTACCTTTCCATGTCCTGCCAAGGCCTGATCCTGCGAAGATCCCGGCATCTCCTCGGAGGTGCTCAGCACCCTCGCCTTCTCCTGAAATTCCTGCTGGCTAAGCGTGATCAGCATCTTGGCAGGATTTGGCCCTTGCTTTGCATAAAAAAAATCTCTTTCCGTTTGAATGTTTCATAATGTATGTTTAAATAGTCGCAGCTCGCAAAGAACTTTGATGAGGCAAAGGGGTAATTGGATTTTCTTGTTCTATAATTAAAAAGGTATATATTACATCCACATTAATACCAAAAGACTTCATCATGATCAATGTTATTACAATGAATACCAAAGGATTTAACAGTGATCGGCCACTTAGTTTAAAGGGTACCTGAAATCATTAAATTGTTTGCTGGAGGGCTTATGAAGGCCTATTGGATCGCTTGCGACTACAGGTTTTTTTTTACTACTGGCCTGCAATGTAGGGTTTACTCTTACAAAGTAGGAGCAACAAGGTGATCATTTTCCTTTATTATTCCCTTATTGACTTCCAGTTAATTTTAATCTTTGCATTACCTGACCTCTATTAAGCATGCCATGTATCTGATTACACTGCCAAGGTTGGGACCAGAAAATGACCTATTGCACCAAGTCAATTGTCCTTCACAGAAGCCCTTACTGTTAATCAAGAGAGGAAGATTAAAGGAGATCAGAACTACCAGCCTGAAGTGCATTTGGTGGTTGACTACACCTTTCTACCAGCGCGTGTGTGTTGTCCCAGAAAAAAAACAACAACAAAACCAACGTAAGTTTTTTGGAGCAAATTCTGCTCAAAACTCAGCAGAGAGGAGTTCTCCAGGTAACGTTATGTATGAAACCTTAGCTCTGCCCTTAGATATTTTAACAGATCTATAAAATCCTCAATTGAGTCATCTCATACTGGCTTTGGAAAAACACAACCTATTTTTTTTTTCTTTTTTCAATCTTAAAATGTTCTCTTTTTTTTTTTTTTTTTTTTTGGTTTTACACGGGTATAAATGATTTTAATTGTCTCTCAACGTGACTTGCTCACCTTAAGTCATTTGACAGGTTGTGGTTAATTCTTCATCAGTAGGTGAATATTTGTCCAGACTTTGAGTTCGCTACGCTAGTGGCGTTGAGCAGAATTTGGGCTTGTAGAACTCTTCGTGTGAAAGCAAGGACACTTAACTTTTGTCAGTTTGTAGATTTAAAACAGGTTTTAGCAGGCCACCTTCCCACTCAGAGTGTAAAAACAACTTGTTATGCATTCAGGATGTGTGATTTTTTAAAGTTGTGACCTTGTTGAAATCAAACCCAGTTTTCGTCACAGTGTTCAGTAACATGTTGTTTGACTGAATGTTATTTTTCTGCCATATTTCACCTTACTACTCCCAGCTATAGCTATTCTATGGAACTTCATACTGATGTTTGTAAGCTTTTCACTTGTAAACAGCACTCTGCTTTAAGCAGACTATTGACTCTCTCTATTTCTTGGCTTAACTCGCTTTCAGTCCACTTCCAAAAATATCTTTGCGAGGTAAGAGAAGAAACGTGCAGCTGCAGCAAGCAAAAGAGATCGAAGAATGCAGGAAAAAATATTTCTCTCGGTTCTAACACCTTCACGTGAATCATGATATCGAAAAATTGTCAGGTCCTCGATAATCAGAATACCTTCAGCTGGTTGTGTGCCCAAGTATCGCTGCCTTTCCCCGGAACACAATCGCTGCCTTTGCAGGTATCTTGTCACTGATGAATGTTTTATTGAGCTGCAGTTACTGTTTTGAGGGCTTTTAAAAAAAGTTCTTAAGCTTATACAAAAATCCATGTTTTTAGCTCTTCTGAAAGGTTTTCACATTGATAATAATGGTATTTATTACTCTTCAGCTCTGTGGAAGCATTTACTAGAACACAAGGCACAGGTAGCTGCTTTTGTTGCCTCCGTTGCAGGTGAGTGCATGGATGTTTTCCGTGATGGAACTGGGAAATGTTACTGAGCGTTAGAACCCGGAGGGATGATAAATAGACGTGTCAGTATTTAACACTAACCAAAAGCATTTGAGACCAGATTGAACTAATTTTACTAGTAGTTAGTGTAATTAAATGTTTTCACCAGGATGGAAAGTCATGGTTTGATTTTGAAGTAATTTGCTTGACAAATATCAGATGTTAAAATAATTAAAGCTTAGCCATTTATATTTAATCTCAAGTGGATCCATGAAAACAAGCCTCTAAATTATATCAGATTCATATATTAATTGACTCATGGATTTTAAGACCAACAGGGACTATTATGGTCATTCAGTCTGGCCTTCTGCATAAGCGGTCATGGAATTCCACCAAGTAATTCATGCATTCAACCGCTATTTTTAGAAGAAATCCATACAAATTGAGGAGCTTACAGTGACTTCATAGCCTTTGTAATCTTATTACATAGAAAATCTGTAGAAATACAGAAGCTCTAGGTGAGCATGGAAAGATAAGGTTTGCAGGGGTACAACTGTTCTGGAGTTATTCCCTGAACTTTTGCAGTCCTGTTGGAGTGATTTTTAATACTACTGAAAGGGAAAGCATCAAATTGTCTTTCCTGTTGGAGGCAAAATAAGGCTCTTTCTGCAATTCTGACAAAGTTATAAAAATGGGCTTGGTTTCCAGTCCTCATTCTGTTTTGCTTGTTCTCCCAATGTGGCGATAGCTCGCTTGTTATTATTTTTATGGTACGTCAATCACAGAACTATTTTGACTTGAAACAGAGGTGTAACTTTGTTGTTTGTCACACACCTGTGTTACAAAGTCAGGTGAATAATTTTACGGTTAAATTCAAGTTAGTAGTTACAGAATGCAGTATTGTTAATTTATTCTTTTGATAAAACGCATTATTTTTCATGTGGTAAACCCCAGTGACTCCAATTGATTAAACCATAAATTGTTTTGTACAGGTGCAATTTTGGTAAAAAATTAATTTTATTTTATTTGATTCTCTTAATATATTTTGAAACTTTACAAAACAAAAATTGTGAAATTATTGTTGAAACCTACATGCATATTGTGTCTAGAAAATACATATGAGTACATGCAAAAAAAGTACTGATTTCTCCCGAACTATAATTATGTTACTACAGTTTAAAAATTTCACCTCTTCTAACAATCTCATGTACATGGCTGCACCTTTGGCGATCTACAGATGCAAAAAGTCTGTGTCTTTGAAGCTAAACAAGAAGGTAAGTTGCTGTTAAAGTCAGAGACTTAGCATGGTCAATGCATTGTTAGGTCAACTATCACAGTCTAAAATGTAGAACTGACTCTGGATATATCAAATTAACAACTCTATTGGTAAAAAGAAAAATATTAGTTTTCTAGCTAAGGAATCCAGCAGATACTTTAACAGGTGAGATGACCTTTTTGGAAGATCTACTGCAAAATTTTAAAATTTTCTCTTCCTTTTCTTTTTTCAGTATCCACAGCCTAAACAAAGGTTCACAAGCCTGGACAGTTTGTTTAGCTTTCCTGGGAGCTTGTTGAGCTTAATTTCAGTGTAGGGGATCCCAAGAGCATTTAGTCTTTATAATCAATTCTACATGTACTAGCTTATTCTTAATATAAAAATGACTGGTTGGCACATAATAATGTCAGTTTATTGGGTTTCAGGTCAATAGTAGTATTTGTTCTCTAGATAGAAGAGTCACCTCCAAAACACTATGACATTCATTAATTTGATCATTGTGCTTCATGCACAGAGAATGGGACTAACCCAACTTGGAGATGCTTCTGCTGCATGTAAGTTGTGTTCCGAAAAATAGTTTTATCACATAAAGGCTGCCATCTACTTCAATTAGACGCAAAAGTTGCACCACTCTACAGATCTTTAAGGGAAATCGAGAATGATTTTAAAAAATGTGTGTGTATGCATCTTTATGACTTAAATCACAGCATATGTATTTATATATTTTAAGGCACTGAGCATCTGGTCTTCCTCTTCTAAGTTGTATAAACAAGTATGCCTTGGCTTTCCATAAAATATACCTTATTTTTACAAGTCTAACAGATGCACTGTGGCCAATTACAAGGCATCTTTAAGGCAGTCAGCTCTGCTTGTTCTAATCAACTTGCTGGATGAACTGGGGCATCAAGGGATTGGCGAGAGTCAGGAACAACATTTAGCACTTTACTGACCTTGAGTCCACCTTTTCAAAACTCCTTCTGGAACTAAGATTTTTTCCAGCCATTTTCAAGTGATTTCTTTCACTTTCTCCTGAGACTAAAACACTTGATTGACCCATGATGTTAAGCGAAATTCTTTCACTGGAAAAGAAAAATTGTTGGTAGTTCTAGACACGAAAATATTCATGAACTTTTTCTTTTAGTGGCTAGAATTAAAATCTTCAAAAAGTTTTCAGCATATCTAACATCTGTCTAGACTACTTAACAACAGGTATTTTGGAATTTTTTCATTGTGAAAGAAGATACAGAAGCATACGTGAAAGCACATCTATAAATAGTTAGATATTGAATTTTAAATGTATTAATTTTAGCTGTATTTCAGCCTTGTAGATACCACAATTATATATGTGTGATAGCGCATGGTTACTGAGAACCAGTAGAAATGGTTACTGAGAACTTCTGAAATTACATCTAGTAGAAAATTAAGGGGTGTGAGAAGACTTTTTTAAGAAATAAAATCTTTTATAGCTCAGATTGTAGTAAATTATTTCTCACCATTCCTTAGAAAGAATAATGAAGCTGAGGTTTGTACCATGTGTACACTGATACTTGATAAATTTCTGGCTAAAGGTACCTACATGAAAAGATGATTCCCCAAGGAGTTGTGATGACTGTATGCTAAATAAGTTAACACAGTCAAAATTTATTTTTATTACTAAAAAGTTACAGTTATGTCTTAAACTGTTGCTTAAACTTGGTAGACTTTGTGTGGCATCAAAAAAGTAATCGTCTCTGCTTTAAATTTGGAATAAGTCCATGCTGAATGAATGACGTGGTAGAAATGACTCTCGTGATTGGTCTGTTTTTTAATGGTGAAATTGGAATTACCAATTTCCATAAAGGAAAACCAAGACAAGGAGAAGAAAAAAAAAAAAGTTTTTCCAAAGTATTCGAAAGTATTTTTCGACTCTTCAAAGGTCAACATTATTTTGAGGCATTTACCTATGAATTATTTTCCAAATGACATCATCAATCAATATAGAAGATATATACCAAATAAGAAATTCTACAATACTATTTTTTTCCATAGTTGTACTATTGGTAATCACCTTTCACATTACCCTGCCAATTTACTCTCTGAATTCATTAGACAGGAAGTTTTTCTGTTGAAATATATCAATCTAATATCCAAAAGTGCAACTTAATCACACTGAAGCACAATTTGTAATCCTGTTTTACGAAATTCTGGATCTTGAAAGGTTAAACTCTTTCTGTAAATTTCCCCGCGTTTCTCTTTAAAAGTAGTCCCCTGGCACAGAAATAGCTTTTCCTTGGTTTTCTGTGCAAAAAAAAATGGACCAAATGCTGAAATAACCAAAATTTAAGATGAACACCTGGGAGGAAGATATGTAGGGCTTCATTTCTTGTAAAACTTATATTTGGGGCTCTGTTTACTCTGAATAGTTATCTTGGCTGGAGGAATTATTGGTTGCTAGGTATTCATCCCCCCAAACATCTAAAACCTATGGCTTGCCGTTGGCCTCTGGGTACTAGTGAACTACGGTGTTAATTTTATTGGTCATAGGGATTTCCTCCTTCTGGTCACTTTTCCGTTGAAATAAACAGTGTAACACCTCGGACCCGGCTCAGACCTCAGCTGCACTGACAAGATCTCTTCTGCGGCACATAAAATGGGGCATGGCATGTACAGTATACGTAATTTAATTTTACAGGCTGAACAGTTATTCTCTAATCCCCTTGCTCTGCTGTCTCAGGAAGCAGGACTCGATGGTTTGTCTGGGTTTCCGTGTTCCAGAGGTGATACTGGGTCAGTAAAACAAACAAGCAGATGAAAAAAAGGAAGCCGTAAAGTTGCAGAATAGTTATATGCTACAGGCGAGTTCATTGTGGTTGAGAGAAAGATGAGTTTTATAGCTTAGGAGAAAATCCTATATGCATCCCTGCAACGGAACAGGATTCCAGCTTACGGACACGTGGTACAAAAATTTGTGTAGCCTTTGGTATATTGTTTAATCTGGTTGCTCATGTATAAAATGAGAATATTGATTCTTATCTCTCACCGCCTCCTGTGAGGTTTTTAAGAGTATATATAAAGCACCTATAGATCAGTATACTCTATGGAGATGCTTTAGAAGTGCAAAGCACTTTTAAATGGTGTGGACAGACGCTATGATGGTCTGCGTTTGAGGGTTAATTCACCTGACAATACTCCACTTTTCATGGAGAGGATGCTTAGGGGCTCGCAGGACTGCCTTGCAATGGAGCCGGCAGTGTCTACTTGAAAACAGGGCTGGAAAAGTCAATTCAGCTCTTGCTCAGGTTCAAGTGAAGATTGCATTGTTATACCTTTAGTTGTAATTCTGAGGACTACTCCAGGTGAATGTAGACTGTATTAATGTGCATCAGTTATCCATACACCGAGCCAGTCAATGACCACATTGATCTGGTCCTGTGTTTTCGTTCCGAGGATGCTACAATGAGGCAATAGAAATCATTAGGACTTGTGATATTGAAATCCTCTCGGTGCTGGCGGACGTGGAGTTCACATTTCACATGCTGTTGCAGCATCGCAAGAGCAGTCATGCCTAGAATTTCGAGTTGAAGTTTTTTGCTTATTTTTTTGTTGAGCAAATCTAGACTGGTTTGTTTCTTTCTGTTGTACTTAGGTTGTTTTGCCGAGATCATGTCATGTGTGCAGGACATACCCATTTCCTTGTGTGTTGAATGTGATACTGGTTATGACATTATACTCGTTTCTTGCTTTGATGCTTGATTTCTACTTGTGGGACCCCATTGATACAGGTCTTAAAGACCATCATTAGTTCTCTCTGCAGACTGAGAGTGCTGTAATGTATGACAAATTAGCATTTGCAAACTTGATTACAAAGTGCATGCTTGAGGCCATGGCCTGAGAGAAGCTGAAGCTTGCTGGTAAACCCAAAAGCTGCCTCTGAAGGTCTGACACAGCTCCTCAAAATACTTAGGATCTCAAGCTTGTACGGTTTCCTCTTCATGAGGACTCTGACCTTAAAAGTTGTCAAAAACATTTTAGATTTAGCCAGGGTGTTTGAACGCTCACTTTTTCCAAGAAGCTTTTGCAAATGGCAGTTTGGACACTTAATAGTCTTCCACAGTTGATATCTTGTTCATCAATAGTAGTAATTTGGTCATAACAAAAATGTTTATGAGCCCTTCAGCAGAGGGCAATGCAGAGGCACGGAGCAGAAAACAATTCCAATCTAAGCACAGAGAGTCTATTACAAGTAAAAAAATACAAAGAAATGGTGTAACACTCGCTGGTTAACATCATACAGGGTGGTTTCAACATCTGCAGCCTCATTTTGTCAAGTTCTTTAGTATTTTCATAAAGGCAGAAGGTGAAGAATGATCTAGAAATGAAGAGTTGGAGGCATGAATCGGCCAACGTTAAAAAAAGCTGCAAGTTTAATTTGGAGAATATGGCTAAGGAAGAAAGGGCAGGAGTGAAAAGAGAGGGGAAATTTGAAGTGGAGAATGCTCGCCCGGTCACACAAGTAACACGCCCCACTAAATACACCAAGTAACATATGCTAATAAATCTGTGTGCAGGAAGGCGAGTTGTCAACAGGTCGTTCCAATTTTCAAATAAGGTTTGTCCTTGCAGGTTTTCTTCACACCTCTCCCGATGGCTGCAGGATTAAAACTATAAATAAAGCAAGTCATAGAAACAAATTGAAAAATGCCAACCCCTGCCTCCAGCTTTGAGTTTCCTTTTGAAAAATTGTTAAAAGAAAAAAAAAAAAAAAGGAGGATAAAAAGAAATCTCCTCAGAAGAACACTGCTGACTCGAGGGATGGAAGAACTAGAGTATGGATGCTTTAGGAAATGTGTCAGGCTATTGGTAGGTTATGGAGCTGATTCAGCTAATCTGGATATATTAGGTGGCAGTCTCTATGGTCTACCCTGCCTGAAAATGGCAAATATTCCTTTCATTTCCTGCAGTGGACCTGAAGACGTGTTACAAGGCAGCTTTTTCTAGAAGATCCTGAGATAGACTTCCTAAGAAAAGCTGTTCTTCACGATAACTCCGCTGCAAAACCAAGGATTTTGGATAAAGTTTTGTTAGCACGCTATTAAGGAGCAAAATGTTATTGAAGGCGTTGTCGTTCAGGTGAAACACTAACCCAAAATCTTGACTGTTTGTTACTGTTAAAGACCCCTTGGCACTTTTCACGAGAGCAGAGGTGTGAGCCCTGGTGTCCTGGCCAAATTCCAGCTTGGGTAATTAAATTCTGCCTTCCTAAAATCCCCCCTGTAGTTTCAGCCGAGTACAGTATTCTTCATTTCCTCTCTGAAACTGCTGTACAGAATTGCTTTGTGCTGGTAAACAGCTGCCACATCTCACCCCAGAGGAATTGCTGCATTTCGGTACCGAAGCTCTCTCTTTCCCTCTCTCTCTTTCTCTCTCTCTCTCACACGTACGACACGCTATTGCCCCGAAGCACCCACGAGCATCCCTTCTCGCCAGCGGTCTTGGAGGCAGTGAGTGTGCAAGCCAAGCTCTGTCTCTGTAAAACAGCCCTGGACCACGTTCCCTTCTTGTATTGCAATATTCGCAAGCCATTCTCGACTCTAGGAATTCAAACTAAAAATACCTCGCTATTTCCAAAGAGCTGGGGAGCTGAAGTGGTGTTGGTGCCGCTACTCTTGATTTCTAGATATTGGTCATACCTGGTAAATGGTTTCATTTTCTTTGCAGAGGAAGAAATCTTGAGTCCACTTCTACTGGGGCTTGTTAAGCTGTTGCCTTGGGGGCCAGTTGATCAGTTGTTAAGTAGTAAGCAGCTTTGGCAGTCAACAGGCGCAGGATCCCCTGCAGCTACTCCAGCCTGCCTGTCCTATCGTTCTTTATAGAGGTAGCCGAGTATTGTCTTAGAAGTGCAATAATGATAAAATACAAACAGATATTGTTCATTCAATTTTGCATGCACTGGTATTTGAGAAAAGCGTGCGACAGCGGTACGGACATACACACATGTATTTCCTTGTCCATAGGGGCTATCAAAGTCCTGCTGAATCTTTTACAGGTTTTTTTTTTTTTTTTTTTTGACGAGAGATCAGGAACTCGAAGTGGAAAAAACCAACGGCCTGAGAATTGCGTGAGCCGTACCCGAACGCTCCTCAGCTGTTTGTCCTGGCTGTTTTCAGCCGGCTTCTATTCACCATGAAAAACTGTGAGAAAATATGGCAGGGATTCCAAGGTTTCTTCCTAGGAACTCCAGCAAAAATCACGGCCAGGCCACGGAGAGCCGTGCTTGTGCAGGGCAAACCTGACACACTTTTATCTGACAGCAAGGAAGTTCTGCAGTTGTAATGTCATTGTTGTATCAAATAGTGCTTTTTTTATTTACTCTCTAACATGTCATGAGATATTTGTGTGAAAGGTGTGATATGCTCTAAGTATTGGGGAAAAAAAGCCAGCTTTGTCATTTCTCCATCTCAAAAACGTTTCAGTGATTGCAGAAATATTTGTTTACTAATCCATGTGAGCGTTAAGAAATTTTGTCCATCTGATTTTCACTCAGCTAAGAACACCAGGAATGGTTCAAAGCAGGCTCGACAGATTTCTACTTCTCAGATGCCAGTAGGGTTTTATAAAATGTATTTTATGCTGGGGTTATTTTGTTTGGTTTTTTGGTTGACTGAATTACCTATATTCCTTGAAATGGTGCTTAGTAATTCTCAGCGACTGCAGAGATGCCTACTGGGAAGTGGTCAACTGATCACAACAAACCCCACTGACTCCGGGCTCTCCTACTGCTTTAACTCAATTGCACTTTCTTATCCAAAGCCACATCTCTTAGGAAAATCCCAGAAATGCTGTTTGCCGTGAAGCATGGTTTTAATATTATCACAGCTATTTGAAAAGACAAAAGATTAGAAAGGCTGTTCGGTACTGAAGGAAGAAACAGTTTCAAGGGATGGATTTACTGAAAACACGACTCACATTTGCTGCTAATGTTTACTTCATAGTCCATCTTCGGCTAAAACATTTCCCCCTTGATGCTGAATGTAACTTCTATGGATACAAAAGGGGATGTCCATTCTTCATCAGTATCTTGATCTCCTACGGTCTGTAAATACTTACAGGCAAAATGGAAGCTTGGGAATTTTTTTTTTCATTCTTTTGTCCTATCTTGATAATATATTGTTGGGATTCAAAGCTCGTTATAAAGTCAGATGGGGAAGTTTGGACATGATAATTAAAAAACAGATGGATGTTAAAGAAAGCTGGATGCTTTTCAAAGCCCATAGTGCTGATCTGTAACAAAAGCACTCGCATCTTCAGGAAGGACTGTGGACTATGGTTTTTCAGGGAGAGGTATGATAGAAGTAGGCCATTGAGTATCAACAGCTGATATTTATCACGTGCGTCATGACATATGGTGACAAATATATTGTAACCCATATTTGCCGAAAAGAGATCAGGCAAGATTTTCAAAAGTTATGAGAAATCACTGCAGTTCAGTGTCTGTGTGCCTAACGTGAAGCCCACAGGAATGATGGGTTGAGCCCAATTTATTCCACATGGGAAAGGACAGGGTTTTAATGACAAGTGCCACCTCCTGCAGGGCGGCACATGCCCGAGGCTTCCGTGTGTCTGCGCAGTTTTGCGTATTTGCTGTTGATTCTTCCAAAAATGACCTCTCCTCCTCCTTCTCCTCTTCAACCAGCTCCTCTACAAAAGCACCAATATCAGGTGGGATAGGAAGGAGTTGCAAGTAGAAGATGGAAATACTTAAATAGAAAGAACTAAAAATTAAAATAGTTAATGGCACTTTATGGGCTGAGATCTTAATTTCTAAATTAGGATTGTTCTTTGCAGCTTTCTGCCTTCTTCTGTAGTGACTTTCTTCTGAAGCTGATTCGTTATTAGGGGAAACTACAGCAGTTTGCTCCTTGCCCCATAGAAGACCTCCAGTAGATCTATTAATACTCTGCAGCCAAATCATTCAGATGCCCTGTCTTAAGACAGGCATCTTCGTTCTTTCTTTGTTTCCTCTTTGGAGAGAAAACTTCCTTTTTCATTTTTAGCACAAAACCAAGCAAACGAGATTCTCTGGTTCTGTGACTTTAGCCCTACTGATGGCAGGAATTGCAGTCCAGAAAGCAGCATCCTCTGCATGTTGGATCTTCAATACATCAAACGACAATGTTGGCATTGTTTTGAGAGGGTTAACTAAGATTAATGAGAAAAGAAACATGAAGCCATGGAGGATCAACATTACAAATCAATGACTGAATAAATTTAATGTGTATTCCAGCTGTACTTTACCTGGCATGAGACTGATTCTTAAGAGTGTATCTTTTATGCTTCTAAATAACCCACTAAGACAGGAACACTGCTTCCACTTTAATAATGCTTTATTTAAGCTTTATACAGTAGTCAATGTATTGATTTAGGAGGAATTTGTAGAATAAAAAAAAGAATGTTTAATAAGGTACAAATAAACTCCTCCAGCTTTCTCCATTCCCTACCCTTAGCATTCGCAAACTGCAACTTCAATATTTTAGTTCTGGAAAAGAGTCGTTAGAAAATAAAATTAGACTTGCTTGTAGTCAACGTTAGTTTGAACCTTAGGCTTCGTATGGACAAAGTAACTTCCCTGAAAGGTGAACTCTTTTACACTGTGTACCTTTCTCTAACACCATTAGGTAACTTTTGAAAGCACCCCTTGTAGCAGCAGATGAAAAGGGATGCATATTTTATTTATTTATACCTAATTATTGCTTGGAGCTAGGAAATGCGACCTCTGTCTTTGCGAATTAGATCCTTTGTCGTTAAACTTCACAATGGAGGTGGCTGGCTTTCTTCCTTTAATCACAACGCTATTACCCCTAAATTGCCTCTTAAAATTGCCATTTGTCTGGCAAATCTGACGAAGTCACTTACCCCCCGATAATTACGCGCACAAAGCCGGCGACAAAGGGAGACCTTTTACATGTCTGAACGGTTTCGCAGTCCAGCCTTCCTAATCAGATTCCAGAAATTGAACTTGCAGAAAGTTTGTGCTAGCCTTGTGGATTTTCATTTCAGATGTTGTCAACTCAAGGGCATTTGGACCAATCAATATCTGTCTGTCTTCTCGCACAGAGAAAGTTGGCTATTAGAAAAGAGAGGCTTACAGCAGGCTCAGCCAATACCATTAGCCCTAGCCTAAGGGCAGTTGTGTCCATGTGCCGGGGTAGGCACCTGCCCCCTCCCCTCCCCCACCATTAAGAAGGCCACTGGGGATGTCATTTGGACATAGCGGGCAAAGAGCACTTCTTTATTCTTTCTCTTTTTTACACCCAGACTTCACCAAAAATCAATAAATCTGTTCTTTGCTTATTTTCAGAACTTTACTTCAATATAAGCAAGGACTTTCCTTCCAGCTACAAACTCCAGTAGCACCAAGTCAGGGATTTTTTTTTTGTGTGTGTGTGTGTGTATTTTTTATTTTCCTTTCTATGTTCCAATTTGAGAAATAATTGGAAATAATATCCACTGTTTCTTCTTTTCCCTGCTAAAGATTTTTTAGAAGAAAGACCTTGATCTGCTGACTCTTTTCATGATTCAGCACTTGATTTTTCTCTCCTTGCTGTCCTTTTACTGCTAATGATTTTTTATGATCAGGGAATGAAATGATATATTTCCTTGTTTTTCAATCAACAGTTTTCTCCACATCGAATTAGGTTTGTCTACCTTCTGTGTCAAGGCACTGTCAGTGACAATGCTGTTGATAATTCTTTAAATATGAAACTTTCACCCTTCAGTTTTAGCATTTCTGTATTGGGGAGCCAGGTATGTATTCTGGGAGGGCATCAAGCCCGTGCTTGAATGTTGTAAGATTATTTTTTGAAAGAAACATTTTTTTAATCTACTCTTTCTGTGGAAAAATAAAGATAAATTAAGGGATGATCTTACTCGGTAACCCAATGACCAAACCAAGTGGCGATGGGCATAAACATGGAGCCTGGATGTTAAGAAACCAGCAAGAACTGCAGGTATAGTCACAGGAGGGCTATTGACTGAGAAGATAATGACAGAGGACAAAAGGAGAGGACAAAAGCAGAAATGGAGTTGGTGTGGACAGACATAAAAGCACTGTAGAGATGGTCCACCAAAAAAAAAAAAAAAAAAAGAAATGGTTTGGGAGGAAAAATTCAGGAATACATCTTGAAGGAAGAAAGCTTTTGGCCAAAACTAGTGGAGGGAACCAGTGGTAGTAATTTTGTTTAACTGATCTCTTAACAGAGTTCATCTACAATGAGGTTTAATAGATACAAAAGCCCTTGTCCTTTTGGCTATGAGAAGTCAAAATGGAAAAAATTCCCGTAACCAGGAAAATCTCATCCTCTGACCAAAAAGTCTGGTCACGTAATGCAATCCATTGAAGGCTCAAGTCCTGGAAGTCTCAGGGCTGAGATGACGTTTAATATTTTGATCTAAAAGAAAGTACATGAATAGTTAGGCAAGTGCCTAAAGGAAAGACCTTGCTCAATTCCTATAAATTTAATATTTGGGTACTGAGGAAATGCCACAGTATGAAGATTCCTTTTCTGTGCTGAGCTGGGCTTGAACTGCAGAGATGGAAAGATGCACAGAATTACAAAGAAAGAGGAGAGAGTCTTGTAAACCCCATGAAGCCAGAGAAGAAAAAAATGTTGGTTGAGTTGTGTTTCACTGGGACAATTTGGCATTTTTTGGCTATTTCACTCTAAGAGCAAGCAAAAATGTTGTTACTAAATATTCTTCGAATGACCCGTGAGAACTTTTTAAGGTTGAAAGCTTTCCATCACCTGAAGATCTCACAGGCAGTCTTGCGATAGGGGAAATGTGCTGAAAGTTCAGCCAAGCTCCTCTTGCAGTAAATGTTGAGAAGCTACAGCCAGTTGTGCTGGTTTGAGTTTGAATGGCTTAACTGACAGTTTACCTATTTTAAATCATCAGCAAGATGCTCCAAGCAAGACAGTTAGGACTAGGAACTTCCTCACCCCACTTTGATGGGGATTATGGGTGTGTTTCCATAAGGGAAGAGTATGGGAGGATCCTTGCTGCTGGATTCCCCAGGAGGTGTTAGGGCGATGTCAGGATGCCAAGAGCAGAGCCGTTATCCGGGAGGATGTCAGTAAGTAGGAAAAAGGCTCTTTCCTTAAGAGGGGATTTCCATGTGATCTGTGGATATGAAATAGACTTTATGATAATATACACTAATCTCTAAAGTGGCTTTAAATTAGTGTAATTTTTGGCTTTGGAGGTTCCCCGTCCCTTTTTTTTTTTTTTTTTTTCCCTCTATAATGTTCGGGTTTTGGGTTCCTCTCACAACCTGGCAAGACTCATGCATTTTCAAGTGCTCATGCAGCAGTACTTGCTGCTTCATTGAAAATAATAGTACTGTGCTAAACAGCATCATCTTGGGATCACTTATGGGATTTAGTGGTGTTTGAGGGGTGAAGGCTAGGATACTGGAAAGTGAAAACCTCCAGTGCAAAGAAAATAAGGTGTATTTCTTATAAACCCCTGAAATAGCTGCATTTCATTTAAGTGGTTTAAATGCATGTGGAAAAAAATATACCAGAAAAATTTTATTCGCTGCCTAGGTTATAAGGGCTTGGTAGGATATTTTGAGATTGATGGGTAAAGGGGTAAACTTTGTGGCTACTTAATATCCAGAGCTGAAAATATTTCTTCATTTGAGTGAGGAAATTTGTTATGCTGCCGAGTGGTTATTCATTGTATGGATTATTCTTTCGAGCAAGAGCAAGATCTTTTATTTCTGATATTTAAATGGAAAGAAAAAATAAATAGCATGTCCTTTTCAAAGCAAACATTTCAAAATGACTAGTCAATACCGACTATTAAAAAAAAAAGATAGGTCCCTTAGCTGGGTTCCCACATCATTAAACTCTGAGGGAGTTTTGTTGCAGACATTATGGAGCAGGATCCTACCCTTATAGACCTGTCACAGCAAAAGATCTGAGTAAACCAAGCCCTTCTAAAACCGCTGTTTAAGTGTCATTATGATCACCGAGTTATTTGTTTTAGCTTTTTGGTAACATTGAAGTTTGTGCTCGTTTCCATTTTTGTATTTGCCTTGGAAGGGGTGTTTTGGACTAATTAGATTTTGGAGTTAACATCCATAATATGGGTACATATAGGAGGCTCCCAGTTAAGCCCAGTACAGACCCAGTGTCCCGCCAGTGCTGTGATGCTCATTTGCACTTCATTCTTCTGCAGGTTTTGATGAACTCTCTAATGCACACACGGCACTTACCTCAGACCAAAGAGATACAGCTGTGGAAAGAGAAACATCAAATGATTCAACAGCACTTGCTTCTTACCTGGATGTTACTTGCCAGTTCAGCCAAACCAATAAAAGCCGATTTCACGTCGCAGCCATTTGTCTGTCCAAAGGTACGGCGTGGGGAACAAACGGTATGAAACAAATTAAATAATGCATTACAAAACTGCAAAGTATCCTTAAGAAAAAAGTCATCACGGAACTGTTCTTGTTCTATTATTTACATTATCCTTTCAGAGAAACATTTTGCCAAAACGTTTCACTTAGGTACATAGAGATTTTTTTTTTTTTAATTTATTTTGAAACTGTATTTCTGTACTTTGTTTGCTCCTACATAGACAGGAATTTGCTCATGACTTCTGTCATTAGAAAGAAAAAAGGCATCTGAAAGTTCATCTATGACCTTTTTAAGATCAAATATGTCCAAACATAAAATTCAGTAACAGAGAGTGTAGAAGTGGTTTAGAGTATTGGAAAATCCAGAAATGAAAACAAGATCCCACCTCTCAAAATTGAACAGCCTTTGTGTTTCTGGGTATCTCAGAAACTGAGCTCTTAAGGCTGAAATACGAGGAGGAGAAAAATACATACTTAAACAAATATCTTGACGTGAAAGCATTTGAGGAGGATGAGCAGTCACTTGAAACATGCTGTCTAGCTCTTGGCTTCATCTTGAGCTGGGAACCGTGCTTTTCCTCTGAAGCTTCTAAATCCAGCCTTGGCCTTGTCAATAAGTCAGTACCACAGTAATTTCTCTGCAGGCTCATGGTCCTCTCCTGCTCGTGTCGCACAGCTCATAGCGACAGAGCACTTCCCATTGGAAGAAATTTCAATAACTTTGTAAATTAAAAAGCCCATTCAAGCTGCTTATGAAGTCAAGTCTGTACAAAATAAATGTCATGAATTTGACGTGTAGTCCACTCATAGGTTCCTGTTGTAAAGAAACAGCATGGTGTTGCCTAAACCAAGTATGAATTCAAACTACAGCGGGAAATGCATAAATGCTTCCCCGGGATGTACTTTAAAAATAACGTGGTTTATTTTTTTGTGAGGATATTTGGAAATTTCAGCGTTAGCAAGGCATGAGGGTAGGGACAGCTGAAGCGGCGGGGATGCAAACTCCCTCGTTCTGTTTTGCCAGACGGGTTCACGTTTTAGCCGTGCACGCAACCACGGGCATGAACACATTTTTTTCTTTTTTTTTTTTTTTTCTTTATTTTTTTTTAGTGGGTTCCCCGGTGTCAACAGTTGAGCACATTAGTGTCACTTGTGGCTGCAGCATCCCCTGGTGCGGGCGCCTGTCTAATGGACAGTGGTGGGAGCCGGCAGACATAAAACCCCTGAGCTGGAGCCCATCAGGCAGCTGGCGTCGGATGTGTCAGCTCCTGCTTCTCTGCAGAAAATGTTTCTTATCGTCTCCAGCCTCACTGCTCCCAGTGAGTGTGCATGCCAGCTTTAGTGCCTGCTCCACTTATTTCAGGTATTTTTTGTGTCAACATCCCGATAACGGTCTAAAGCCTTATTTTTTTTTTTTTTGCTGACAGTGGTAGGAAATATTCTTCATCTTTGACCAGATCCTGACTTGCTTCACTCTTGTTCTGGCAAAACTCTGGTTGGAAAATCCCTGGCTGGAACAAAGAATGCTGGATTCAGCCTTATTGCATATTAACACTGCAAAAAAATTAGAACTGTGAAGATTTTTTTAATAATCTGACCCATCATCGGTCTCTAAGGAACAAGAGGAATCCATGTCTTAGAATTTTTAAAGACCTAATAAATAATTTGCCATAACCACAGGGTACCATGGCATAATGGAGCTAAGGTAATATTTAATTTGCTTATTTACGACGTTAAGTAAAATATTCTGTTTCTTTTTTTTTTTAATATATATTAGTATTTATTGTGATAAATATTTGAAATCTCACTGCCTGGTTCTCAACAGACCTTCTTGGTGTGTTTTGGAGCCTCACACAGCTAAAATTATTCCATTATGCTATTAAAGCATAGAATGTGCAACATGCCATACACCTCAAGGCATTTCTCAGTTCATTTTTATCTTTTTGAATACCTGTAGCTTCCTTTCTGCACTAACATTTCACTGCGAGCGTTCTCTTGTATCTGCCAGTTAACTTTCCCTTGAAGCCCAGTGGCCTTCTCTGCTCTGGTGGTCACTCATCTCGCCCCTCTCAGATCTCGGAAGGGGGTGGCGAGCAACATAGTGAATGAAATATCAAGCAAATTCACATCAAATGGCAGCGTGGGCCCCCCTGTCCCCCCAGGTAATAAACAGCCATCAGGTGTAAAAGCATTCTGCCCCATAACTCGTCCTTCTCCTCGGCGTTTGCCCGAGTCCCTCGCACTGATTGTGCCAAGGTGCCTACGTTGTCCGTCTGCATATTCAAGCCTGACGGATTCGGAGCAGCCCCGTCCTCTCCCGTTACCAGATCGCTGGCGTTATGATTCTTAATTAGAAACGCAACGCTAGGTAGATGGCGGTCGGGGGGAAAGGAGAAGGGGAAGAAAGGAACGGCAGAGAGTAACTGTTTTGTTGATGCCTGTAGTCTCGGCTAAAATACAGCTCCTGCTGCATTTCTTCCAGCAGCACAAGCCGAATCTTTTCCCTCATTTGATACAGTGACCTCTCAAGTGCATCATTGCCCTGAGGGCTGAGGGCAGTCCAGCAACTGTTAAACCCCTTGGGTTGATAATCTTCTCCCACATTTGCCCTTAACACCAGACATACCACCATTAGCTACAGCTCCACTGGTGCTCATTAGAGCCGATCAATATAGACTAACATAAAGAATGCTGCTGCGCCTTCTGTTATTTTTCAGTTACTGCAGATTTACAGACTTTCACCTACAATACAAGGCTTTGCTGCTGTGCTATGTAAAAAAGAGGATTTGAGACCAAAAAAAACCCCAAACCCAGACAGTTTTTATTAGATGCCTAAATGTTATTTATCTTGCTGCTCAAAATACCTTGTTACTAGAAAGTGCACGGAAGACGTTCTGTACTAAATTCTCCTTGGATTAAGCTACTGCAAAATCGCGACTTTTACAAATCACAGCGGATGCCTTGATAAACAAAATCACAGCACATTTTAATATGAAGGAGTGTTTGAGCCTGTAAAGCCTATGCAAATGCTTTCATGAGCTTGGCCTGACATATTTTTAAGCCCATTGACGGAGTCCGTGCTCTTTGCAGTTGGGTAGCGATTGCGCAGCCAGTTGGAGGTCTACACGTTGAAGGCATATATGTAGGGTGGCTACAGCACTGCTTACTACCACCAGCAGGTGTTGCCAAAGATCACAGCAAGAATGGCAACAACAATTAACAAATATATCATTCTTTTTCCACATTTTATCCCAAAGAGTCTTTCAAATGATTCACATACCACCGATCGCAATAGGAAACAACTAAGGAACTAACTATATGAAAAGGTACAAAAATCACAGAGCATCTGTTGGGCATTTTGTACTAAATTTGGTGGCAAGAATCAAATTTTTTACTTTTAATTTGCATTTGGAGAAAAGGAAGGTCAAAAAACTTCATGGGATTTACCAAAGGGCAGTGCGATGCGAATATAAAAGTTGGGGTTTCTCGTTCTTTGTTTAGTCAGCTTGATCATTCCAACTTGACAGTACTTTTTAGGATATAAAGCAAGGATAACAGAGGATCCAGCCAGCTTCAGGAAAATTTTAACGAGAGAGAATACTAAAATTTGGATGGATAAACCTAGTCACCCCAAGTAACAGGATGGCTAAATGGGTATATGCAACATTAAAAATACTGGCATCATGTTAAATTCCAATGAATCAAGAGTGAAAAAGCCTCATCTACACCAAGTCTTTCAGTATTATTAGGACTTAAAGCCTCTAGTATCTTACTCAAAATGGTAGCTTAAAGAGTTCAACATCAGTTGCTGAACGAGAAGGAATTTCCAACTGTCTATTTGAACTAAAGAACTAGTATGTGGTAAATTTTATCTGTTTTCATCAGGTACATCATTCAACAGTGTAACTTTTTCACAGTTCTCCAGTGCTATAGGCGATTAAATACTTCTGTTGAACAGCTTATTTATTCAAGACCTTTCTGAAGAGCTGAAAGGGTATGAGAATTTCATTTGTGAAACTGGGGATTTCTCAAAGTCCATTAAAGCACCTTTCCTTACAGAACGGCACAACTTCTCCAGATGCGTCCTTTGCTTTAGTGGACCTATTTGCATCTTAGGTATTACTTAGTGTGAGTAATGTGGTAGGACTGAGCCCTTGATGATAGGCTGATTAATGAAATCCGTTCTGCTGGATGAACATAATGGAAAATGTGATTCTGTTGGCTTCTAAAGTCTGAAATTCATCTCCATGCAAACGACACACATTTTATGTATGTCATAAGCTTTCTACTATCCTTCTGCTTAGATGGGGATTTCATCCGGTGAATGGAAGGGTGGTTGTTACATCCATTAACGTCGTTAAAATGTACCCAGTAAACCCATTGCTCATGACATTGCCTCAAGTTTGAATCTTCCCTTCAAGAAGAACTGGGATAAACTTGAGGAAAAACAATCAGTGAATCGAACCTAAAAAAAACCCTTTTTGAGACAGCACACTTTTTAGGAAAAAAAAAAAATCGTTTGGTTTTAAGACTTTTAGTGAAAGAACACTGGCAAAATCACTTGGTATATAACTTACTGAGTTGAAAAATGGCAGCTAATTTCTAATTTGCACCTTTCTCACTCAGCTTGCTGTTGTCAGTCCTCCTTATTCATAGTCTGCTAAATTAATGAGCTGTATGATCTGAGCTCCCCTGTTTATTTCCATGCAACTGTAAATCTTGCCCTTAAACTTCTGGTCAATTGGCTATGAGTTCCTTACTTCTCCCATGATGAAGACAGGACAGAGCCATATTTTCCAAATCGTGCTTCATTTCTGTGTAGTTCTTTTCTGAATTCCCTCTAACTTTTCCCACATTCACATCTCAAAGCGCGGGATCCAAGAGGGAGCACATATCTCAGCAATGGGTCCACAAATCTTCCTGACAGTGGTAATAATTCCTCACCACGCCCCCTCGATAGTCCATAATTTTCAATAATATCACAATATGGAGCTAACAGTGACTGTCCAACTGAGAGTAATATATTGTATGTTTTGATCAACAGGGAAAGGTTTTTAGGAACTTTCTCTTGTCAAAGCTGGATATATATTCCGAGCCCTAATTATTGACCAAGTTGGCGCTTCATGCAACAATGTCTTTGGTTGTAAATTAGCTGGTTTTAATGGTCTGCAGCAATGCTTTCAATATCCTCTTTAGTGCCAAGTTTGAATGATGGAACTTGCTATAGATGCTGACACTTTTTATTCTTAAACACCTAGCGTGCAATATGTTCCCGTGAGTTTTAAAGGGTAAGATAAAATGTCAAAATTGTTCAAAAGTCTCATGTATATTTTTTACTCAGAAAGTTACATACTCAAAACTCTAATCAGTCCACCTGGATTTAGGAAATCCCTTGTTATCGTAGCAGTGTGAAAACTGGACTACGGATAAAGAAAATGGTATTTTTATAGAATGGTCCTCTGAGATGGGAGTGCTCCTCTGTTGTCAATGTAGGCCAAAGTGCCAGTGGGAAGTGCAGTACATGACCTTAGTCAATTAGCAGGGTCTCCTTAATCTCCTGGGATTACTTTGATCTGCAATATCAAGTCTAACACCTTAATGAAATTTTACAGATAGTCACAGAAGACATCCATGTAGCGAAAAAACAATTTCATTTTATACCTAAACTCCTAACACATGCTTAATAAATCCCCAGAAGGGAAATAATAACTATAACCATATTCAACATAAATTTCTCTCTTTTTTTTTTTTCACACTGTGTTTATGGCTGAGAAAAACAAGATTATAATAGACAGGACTTTGCTTGTGAAAACTGAGAACAGATCAAGCTGCTGATTCACATTTTTCTTGAGGAAAACATGTTGTTTGTTTGATTTTAAATCTCCTGAAATAAGGGTGGTGTACCAAATCTTAGTTGTGTTTATTATGTGAGTATATTTCAGACATATGAAATTTCCATAGCGTTTCACTATCCTGATCTGCGTATTCAGCCCTGCTCATTTGAAAATTTATCCTCATTTAAATCTCGTTTGTCACTCTGGTCTGAACAGTTTCAGTGCAGTTAATTGGACAGCCCAGCCCATTGCTGATATAATTACTATGTAACTACGTAAAATTTTTGATCACGTGCTGATTTTTCTTGCTGTTATCTTCTCTCCTTATTCAGACCGTTCCACCTGAAGGTCTTTGCAGGGCCCAACTTGCAGAAATGCAGAAACACTTCAATGGGAATTTTTTTTTTTTTGCTGGGAAAAGGCTCCAGGATTCCCTGCCCAGAAGTGAAAACACGGCATGGATTCACACTGTCTCGAGGAGAAGGGTGGGAGCAAAGGACGGGGTTTAATTAGGCCACAGCTTTATTAACTCAATTTTTCTGGGAATTACGCAGTGATAATTCACACCGTGGCCACTGCCTTCCTCGCTGGTGGTGTGTGCTGCCACCGACCCCGTGCTGCTGGGTGCCCTTTGGGGCTGGGTGGTGAATCCCAAATTTTGACCGCCTTCTTTCTGCTGCTTCTTGCCTCCTCCAGCCTTGTTAGCCATGGAGTCCCAGCTAGGTCCTCCTCTGCTCTCCCTGGGCTTCTCGTCAGAGCATCCTGCAGTCAATCCTGGGGAGAAGGTCCTGCCTCCGCCTTGATCTCCGGCTTCCTTGCAAAATCCCAAACAGTTTCCAGCTGGGAATTCAATGATCGTTTTGGATGCCTGGTGGTGAAAGAGCAGAGAAGAAACCACTCCAGCTACTGCTGGACACCTTGGCTGTGCTTTGGGGAGGTACCGGTGGGGCTCAGGGGGACCTACTGCCCTGTGTGGTGATGGTGGTGGTGGCAGTGGTGGTGTTCTCTGCCCTTTTCAGGGCCAACCAACATGGGAAAGGGCTCAGGCAGAAAAGGGAGGGCATCTACAGTCTCCGCAAGCGTGCGGGGGCAGCAGCCCCACTGAAGCTAATTGGATGGCTCCTGTGAGTAAAATAAAGCAGACTCGATCATTTCTGCTGCAGCCACCAAACCACCACGCAAAAAGTGTAACATTTTATTCTCCGCTGCTGCTGCTCACAGGGCAATCCCTCTGCTTATCCGAGGCATTTCACCAAAATCTCTTTTTCTTGGGGTCTGACCTGCAGTCCTGAGGCAAAACACAGACTGGCTTTAAGGAGGAATTTTGCCCAAGTGAGGGCTCCAGCTCTCACCACCGCATCTCGAGGACATGCAACATCTCTCCTGATGCTCTACGTACAGAACATATCTATCCATAATTAGATATGATTAGAGGAACCAGAGATGTTCAAGAGCTCTCTTTTATAAATTGCTTTTTGCAGTCAAATGAAGGTTTATTGTCGAGTGTCTTGTGGTTTACGCCGATTCTGATTTGCACAGTTTTATACCGTTATTTTGCTTGTTGTACTCACACGGCTATATAGCAAAACTAAATCAGCTCTCCCCATAGGCCCAACAAGTGAGCTTTCCGGTGTGTAGAATTCAATGGACAATCCCCATAACATTTTCTGGTTTTTAATGCATTCAGTAACTGTAAAAACCTCTTAAAACTGAACAAGGTTATAAAACTTGGCTCTATACAGGTTCCCCTAATTAACATATGACAGATAGATGCAGTCATTCCACTGTGCTCTCCTCCGGTAACTGCTTAACATAACTATAAAACGCTTCCACGAGGTAGCGCAGGCACCGGCTTTGTCTTCGCACACATCTGTTGCATTTTTTAAAGGAAAAACTAAAGTTTTAATTTTTAAAATCTCAATTTTAATAATGCATGAAAAAACCCCAGGAAAATTCTACTTTATTTTCATCCAGGTCTTGTCTTATGTCTCTCTCAGCGTTGCCAAATGGTCCCAAAGTACTTTCTGTCCCCTACGTCATTCCAGCTGTGGCAGTGAGCTCCCAGTGGCCAAGGTGGCGAGTCCTGATGCCCATGGGTCAGTCCTGGCTGTAGTTTCCAGCATCATCATCATCACTGTAAGTCCATGCTTTGGTGGGACACGGGTCTGGCTAGGAGGTTCTTGCCCAGGGTTGGTAGAAGAATATGGTGTATCTCTCTTAAAATATTTAAACAGTTGGGCAAAACTCACAAAACCGCTATTTAATGTCAATAGGAACTCCTGAAAAGCAAAATTAGAAAAATTTCCAAACCCACGTAAGTTGTGCACATTTTTGCGTGAATTAGGTGAGTTAGGATTGCAAACACAATTCTCAATTTTTTCCTAAACAAATCTCTCATTAACTATTTATAGAATACTTGCTTTTCAGTTAATGGCCTGTATTAGAAATATATTAGGCAAAATATTTTTCAAAAATATTTCTAGGCCTTTCTAAATGAAATAATTTTTAACCTCTTTTGGTCTTTGTTTTCCACAAATATCCCTGAAGGAAACCTCTCAGAGGAAACTGTCTTCAAAGCATGGATTTGAAATGGGTGTTCAGGAATGTGTTAAAAAGTAAGTAGTGACTATCAAGTAAGAATTTTGTTATTTTTAGCCAATTTATCTATTACTGTTTGATAATTTGAATTGTTTTAATGAGTCAATGCTTTTTTTTTTTTTTTTAATCAGGTACATCAAAAATATATCTTGCTAATGTTTTCTAGGCTTCAAACGAGTATTTGGCCACATGTGAGATCTCACAAATGTAGAGATTGAGAAGGTTCTTCCCCTGGATTTTTGCATTTGAACAGGCAGCGTAGGGACAGGGTGGGAGAGGGAGGAAATAACACCATTCCTGTTTCACCAACAGAAAATTGAGTGCTTTAGAGATTAAGTAATTTACTTAAAAAAAAAATTAACCCAGATTTTTTAATCCCCGTTCATTGTTTTAATCTTAAAATGACTCTTCAGAAGTGACTTGGCTGATAGCATCCTTCAAATATGTTATGAAGAAATATAATATTTTCTCTAGAATTTGCTTCTTTGTTCCATGAGAAGCAGCACCTGTTCCCCACGCTGTAGAGCAGTAACATTGTGTTTCTGTGCGCTGTAGCCCTCGTGAAAGTGCAGGAAGGAGTTTATTTGCGGAGAGTGCAGTGATCGACTCCCGTCAACTGGAGATGCAAAGGGAAACCTAAACACCTGAAGAACCATAAACGAGACAGTGAGCGCTTGAGTCCAAGAGGAGGAAAGTCAAGCTCGGCAGAGTAGCACAGGGCAGTAAAATAGGAATATATCTCTCCCCACCTTGGCCAGAGCGATGCTGCTGTGCCGAGACACGGAGTCTTATTTCCTCTTGCGCTTTTCCAGGGTCCGGTGTGATCCGCAGTGATGAGACCCAGATGGGAGATGGCAAAGCTCCCCTTAATGACTGCGGATGTTTTCCTGCCCCTAGCCTAATAGAAGCAGACAGCAAAGATTCTTATCTTATCACGGGAAGCCTTGACAGCACAGTATTTATCTTGATGCCAGGATTATTTTGTTATAGACTCTAAAAACACCATCCAAAAATTACTCAGATTCATATGGTGTTTGCTTATGCCTGAATGCGAGTACGTTTTGGTTGTACAGGTAAGTCCCATATGCATTTTTAATGTAAAACAATCTCATATAACAATAAGAAAGCTTTCAAATCTAAATATGTGAAATGTCTGTATATAGGATTAAAAAATCTATATTCATTGTGGGGGGGAAAAAAAGGAAAAGATTACAAAAGACCAAAAGCTCTAGGGTTCAAGCTAATTTTTCATCTTTTCCATGGGGAAAAACACTGGTAAATGTTAAGAAACACCCTTCAAGAACCTTTAATTTGTTTTTCACTCTCCAAGATATAGATTTTCTCCTTCCCATTTAAGTAAAAAAAAAAATTTCCTGTGGGTTTGTAGAGTCATTTGAGAAAATATATATATATTTGTATAATATTACATGCTCTCTAACATAGCTTTGATTATGCTGTCAGATCAGCCTCGGCAGAATTTGACTTGTAGCCAGGTCCACTAACTTTCATTATCTTCTCAGGAGGTATTTGTTCCTGTAGACCACACAAATCAGTTGCAGGACCAGCTCCTTATTCCAAAATCTTGGTTTCATTGTGGTCAGTGGCAAAATCCCTATTGACCCAGCGTGGGTCAGGACGTTGCCATAAACATCCAGTCTTTTGAAGTTAGTAGGAACAGGATTAGGTCGTTTTATATTTGTTGTAGCCTGTGATGTTGCAGTTCTACAATTGGTTTTGCTGCTGACCCGCCATAGAGTTCAAGCAGATACAAGTGGATCCAGCCCTGTTTATCTGGAGAATGCAGAAAAAGAACTAGAACTGGAGCTTAACCTGATGTTTTAGCATGGTCCTAGGTCAACAGAGGACTGAATATGCTTTTGTAGATACGCATACATATATATATAATGTGTTTAAGCACAGAAATATGTGTTTGTGTGTGTGTGTGAGTGCATAAGCATCCTGCAATGAAGAATTTTATTAATACTACCAGGGATTTAAGTAAATGTATGATAACTTACCTTTTCTAAAGTGATCATTTTATACTTATTAATAATTTAGCATCCAAAGCATTCTTTGAATAAATGTTCAGAAAGGTAAGTCTTACAGTCTCCATTTTACAGATAGGAAAACTGAGGCAAATTGACAAGAGGCTGATGCCGATGGGTCATTGCCAGCTCTAGAGACAAGAAATTGCCCGTGGAACTGTCAGTGGTGGAACAGGGATTCTGAACGCTTTAGCACTCATCAATCACTACTCAGTGCCGGTGTTTCAAAGTGCTCTGCTACAACCGGCTGTGTTTTATATTCAGTCAGAAATTGCCCTTCTTGTAGAATTCAGCTGTAAAGCTTCAGTTGTTGTAGCAAGTGTGAAATTGCATAGAAGTTATGGTAGACTTTAATAATAACAGCATTTGCCTCCTGCCCCAAAGTTACGGCTTTGTGTATGTGGACAGGTCCCTTTGCCCTTGCAAATTGCCATCACCTACTCTCTGCCACAGGAGGGTGTGGATACACATGCAGAATGCCATGGAGATTACAATGGTGTGTATTTCAATATCTAAGATCAAACCTCGTTAAAAGAACTTCCTATATCATTTATCAAAGCAAGTCAGAAGGAGGTTCAGGGCAGAGCACAGTAGCCAATGACCCCAATCTTAATTTTGTAACATTAGTTAATACAGTTTCTATTATGCAATGTGCAATTTCTTCATAGCTCTACATGTCTTAAACACATGTGAAATGAAAATAAAATATTATTTCCATTAAATGAGGTGCTTTTCTTTCAATTTACATACCATCGGCAAAGTCTTGGCCTCCACATTAATGAGTTCCACTTGGATATTTGGAAGTTGCCTTTAACTTGGCTTTGTCCTCCAGAACTGATCCACACAAGTATTTGCAGGTGTGTGAGAAAATAAGCTTTACATTTAATGAGTCGTACGCTGCATTTATTATTCTCATCTGTCCATGTCCATATCTGGAAAGACATTCACCCCATAAACGCTATTGTGGCTGGGATGTTGAATGGGAATTATAGGGGGTGACAGCGGTCCCATGCATGGGGCCAGCAAAAGGTCCGCTGGCCACTTTGGAGCATGATGTAGGGCATAAATAGGATTTAAGCAGGACAAATGGCTTGTGTTGGCGTCCTGTGCAATTGCTCGTGTTGGCTGGAGCCAGCTAGGAAGGCAAGACATACTTTAATTTGCAGTAGTATAATCTTAAAGCATGACTATTAATATCACACGTTGTCAACAGCAGCTAAAAACACCGAAGAATGCAAAGTACGGCCAGGCATTGCAATACTTCACTAGGTGATTCGAAAAACCATGCTATAAACTTTGAGCACGAGATGACAAAGTCAGGCTTGGATATATGTTTCCATTCATTTTCTTTGATACATTTTTTGAATAGTTGGTTGGTTTTTCGAGTTGGGAATGCCATTTATATGAATGCTTATTATAATTTTTTATAGAGATTTCTTGGAAGAGTTTTAAAAGCACAGCTAAAACAAGAAAATAAACCTCGAGCAAGAACTTTGTCTTCATGCCTGAAATTATGCCATCAGTGAAGTCAGTGGCAAAACTATGGACTTAAGTTCTGTAGGATTTGACCTCTGGGCTTTGGAGCTGTGTTGGCAAGAAAGAATAAATAAATCCTGCAAAATGCTGTATGAACTTCATAATCTGTGCCTCACTTCTTAGACAGGCTATACAATAAAATATCCTAAAAATCTCGTGCTGGCTTTCTCTATTGAGCTAATTTGTAGCCAAGCCAGCTTAGTACATGTTTTAAACACACTGAATAAGCTGAGAAATAGAAAACTGTCAACAGTGTGTATTTTAAGGGCTTGGACCAAAACTTTTCAATGTCAAAGTGCATTGGATCAAACCCTAATAAGCTGATCAATTAGAAACCAGTTTTCTTCAAAATCTGGCCTTGCTTTACTCTTTGCATGAAGTTCACTGTAATGCCAAATTTTTACCTTCCAGAGCACAGGTTTTCGAGAACTGGTAAGTTGGTTTTTATTATCAAAAATAACTTGAAAAAATAATTTTCTTGCTCTCTGTGCCTGCAGAAAGATTAACAGGTTTTGTTCTGATTAAAACTGAAGGCAAAATATGGAAAAATGTAGGCTAAATTGGCTTGGTTGAAAAATTTAAGTGACTGACAAGGAGGTGATAATACCCCAAACCGTCGCAAACCATTCCTGCAACCTCCCCTATAAATAGTCTTGCTAAAATCAATTCTTTCCATCCAAGGCAGCTTGTGGGCAACCGTTTTCCCAAGCAGCCTTTTCATCTGCTTGTTTACCCAGAGCCTCCCCGTGCGTACGCGCTCTCTAGAAGGTCGGCCCCTGGGGCTCTTCCCACTTTTCATTCCCTGCTGACAGGTATCAGAAACTCCCCCCGTCCCTCAACTCTCTCGCAAATTCTGTGTGTGCTGGTCAGAGGAGCTGCGAGACGAGAGCCCGACCTCCTCCCTTTCGTCCCACAGTGTTGCCTGCTAATGGAGCAGCGAGGGACCAAACCCGTCCAAGTCATGCGGGCTCGTTTTATTACCGTTGGATTACACCAGCATCCCCAAGAAAGGTCGCTGTGAAAGAAGTTGAGATCCTCCGCACCAGCTGCCTTGCTCTCACTTCATTCCCCCTATAACAAAACATGGGGGAAAGGTTGGATCCAGCTTGGAAAAAGTAATCAGATGTGGTGAAAGAAATCAAACGCTGTTGTTGGGTTTAGCCCTCTAATTGTTACTGCGGGTGGAAGATTCCTGGATGTGGGAGATGGATGAGCTGGAGGGTTGTCAACCCAACACAAGTATGCTCATGGGGATGGGGAATGACTTCCCCGTCTCCAAAATGTGCCCTTTGTGGCAGAAAGAGAAAAACTCAGGAGCTCTGTGAGTGACCATCCAGTTGCCTACAAGCAACGTGGGTCCTCCCCCCAGAAGGAAGGCTCAGACCATCTCCCCTCACAAGCTATAAATGTTTCATGTGTCGTGCTAAAACTACATGTGTTTCTAGGATGTATTCACTCCGTGAAGACAGGTGGATGGCATATGTGCTTGTGGGTTGTTCTTGTTTTACAACTACATATTTACGTTTGAAGTCTGAGGATATGTTACCTTCTCCTTCATCCACATTCAATTTTTAACTCAGCCAACCGGTGTAAGAAGGACAAGGAAGTAAATATAGTAATATGACATATTTATTTTTATTTGTTTTATGTGTTTGTGATACTGCAATGTTTTATGTACTTTTCTATATCTGTTTTCTATTTTTCCCAGTGTTTCACCATAAGTTTGATAAGTTTGGAAAATCATATATCTTTCTGGAGACTGAAAATTACTGACTTTCCTCTTGTTTGAGCTTTATTCTGCAGGCTGTAACATTTCTAGCTTCCCTGTTAGTGGTGCCTTTTCCTATCTTTCCATGATATTATTTTTAAACTATTTGATATATTTTCCCTTATTTTTTTCCTTAATGCACTCGGCACTCCCAGACTTTAGGTTTCACCTGCATCCCATATTTATCCCATAGCTTCTTCTCGTCCTTTTGCATATTATTTCTATCTATGATTTTTCTACTTTTGCTGCTGCTGTTGCAGGAACCGGGCAGGTCACCTCTCAACTTCCAGTTGCGTGCAGGAAAGGAGTTTCTCCGGAGGCAATATATGGAAGAGCAGCTGCTAAGCCTGGTTGTCCGGGGGCTTTTGCTGCACCTCAGAGTGTTGGAAACCTTCGAGGCAGAAGCAGTGCTGGGGTCTGCACCGGTGAGTGAGGTTTGGGGGGGGGAATTGCTGCCTGCAAGGCAATGGGAGCAGCCTTTAAATGTGCCTCAGCTTTTAGCACCGCGAGCCTTGTGCAGGTCGATATGGGACTTTTCATCCTGGGAAGGGTTTGCTCGTAACTACGGGGGTTTTTTGAGAGATGCTGTAGTTCAGACAGGCACTGATTCACCAAAAACTTTGACCTTCGGTGCTCAGAGTCAGACCTGACAATCGTTGCGGCTCTTCCTGGTTTTAAAACCTATGAAATGACATCTCCCGCTGGAAAATCCTGGTTTAGGAAGTGTGTAACTGTTTCTCCATGCAAGGAAGGCTCCATCTTCCCTTTGGACCATACAGAGGATCCCACGTCCTGAGCAGCGTGGCTCAGTCTGAAACTCTGCAACTCTGAGACACCGAGCCAGGATGTAAATGTGAGAACAAAAATGAAGTTATTTCGCAGTCGACCTCCTCGTATTGAACGACTTGGGATGGTGCTTGAGGCAGGTGACTAGGTGCAAGGCCAGTAAGTATGTCAAGACCAGCATTCGCCCAGTATTTGCCCAGTTTAAATGCTTCAGACCAACCAGCTGCCAAAACGCTTGAGCTGGAGCAGCGTCACAGCCCTGCCGTGCGACAACCGCAGAAGATTTCCTGGCATTCGTCTTTTTTGTTCAGTTGGCCACTGCTTTTTTTTCCCCCCAGAAGCAAAACTGGCCCCCTGACAAATCCATCGCAGGGTACATTACAAAGCCAGGAACATTAAAAGGAGCAAAAGGAAAGCCAAATTGCTTGCAGAAACTAAGATTGTGGGGTTTTTTTTTTGCCACGGGAAGGCAGAGCTCTCTGTGCTGCAAGTGATTCTTGGTCTGAGGACAAACAGTGCAAAGATTGCCAGAAATAAGGTTGTGGACAGAAATTTTGATTTTATTATTATTATTATTTTTTTTAGACGGTGCTAATTGTAAAAGCTGCATCCCTGGAAGGTGGCGGAAAGGCTTCCAAAGTTCACTGACTTACCAACCCTGACAGCGATTCTCCTGATAATGGCACAGCAGGTCCACAGTGGCAAAGCCTAATTGACAAAGATCAAAATCTAATTTGGATAACACCAGGAGCTGCGGGGGTCATGCTCCAAATAGTGCTTGAGCCACAACCAGCCGTGTTTGTCATTTCACGGGGAAAATGCAAAAAAAAAAGATCATTTCAGGTCCCCAAATGAGGAAGATGCCAATAATATTGAAAATCATAGGCAGGAAGAAGGCTTGCTCCTGAGGGTGCAATTACTGTGGCTGTGATGTGAAATGATAAAAAATATTAAGCAGATTTTAATGTTGTAACAAAGGGTGGCACTGCACTGGGCATGAATAGGGAAGGAAGATCCTTTGGGCACCTAGATGAAAAATAATACAAGCGTAGCTATTAGCAGAGCCCTTCATGCCAGCGTCTATCCCATGCGTCGCTGGGACGAGTATTTCCTTACCTGGAATATAGGTCACTTTTCCTCGTAAGAAGCAGGCATCTCATTGTTATTATTATCTATTAATTCCTTGAAAGGAACTCGCCTAACCTGGTCCCTGGCTTGAAATTGAAAAAAAAAAAGCAAATATGCTGAGGGTCTTTGTACCACCGTTTTACCCTGTTTTCTGGGGTAAGAGGCCATGGGCAGCGTGTTCCACCAGCTGTGCCCTGGATCTGGTCCGACTCTGACAAACAGAGTTAGGATGACCGAGGAGATGAAAGGCTGACGTTCACAGAGAATTCCTGAGGTCTTTTTATGTGTATTTCAAGGGCTTCCCCCCCCGAAAAGGTCTAAAAAAGATAGATGAAAATCCTATAGGATTCCTTTTTATACTCAATGTCATTTGCTAGCAATAAAAAGAAATTTTTCTGATTTCTAATTCTATGATTCTATGAAATTTTAAGTAAATCTTGCAGCCCTCTTTACGCTTTCTAAAGGGAGAATGCCGTATTTGACTTGTCCATCTACTCTTTTCCAGCTTCTGTGGGATTTTACTTGCCCCTCATCTCTGTCTGTGAGTTTGATTCCACTTTCCCATCTATAATTTGCGAATCGCAGTAGAAGATAAATAATTTCAAGACCTTCCTCTGTGTCGGGACTGAATTCACGTGTGTGGCGCAACTCAGTGAAGGCACCAGGCAGCTCCCGGCCTTTGGGGCTGTAGTACTCATGGAGATTGTGAAGTGTATGATAAGAAGCTTTGACAGAAGAGATTTTCATGAATAAAGGAAAATTATTTCATAACAGACAGTGAGAAGGAAGGCACTGGGAGGAAAACTGGGCCTGAGCTGCGAGGTAACCTGGGCTCCGGGGTGGTGATGCATTTGTTTTCCATTTTGAGCTTATGAAAGGATTTAGAGAGATTCCCAGAGCTCTTAAGTGACTTAGGAGCGTGAGGGCCATCGACTCAGCTTTTCAAACACAGAAATGAGTTCAAAGCACAAACCCCGGTGCGTTCGTGCTCCCACGCAATTCACAAAACACAATTCCATTCTAACGCTTTATAGAAAAAAAATAAATACTAATAATATAAATTAAAGCAAAGAGGTTCATGCGCCCACTTTGGCAGCATGAAACTATTTAGGGGATGAATAAAAGGATGGCAATGGAACGATTCCTGCCGCTGGCCGGCACTCTCGGTTTTGGTAATACTTCAGTTTTGCAGCGATTTGGCAAACCTCTTGTAAACGGTCCAGCAACGCTTCAGCGCAGCCTTGGGAGAGCAGCAATCTGTACAGCGCATTAATTTGGCACGTTTAGCAGCCCAGGTCTAGCTCAACTCAGAGGTAGCATAAAAGACTTCTTCTACTTACCGTTCTTGGTCAGAGGTTAAAGCCATTGACAGGCAGTGTTGAAAAAATGGCAATATTGCACACCATCTCATCCAAGGGACGGCGGTTCCCCACGCTGACCAACACCAACACTAAAAAAGGGAGGAAAAGCAGAGGTTTAGCTCTACCTTTTCATGTTCTGTGCATTTTTTTTCCCTCATTTTAGTTTCCCATGAACCGGAGGGTGGTGGTCTGGACAGCACAGGTTAGCGAGAGGCGGGAGGTGGATTCTCGGTGTGACCCGGCGTTCATCGTGCTTGTCAAGGTACCGGTGAGACTTGAAGATTCTTTTCATGACAAAAAAATGAATGATTTTTATATTCTCAGAGGTGAAATCAAACCAATCCCATTAATTTCAATTAAAATGTTACCTGTCTCAAGCTATCTCTTTTTTTTCACCCTCAAAGACTGTTTAGGGAGGGGAAAAATGAAATATTAATGCATTCTATAAATAATATGTGTGAGGTCCATGGGGACACAGAACCCCCACATCATTAGTTAAATTGATCTTCCTTTTAGATTTTGCAGGAAATCGGGGGGTTGTGTGGCTTAGTTTTCAGGAAAAAGCGGTCAAACCTGGGTCTGAACATATTAGGCACGGAGCTGAGGTTTCTCCTGCTGTTCCTTATTTATGGTCATTTTACATGTTGTCTCATGTCAGAAGTTTCAGGACAGGCTCTGGTAGTTTTCACGGTGACTCTTACTCATGGGACGGATTCTGCTGTAGTGTTTCCACGTATAAAGAATTGCAGGATTGTGACCTTTAATAGGAAATAAGGATCAAAGCACAGTTTGTTTCCACTGTGGCTAGTTGCCTGCACATCACGATTATAATGTCGTTTCTGTATTTCTCTTTCTCAGTGCTCCAAAGACAACTTTTTGTCTGATTCTTATTGACATTTTAAACACACATGAATGGTCATGGTGTAAGTAACTTCAAAAAAAGCAGGATTTCACCTGATTTCTGCAGGAGCCGTTGTGGGGGTAGCTCAGCCTGTTTCAGTTCCCTCTCGAAAGTAAAGCACAGTGTGGTCCTTCCCTCCTTCCCCTGAATGCAGAGGAGCTGCTAAATCTAGCAACCTTTTTCCCTTTTTTACTTTTTTTTTTTAAATTATTTTTGTAATAACATAAAGTCACTGCATGAGCAACCAGCAATGTTTATTAATAGAGATCTCCAATTTTGGAGTCTTTGGTAAATTGAGAACATACTGAGAAAGAATCTTATCACTCAAATCGTAGGAAATCCATTTCCAAGTTGTCTGTTTTTCATCAAATTAAAATTAGTTTCATGGGAATATGAGAAGGTTTTTATAATTAGATAATGGAAATTTGCCTAGGTTATCTTCCACTTATTTGGATGTAACATAAATAACAAGAATGTCACATCATGCCAGTATTTACTCATCTAACTCAGCACAAATCCTGGGTCAAGTAAAAAAAGATTTGAAAACATTTTAGTGCTTGTTGCTTAGAGACCATTTTTAACCACTGGAAGGATCTCACTCAAATCCACGGTTGCACAGTGAAAAATCTGAAAATTGTCTCAAAGTCTTGGCTCAGGTAAAACATTCCCGAGAGTTATCCATCAAGTGACTGAGAGTGATGTTGCCCTTCCTCAGCCAGTACAGAAATGGGATGGGGGATCATTTGGACATATTTCTCCTTTTCAATTATATCTAGTCAGAAAGAAGCAACTCTTGCTTTTGAAATTGTTTAAAGCATTATGATCATCACTGCTTTCTGCCTTACCCATGCCGGTATTGAGTGTTGAACCCAAATGGTTTTGGTGAAAATTTGTGAAGTCAGGAGCCCGTCCCACGGCTGAGAGGTTCCGGTGATGTCTCCTCAAAGGATTTATGACAAATATTTCCCTACAAACTGCAAAGTGAAGGAGTTGGAAGCCAGATCAATGACCAAGGGTATGAAAGGGGGTGCGGGTGATGCTGATAGAGAACTGAAATAATGCTTTGAGGTATGGTTTTATGTTTTCATTCAATTAATAACAGAGAGACGAAGGGCTAAGTTCTGCTGTTGGGGAGGCACAGGAGCAAAACTCTCAGTGAGCTGCAGGTCAGTGCTCAATGAAAATCAATGTACGGCCTCTGTGGTCTCTCACAGTCTAAAATCACTTAAAACGTAATGTCCAATTGGGTAAAATATCGTGTGCTTGCACATGCTCCTCTCAGGCATTAATCCTCAGATGATATTTTTGTGACCATTTCTTTTCAGGTGCACTAAATACATTGCCTGAAAACTAGGAAATATCCCAGTGATACCCCACACAACTGCCATAGGAAGACTTTCCTCCTGGAAAACAGCTGAGAGCTGGAATTCTTATAGGAGTGCCTTGTAGATCTCAACGAACCCATTCAGCTCTTTGAATATCTGGGGGAAATTCTGCATCAGTGACTGAAGAGACACTAAAATCAAATACACCCAGGAAAAGAGCATGTCCTGCATCATAATTTTCAGAGGCACTTGAAATAAACATATGTAAGCAGATTTTAGGTAGTATTCAACACCTGTCTGTTCACGCTGGTAAGACTGAAGAGCTTTCTCACAGGTTTTGCAGAGCAGGAGTTGTCATTCCTTTTTTATCCCTATATAAACTGTCAGGCTTTTATATATTAACCGCTGATTGTTTTTGTCTTCCTTTAAGAAATGCAATCCCTGCAAACACATCGTCCCTGCAAACTCGTCCCCTCTCAGTGTGTGTTCTGCACATGGAAACAGAGTCCTTGGCAAACCAGCGCATGGAGAATGCAAAACCGCATCGGTAAGTGTTGCTGCACTGTTAGAGGCAGCTGGGGTATAGTCTTCTCGTCTTCCCCCAGTGCGAATCTCAAAAATTAATGTATTCTATATGCTCCTCTCTCTCTCCCCCATGTTCTATTTATTTATTTTTTTCCCCTTGCCCTAAATTCTGCGTGCCTACCCCCCGGACACGGGATTGGTGAGAGCGGTTTAAAATTAGTGCCTACAGGCAAAGAATTTCCCGCCCTGTGCCTGCACGATGCTCCTGACGATCCCCAGTCTGGAGCCAGGGCTCGGGCCGGAGAGGAAAGGGGAGCTGGTGGCAGTCGCTGAATTGTGCCTGACATCTAATTACGTCCTAGACCTTGGCAGCAGCTTGAAGATAACCTACCTCTTGCCAATCATCCTGGAAGGCTGCTGCTTTTTCTCCTCGACGCCTTTAGAGGCTTCCACAGCCTTTGCACTCCCTTTGCACATTTTTTTTTTTTTTTTTTTTTTGCTGCCAGGTACCCAGTGGACTTGTGATTTTCTTGGAGAAAGAGCCCTTTGGGGCCGTGGGAATGTGCACTTGTTCCACTTGCACGCCTGTTGTGTGGCTTCCCCAGTTTTCTCTGGGAGAGCAGGAGGAGAAGGGGAAAAGGGTTTGCAGCAACTGTAGAAAGTTGCATTTCTGGCCTTATAATACAGCTGTCATCTCTCAAGCAAATACAATTACCTGTTTCCTAATTAGGACAAGTTTGGCTGAGATTATATGAGTCACTGGGAAGTTATATTCTATCATTTACCCCAGAATAGCTCTATAGTTTCATAAATGTTCTCCCTACAGAGTAGACCTTGAATTTATGATGAAGGTCGTACAACTCCCGCTCTTGAAGAAGGCACGAAGGAGGTGGGGGCTGCTCCTCTCTCCTGCCTGGGGTGGCTTTCCAGGGGCTTTCCATTTGGCAAATAACCACATAAAAGAGGAACGTATAAAACAAAGAATGATATAAGGAATAAAAATCTCATTATCCAAAAGATAAAGAAAAATGGGATGAAATTCCAGTGCGAGCTTCCAAAAAATATATTTTAAAAAATATTTTTTTTTTCCAATCCAGGTGGAATTTTATTACTGAGACCAGAAGTTCTTGCTGGCAGTCTTTTGTGAACACTAGTCACCCATCTGATATTCCAGGCTAACATGTTACCATATTAAAAAACCCAATGAAACAAAGAAAGATAATCAAGATTTTGAACTGATAAAAAGCCTAACATTAGGAAAATGTTATGGGTTTAGAGGAGATTTTAATAATGTCAGATTTTTTTGGTCTTTTTCACCAAACTTTTGGGTTGTGGCTTCGAAATATGGGGGACAATATGAAGCTTACCTTTTTGCTTTCTTGGGGATCAAAGAGGATTCCTGTGCTTGTGTGTGGGATTTCAAGTCTGCTTGCTGTAAGTTTTTTTTTATTTGTTTTTCCATCTAGAAGCTATTTTAAGCACTTTATTACACATTAAGAGGGAAAAACTTGGTTAAAATGCTGATAGCTCCTCCTTTTCCCCTTGTTTACAGCTAAGAAACAAGTAAGTTATATTGGTTTGGACATAGTTTAAAAATTGTTTGTTAGTTTTGCCTTTAAACTTCAAATTTACTCTTTTATTTGCTGGGGTGAATTTTCCTTACATGGTTGGCAAGGAGGGAAACAAAGTCAAGTATTTTACAATAACTAAAAGAGAGACATGTATTATTTAGTGGCTCGCTCTGTCATTCCAGAGATACAGAGAGACAGCTTTAAGAAAGGAAACTCATAAATAAAAGGAAAGAGCATGTATCAAAAAAAAAATTGACACGTCACATCTGAGCTATTCCTATTTCTCTTTCTGATGTGCCATTCACCATTGAAGAAAACAGGGAAAAGGTAGTGAAAAGTAGGTGCTATTTGACTAGATCTAATCGTCACTAAATAATTGTGTTTTAATTAAAATGTGTCATGTCATTCTGAGGTTCCTATAGTATGTGAGCATGAAAATGTATGAACGAATAATGCAGTAATAATTAAAATTACAGTTTCCCAACTCTTAAATTTAAATGCTTGGCAATTAACTGCCTGATAAATCTCACTTTTCTGTGTGTGTGTTTTTTCTTTCTTTCTGGGAGTATTAAATAGTCCTAATCGCTGATTGCACATTCCTCCACTGTTGACAGTTTTCTGTTGTGTGTGTCAGATACAACTTGCTCCAAGCGTTGCTTTATCTTTGCAGGCAAGTCAAAGATGTTGCATTCCACGTTTATTAAACGCAGAGGTCATGAAGTCCTAAAGCCTCAAAGGTACGTCCATAAGATGGGGAGGGACAGGGAGCTCGGTGTCTTGGCCGGAGGTGTGTTGCCGAGGTTGGCTCTGGGAGCAGCAGTTGTGTCATTAGGGCTGTTCTTGAGTTGTTTGTTTGCTTGCAATGTTTGTTGCAATGCTTGTACCTTTTAGGCAAATTTAATGATGGGTGTTCTCTGATTTTTGTATTTGTAATGAATTTGAAAATAGGGTAGATTTAGATTAGATATTAGGAATAAATTCTTTGCTGTGAGGGTGGTGAGACCCTGGCCCAGGTTGCCCAGAGAAGCTGTGGCTGCCCCATCCCTGGAGGGGTTCAAGGGCAGGTTGGAGGGGCTTGGAGCAACCTGGTCTGGTGGGAGGTGTCCCTGCCCAGGGCAGGGGGTGGCACTGGAGGGGCTTTAAGGTCCCTTCCAACGCAAATCATTCTACGATTCTATATCTGCCTCATTTTCATAGCTTAGTGTAGTTGGTCCCCTTGCTTTAGAAGATGAATGCATAGGTTGGCTGTGGTAGCTCATTAAAAGAGCAGATGTTAGGGATCGGATGGGAACTCCCCATTTCTGACCTCCCACAGCTGCTGGCGAGGGGTTCAAACAGCATCATTCTCACAGTGCTTTTTATGACTTAGACTCTCACTTAAACAGGACTGGAACTGCTAGCTCAATTCATGCAACCACCAGCAGGTAAGTGACTTTTGGTTACTTCTAACATAGGCTGTGTTTAAACTTCTGACCTACAAGGAACTCCTCAATGCCCAGGGCCATGTGGAGCTGTGCTCCCAAGCCTGTGCCCGTTACTAGAAGGACATAAGGATATCCATTAGGGTTATTTTCATGTTTTAGATAAAGATACTCATTATTATACAGGGATAAGTTGGAGAGAGGCTTTCTTTAGATTGATGCTGTTCCTTACAAGCCATGCTCTAGCTAAAAAATTAACAAATGAGATACAGAATAACGTGCAACTGGCTGGTGGCACGGGCTTGCTGTGACAGCTCTGTGCTGTGGGGTGACTTGGGACGTATGGGTCCATCCGATGTGCTCTCTCGGGTTCAGAGCCTGCTTTTTAAGTTTTCTCATAAACGCCATTCTCTTTGCCTAACAATGAGGAGACCAAGGCAAATGCATCAGGAAGAGGTAAAAAGCTGTAAAAGGCATTTCCAGAAATACTCTTCCATTTGCATTTTGAATGGGGTCATCAGGCTGGCCCAGCGTTAATTGAACTGAAGATAAAGGCACTGGCTAAAAAGGTTTTCTGCGTTCACTTTGGAGGAGCAGTGCGAGAGGGTTGGAAAGGATTCAAGGTGAATCATGAGGCAACGTGGCCCCAACACAGGATGTGTAAACGCACGGAGATCACACAGGACCCCACAAATGCATTGAGACAACTGCAGTTTTGGAGACAACAAACTCGATGACAGAATTCTAAGCAAGATCTCAATTTTCCGGGGAAGAGCGGGACCGTGAGAGCAGTCGTTTCCTTAAACATTTATTAAACCCCTTCCCTGCAGATGTAACATTTCCCATGTTTTCCCCTGCACTTCACAATGCATCTCAGTGTTCACGGCGTGAACTTTACCGGGACTGATTTCTTTAGTGGATGACTGGAGGTGAGCCAGAAGGCAATGACTTCCAAGCATCTCCCCTGACGTCCCCCCAAGCCCACCCCACCACCGGCGATCGCCCGTGCCAGGGACGGGCTGGGAGAGCTCGCTCCGAGTGCTCTTGTCACCAGGGTCTTGCAAATTCATAGCATCTTTGGACATTTTTGAGTTGATAAAGGGGAAGTTGAGTTGAAAAAAAGGGAAAGACATTTTAATTCTGTCAGTGGAGTTGTTAACCCATCTTGGCATTCTGCTGCATACTACTGAAATCTCCTGAAGAATTAATTTACGCGATTTTTCAGCCTGTTGACTATTTCAGATTAGCTGTGTTTCTCAATTCCAACTCAGTATCCACTGTCTGGGCTGTGGCTTTGCTTATTTAAACTGCACAATGACTTCTTGGCCCCAGATTAGATAATTTAATCCTCATAATTTGTCCCAGGTAACGTTGAGGTGCGGTCCTTCCATCTGGGTTTTGGAAAGTCAGCAATTAGAGATGCAATTCCGGCTTCTCATCGATGCCTCTTCCACAGGCAACAGGGAGAAGGAGAGAAGCAGCTTTAGGTGGAGGTTTCTCCTCCTGAAGATGCCTTGAATCTCCCTCCGGAGAGAGCCCTCTCCCTTCCCTTGTCCCCACTGACAATGAAAGCCCCAAGATAAGTAGTAGAGCACAAGCCTTGTGCACAGAAAAAGAAACTAGGGAATCTAAATCCCTCATTTCTAGTTCTTGGGGACAAGATTTTTTACTGAGCAACTGCTGTCTTTGGCCTGATTTTTAATTTTTAATTTTTTTAAGTGAATATGTACAGACTGCAAACAAAACAAAAAATTTTTACAAAAATTGAGTGGAAAAACTGCCACCAATAGTTTATTGAAAAAATAATTCGAGTTAATAACAAAAAAAAATGTTAGTGTGTTGGGTTTGTTTGGTTTTTTTTTTTTTTTTAAAGGTTTGCCTTTTGTTTCTCCATCCATATTTTGTAGCTGGAACACATTTTTCAGAATTTTTGCAACTATGGAGACTAGTGATTTCCTTGCTTATCTGAAGCGAGGTTCTGATTCTCATTTAATCACCAGTTTCTTTAATCGCTGCTTGTGAAAACTGAGGCTTTAAGAAAATCTCCAGCCTCAGCCAGACTTGCTATAACATGATGAAAGTTGGCAACTATTAAAATATTTGCAAATGTTTTTTCTTGCCAGTTTTTTCGCAGTTCTGCTTGCAGCTGTCAGCAGGGGACCTTTTTGAGGTATGACTACTCCCTACGTAAAGTCTTCTTGAGCCCGGTTCAGAGCGGGTGCACGCACACGCAACTGTATTGACTTCAGCAATAAAAAAGAAAAGCAACCCAAAACCCAGATGCTGTTTTAAACCCTTACATATACATGGATTTTAGTTTTGTGCTACTTAATCTTTTTATTTACCTGTTTTGCCCAGGGAAGTTGTTGATGCCACGTCCCTGGAGGTGTTCAAGGCCAGCTTGGACGGGGCTTTGAGCAACCTGGTCTATTGGGAGGTGTTGGAACTAGATGAGCTTTAAGGTACCTTCCAACCTAAACCATTCTGTGATTTTCCTTCCTATTTAGGCATTTTTAAGTGGGGAAAAATGTCATTTTGAAACTGCAAGTGAGGAGGCGGCATTAAAAAAAATAGAATTAAATACTTTATAATTTTGCACGTGGAACACAATTTTGCACACTTTATAATGAAAGATGTTTATACTGGAATATTGCTTTCTGTTTTGGAAAACACCTCCCACCTTCAGCCCTCGCCTCCCCCTTCTGCAATTGGTGCAGATGTGGCATTGGGTTCCTGTCCCAGCTGAGGGAGCTTGGGGGACAGGCAAGGTGGGAAGGGGACCTGCCATATAAATGCTCCTTTTTCCTTGCTGTGCCAGTGACCTTTGTGGAAGGGGAGACATTCCCATCAGCACTGGGACCGCGTGCCATGGGGGAGGGGAGTAGAGGTATCGGGAAAGTGCAGATTAAGGGTTTTCTTCATCGTGGATACCATAAAACAGACACAGAATCCTTATGGCTTGTCTGGGGAGGCTGCAGTTCAAACTTTGGTGTTATTGCATTATTTTGAGCCCCGTGTTAAGGATTTTAATATCCTTTTGGTTGCTTCCTAGCAGTGGTTTGGTAATGGCCTTGCTTTATCTTGTGTGTTGTTACCCACCTGTGAGGAATCTCAATCAGCCAAGCTGTGGATGCAGTTCCCCCAAATACATGGAGAAAAAATCAGATGAAACATTCACGCGACAAACCAAACAAGGATTTGTCTCGGGAAAACGTCTGCACCCAGGTTGGCATGCATTACTCCAGCTAATCCATCCAAGGGTTTGCTAAAGACATCCTGAGAAGAAGCAGGGTGCGCAGTCAGCGGGAGGAGTCATGGGGCAATGACGAGCATCTCCTCTTTCTCCATAACACTTCGGCAGAGCCAGCAGGTTCTTGATCCGTGTTACAAGGCAAAGAAGGTGTTTCTCTCTACTTTTCTTTCTTTTCTTTCCCCTCCAGCATCAAAAGCAAAACATGGAGCAGAAGAATTTGAATTTAAAACAATAATTTTGCCCTCTTGCTATAAATAGATTTATCTAGTAGCTGTTGCAACCTCTAAATCGGGTGTGCTGAGCTAGGAGCATGCTGAAAACCTCATGTTGAAGAAAGGCAAAGGAAAGCTGACCAACACAGATAGTGGTGGCAGGTTGGATTCAACCCGCTTGACTTACCCACAGACCATGTAAACTACATATTGCTTACACTGTACTTTGGTTGTGCTTGGCAGGAAGCTGAAGAGAAAATAGATTGTTATTCAGAGAAAATGAATATTTTTTCCTTTCCCTCCCTCCTCCTCTTCTTTGTGTCAGCCATCCCTTAGCGATGTATAGTAACTGGTGTGTAGTTAACAATTTGATACCAGCTGAAGCACTGATTTGATTACTGTTAATTTGATGTCATTTGTCAGCGAATGGTGGAACGGTGACTGTTTCTAGGTGCAGGGACTCTATCTAGCACTCGGAAAATACTTATTATCAAATTGCTTAACAATCCCAGCTTGTTTTTTGCACCACATAATGTTTTCCTGTTGAATGAATGGCTGTGCATGGATGAGATGGAGTTGGAAGCGGGATATTGGCAGGAATGAGATGGATGCAACAAAGCGAGGGGAGAACCATGGGCTTATTAAATATACACAGTCTTTTTGGGCAATGTTTCCAGACATGTGCTTAAATACAGGGAAAGATAATAGCTAATGCTGTTGTAGCCCTTGTTTGTAAATGATTTTTCCGAGTGTTTGTCTCTCTTGTGCTAACCCTTCATATCCATTACATCGATGTGTGGCTTCTAGGATAAAGGATGCCCTAGGATTAGTGGGTAATTACTGATTTCTGGGGGACACCATCCCCTCCACCTGCGTTGATGTCAATTTGGAAAAAACACTGGTTTTTTTTCCACTGGGATCTGGGTTGGGATGTGGATGAGGACAAACTCCTCCAAGTGTCCCTGTGCAATAGGGATTCAGTTTCTGGGTGAAAAAGGTAATGACTGGAAAGGATGGGGTTTAAAAGCATCTTTTATGGCTTAATAGAAGTGTTGGTGTAAAAATGAAGGAGGGCTTTCCCTGCTGGGTGTGGGTGGTGGGTTGGAGTGAGGGTGTTTGTGTTTGTAAACAAGTAAATTAAATAAAGTAAAGCACAGCTAGGGTCAAATGAGAGATGCTGTAAAAATGGTCCATTTGGGCTCCTTATTTATTTCTCTATGTGAAGAGAAACTTATAGCAAGTCAGAAGATGACTCTCGGAGGGGCCGATACCACCACAAGGATGCTGAAAACATGTGAGGAATTGAAGTGTATCTTCTCTTTCCAACTTCTGCACCAACCACAGAGATTTTTATATTAAAACCAACAAAAAAACGTAGCTAGAATTAGACTGACTAGAAAATGCAAATTCATGGCACAAAAAAAGAAAAACAGCATAAAAGAGAAAAGCACTCTGATTGTTTACAAGGGGAAGGATGGCTCAAGGGCTTTAATTTTTTTAAATAGAAATATTGCATTTTATTTCCATTCTTTGCAACGGGAGCATTGCTTCAGAGTTGGAGGTTTTCTCATGTCCAGGCCAATGTGGTGTCTCAGAAGAGTTTATTGTGGGAGAGTGGTTAGCCCACTCCCTCTGCCTGTCCTGCTTGGTGGTCTCCTTCAAGCCCAGGTGGGCAGCTCGTGGTGGCAACGGGGTGGCCACAGGCCTGGAAACGTGGCCTGGAAATACCTTTTTCCGTTGATCTTGGGCCATTCCGCCTCCCCTTTCTCCCTGGAGATTTACTGCATTAAATTTTCTGTTTTGTCTAAAGGCTCTGAACAAAGGGAGATTTGTAGAAGATTTGTATGAGGCAAGGGCTCATATTTGGTCTATATTTCAGAGAGGTAAAATAAAACGCTGAACCTAGTACGGCTAAACCGCTGTGGGAGTTTTCCTGGGTACCGCTGGCGTATTTCTTTTGTGATCTTTCCGGAGGTTAAGGGTGAAGCTGGAGCTATATGAAGAACAATTTGTTTGCTCTTAACAGAGGCAAAGACAGATGAAGCCGGTGAGCACAGCTCCTGGGTCTTTCAGCCGTTTGTTTTTAAACCTCATCCCGTGCCCGTCCTGATGCAGCCCTTGCTCAGGTTCCCTTCAATCCTTTGCGTGATGCTCTTGAGCTCGCTTCTGTCTGCAGATCAGTAAAACTTCCTAAAAGTAGCAATTGCACTGGTGTTGTGAGATGATTTATATATTCTGAACATAAACTCTTCATCTTTACTTGTAGATGCATTAAAAAGTGCGGGGTAAATTTACAAACTGGCCTTAAAAAGGTTTGTTACTGAAAGCAATTAATTTCTGTCATCATCCTGTCTTATAAATCTCTCTTTTTTTTTTATCCACACATCCAGTGAAAGGTTGAACAGTAGCCTTAGTTTATATTGATTTTTATTTTTTTTTTCCAAATGTGCAACACAATGGACAGGAATTTCATCAGTGGAAATAGATGCTGTCTTCTCAGCTGCATGTTGGAGATCGTACAGGAAGGCTTCTTTGGACAAGAAAAAAGGTAATGTGTTTTTAGTTGCTGTCTCTGTACTGTCTTAGCTACCATAAAGGGCTTCTTTCCACTCAGTTCAGAGGGCAACATGGACTGATCACCTCTTTATTAGATGCAGAGGTCCACGCTTGGTGGAAGCTGCTGGGGATAAAGGACCACTTTGCTCAGCTGGGGCTTTCCTGCTGCTGGGGAGATTGTGAGGTTTTTCATGGTTTGTTCTGTCAGTAAAAGTTGGGGGAAGAAGGGAAAAAAAAAAAATCATAAAAAATAGTTAGTATTCACTAATTAACTGTAATAATAGCATTTAGAATCACTGCCTGGAAATATAGTGGCTTTGGCCCTGTGCCATGATCTACTATGGCTGGCTGCTGTCTTTCATGTGGCCACGCATCCATTTTGAGACCTGACAGTGATGATCAGTTCTTAAACATTTAATTGCTGCCATTGTTTTACTGAAGGAATTTTATAGCCTTGCGTAGCCAGCTAATATCTCACAGCAGCTGCTATTGATCGCAGTGATTTAGGTATTTAGAAAAAAAATAGCTTTGTAACTGCAATTTTTTATTATTCTATGTAATTCCTTGCTATCAAAAGGGCTTAGAAGAAGCTGAAATATCAACACTACAGAAACATCCATGTCAGTAATCAAATGTACACCATATTTTGCCAAATATCCTGGGCTGTCACATCTGCCATCACCACCTGTGATAATTTTCCTCCTCTTTTTTGCACTAAATCAATTACAATATTCTGTTGTTTTCCCTCCGCACACACTCGTTTATTGCAACTGGCTCTAGTTAGTGATTTTTGAGAACATGGGCGAGGAGGCGTGGGAAACTTTGCACCATGCAGGATTTTGAGCACAGCAATGGTCATCGTGGAGATCCATAAACCCAACTGCACGGAGCTGCTCTCCATCAGGTGTGTCGTTAACAATGGGCGACCCTGCATAAGTAGATGAGAATTTACTGAATTAGCAGATGTGTAAGACTGTAATTTTCTGTCACAATCAAAACGGTCTCTCTCGGAGCACTGGATGTTGATAATATGCAGTGAGCATCTTTGCGGGATCCTCATTCTAAGTGATGAAGGATCAGACAGATCCAGACAGATCAGTCAGACAAAGGCTCATCCTGACTCATGTCCCAGCTCGAGTTTTGTGGCTGGCAGGGGGGAAAAGCCAAGAGGGAAATGTCTTGGCGGAAACTGAGCAAATTCGGTCAAGAATTGCTGAAAGACAGTGAACAGAGAGGACTATGATGCTACATTTCCTAGGTTTATTTTAGAAAATAAATGCACTTTAAAAAGCAAGGAATGTAAAAAATTATATTTTTTTTTTTTTAGAAACGAAAATTCTCAGTAGAGAGTCATAGAATGGTTTGGGTGGGAAGGGACCTTTAAAGGTCATTTAGTCCTGCCATGAGCAGGGACATCTGCAACTAGATCAGGCTGATCAGAGCCCTGGCCAACTTAACCTTGAATATTTCCAGGGATGGGGCATCTACCACCTCACTGGAAACCTGGGCCAGTGTCTCACCACCCTCATCGTAAAAAAATTCTTCCGTATATCTAGTCTAAATCTTCCCTCTTTTAGTTTAAAGCCATTACCCTTTGTCCTATCGAAACAGACTCTGCTAAAGAGTCTGTTCCCATCTTTCCTGTAGGCCCCCTTTAGGGTCTGGAAGGGGCTCTAAGGTCTCCCCGGAGCCTTCTCTTCTCCAGGATGAACACCCCCAACTCTCTCAACCTGTCAGATGTCATGTCTATGTGATGTGCCAACGCTGCCTGAATGACTTGGGCTGGTAGTTATCGTTACACATTGAGCACCTCTTCTATGTGTCCCTACTGATGATTTTAAAGACCTTCGTTAGGGAGGCATCAGCAGGGCTTTAGCCTGAACCCCTGTGTGCCCTGGTTTGCCTCCTGTTTGTGCCAGCATCGACACAAGGAGCTGTTAAACCACCCTTGTTTCCAGGGAGAAAAGTGGAAATGTCAGCGTTGGTGGCTTTTAAAGTCAGGAGCAGAGCAGAAAGGGCAGGGACAGGAGTGGAGCAGACGTTTGCCCTCATGGGGTTTAGTACAGCCTGATCATAGACCCCTCTTACATGAATATTTTAAAAATAGTCTTCTCTTTTATATGCCGTTAGTTAAGAGGTGGTATTGGAAGTGTGTGCTTTGAGATAAAAGGACAGCCCTAGTCCAGCCTGTTTGTGAGAGAATGTTTTTCTTGTGTTTGTGGAGAATTTACTCCAGTGGTCTCTGGAAATTCAAGTTACAAAATCTCTATCCTATTTGCTCCCTTGTCCTTGCAGAACATCGCTGACGTTCTTCAGCACTCGCTGAAATACAAATGTGCGCTTCTGTATCCCAGCACAGCCAAAGGTTTGCCTTAGACCCCAATGAGATATGTTTTCTTATAAAGCATGGGAACTATTTGCAGTGAAGTTGGACTTAAAATCAGTATTTTTAAATTTTTTTACTTTTTTTTTTTTGTCTGGTGCCTGTTCTAGGATGGGGGACAGTACATAGGAACCTGCTGAAAAATTTGCACTTTTAAATTCAGCTCCATTTCGTATTGCCCAGGCCTAAATTTCAGTGATGCTGCATGGCTCTTTGCTATAAAAGGGAATTTTAGTATTGTTCTTGGTCTTAGGAAGATTCATAAGGGCGTCTATGTATTTGCTTTTTGAAGATACTAACTCAAGTTGCGTAAAAACTGAGCATTGTGACAGATTTTTCTACATAGAAAACTATTCAGGAAATTATGCTTTTAAAAAGGACGAACCTTAAAAATAAAAAGTCCAAGATGTGCCTGGTTGAGCTTTTTAAAATATGACACATCCCCTAAATATGTCACATTTATTTTTATAATATTATAAATAAAAAGTTGAGTGCAAAAATAATCTCTCTGCTGTACTTGGGAGCACAGCCTCTGCCAGCAAAGGTCTCTGCAAATAGCAGAGTTCCAAACTGCTTGGGATCTCTCCATCACCCGCCTGGAATGAAGAAATACATTTTTATGTGTACATTACATAAAACATATATAGGTATTCCTCCATGTATCATAAATCCTACTGACTGTGATATATGCCAAGCAGATGCCAAAAAATTCAGAAAAAAAATCTATCCATTAAACCCCTTGGCTATTGTTTTTTAATGCTGACATATAGCTATATGTGCTTTAGGGTTAAGTTTTTTGGCTTGGGAATTTTCAAACGACCACTTTTGGACCAAAACCCTACAGTTTATTGAAGTGGGTTTTTCATGAGAAGAGGTCAGTTTTTATAAATCTTCTTACTTAAGGAAAGAGTTTGAGTTGTCCAAAGGTCCTTTTTCTAGGTGCCAATAGAATTTTGGATTCTAAACAACTTTTTCTCTTTTTGTTTAATACTGTTAATTTGTAGAAAAATGAAAAGAAATAGTTTTGGACAAAAAGAAAATAGATTTTTTTTTTTTTTTCCCCTTTGTGGACTCTTCCTCTGTTATATTCTTAATTCCACAGCAGCACAGGAAATGATGCTACTGGAGTAGGAAAGGACTGGTCTTTGCTTCTCCAGCCTAGATTATTATCTGGAAGACTTAGGAATTTTTTGAGTTTATTCACTTTTTAACCTGAAAAAAATATCTGTAAGTATCTTTAAATGAGATTCCATTTTTTGCGAGTTCCACACAGTTTTGGGTTGAAATCATGTGTTATTTGGTATTGCTCTGATCATTTTTATTTGGCTACATAGCCCAATTACCCTGTGCATTGCTCAGTTTTCCTTTTTCTGTTTAATTCAGCTGAACTTTCTGAGGTCCCCCCAGAGCTGCGTCATCCCAATAAATTGTGGCCCAGTGAGGTGTCACTCCTCGCTCTGCCTAAACCCCTCTCTCTCCAATGATGTCGGGAGGCAAAAGTGAACAGAGTGTGGTCACAACTGGGGTGAATAAATTTGAATTGGGAAAAAGGCTTGTGGAAAAAGATAGCGTGCTGATTTTCTATCTCCAGTGCCCTCATGTATCTGTGCTTTTCATTTTAGATGCTCAGAGCATGGTTGTCATCAGAAGAGGAAGAACAGCGGCTCCTCTGTAGTTTCTCTTTATTATGTTGGTGTTAATGGTAATAATATTTTGTATATGTACAAGACTGTGGTCATAATATTGTGTGTTCACTCTATTTTTGACAGCAGAGCAGTCACAGAGGAGATGGATGGAGAAGCAGCACATCCCACCAAAATGCAGGTGGTGAAGGGTTTTCTGCGGGACCTCTGAGCTTCTGGAGACTCGTCCACACCATTCACACTTAACTTCTCCGGAATTGCGGTTGGTTTAATCAAGTTAACTCCAAATGTATTTAAACTGCTAATGCACTGGGTCATTGGTTTTAACAATGTTCTTGCTACTACGCTTAATTATTGTACAAGCTGGTATTTAAGAGCACAGTTCGGATGGCAGGTTGTAATAACGCCTTCTTAGATCATAATAAATGAAACAACCCAGTAATGGTTTGTACAGGACTTTAGCAAAGAGTTTTTTTACAGTGAGGAGAGAGGTCAGCTGCATATGAGCATGGAGTGTACACCACGGTCTTGGTGGCAAGGTGTGATGCCAAGTGATGAGTGTGTGGCGCTGTGGCCTCCTGGACACTGGTGGACTTCACCAGTAGTTACAAGAGGAAAACAAAACCGTGTGAAATGGAGTTATGCTGAAAGAACCAAACCCAAACAGGGCTACCAAAATATTATCAAGATCTTCACAGGTGCTTCAGCATCACTTCCATATGCAGGAAGGTGGGAGCATCCTGGAGGTGGTGGGAGGTGAGGGATGCTCACTGAAAGGCTGAGAGCATGGTGCACGGAACTAACAGGAGGAGGACCAGCAGGAGCTGTGTCTGCCTTCCCCTTCACCTGGTTGATGTCAGCGGAAACATTCCTCTTTTCTCTCTTGCTCCACATCACACTGATTTTTGAGAAAATCCTGCTTATCTGACTTCTTTCTTGGACCTTGGAACCGTGCTTTAACATCCTGGCACAGCTGGACGAGGCTGAAAAGGGGTACGGTGGAAAATGTCAGATCTGAATTCTTTTGAAAATTAAGCTATTTCAGATAACCGAGGAGTTGGTGTTTCAGTACCAGGGAGCCTGAAGGACTCGGTTGTTGTTGTATTTTGTTCTGTCTGTGTTGATTTTATTTTTTTTCCATGGAGGTTTTACATCCAATAAGCTTGGTGGCGGCTGCTGCTCGAGTTTGTTTTGGAATTTGTTTTATTTTGTGTAAAGGGATTTGTAAAGGATTTTTGTTTTCTTGCATGACAAGGATTCAGTTGAGGTCGGGTTTGTTGGATGCTGACGCTGCAGTAGGAGGAGCAGAAACGAAATGCTTTGGGAAGGGGAGGGCTGGAAGGAAGGCGCATCCTTTCCGCTTTCTCCTTTGTAGTTTCTATTTTTTGCCCCATCTTGAGAAAGATTAATTCTAATTTATGCACCTTCAGGGTCAGCGGGTGGTTGGCTCCGCTTTGCTCTGGGACTGTCGGCAAGCGGGGGGTTCTCCCAGCCCTGGTGCAGGTTGGGGGTGTCCTGGGTGCTCCCGGGAGGGGTGAGCAGGAGGGCAGATGTGCCCCACATCCCGCGGCCACCTCTGTTCTGCCCGGGGAGAGCATGACGCTGTTTATCCCACAGAGTACTCGTGGGTTTGTTTTAATTTTCCTATTCCACCGGGAAACGCGATACAATATATGTATGACATGAGCCTCTTTGTATTTCTAGATTAGAGCAATATCATAGGAACAAGAGGGGATCGATGCTTTCATGAACAGGCTCTGCGTCTTACAGGGGTACAAAGGTGAGGCCAAACAGTTTTAGCATAAACAGCTCTGTGCTCTCCTGAGATACCAGGCGTGCCTGAAAAGTGAGATATTTCTTACACATCGTGTGAAAAATTGCTCCACTCCTAGCTTAGAAAACGCTTGGTGAGGGTGCACAGGCAGGGGCCAAGGGCACCCCCTAAGTGTGGGTCTGTGATCCCACTCCCAAACCCCACCTTCACCCCTGTCACTGTCCTTCCTACCTGTAATTTTCTTCCTTGATAAATTCCTTTTCAACTATTTCATCCTCCTTTCCTTCAGTGTAACCGCACCAATCCCAGACTTAACCTGGTGTGTTTCAGTTTTCATGAGAATAAATCCATTCATTGACTTTTACCCAGTCCCAACCTTCAACTTTCTGCAAGTCTTTCTTTACCTCATTTAGAAATGTATTATCCATACAGGTTGGTTCTGTGGAATCAGTCTCTGGATACATATATATATATATATATATATATATCTGTGTGTTGTGATACATGAGACCCTGTGTGCTAACTTGTGTGCTTATTCATAAATAAGTAGCGGTGGGGGGAGAGGATGACTGAGCTTGCGCTGCATTTGATTAACGAATAGAGGTGCTGGAGCACATTGAAATCTTCTCTGAAAGGCGTTTTTTCTGGTCTTCTGTATTTTTAATCTTAAAATAAGCTGTATTCCACCAAGCGACTATCGTCTGTCCCGGCTCACGCTCGCAGGGGTTGGTGGCTGCGGGAGAACCTCCCGCGCACGGTCCTCGCTGCTAGTTATCTCAAATTACACAAATGATTTTAAAACATATGTCAATAGGCTTTTAAGTAAGCAGATTCTGTTGTGATTAATTAATCATACATTTTTCTCAACTTCAAATGAACTTTTTAATGAAAAGTATTCATTATTTTTTTTTTGGCTGTTTGTTTTTATACATCTGCATACTGCTTAGTTTGAACATATTAATTATAATAAATAAAAAATAAGGAAAGCAGCAGGTGTTCTCTTATGTATTCTACAAAGAATCTTATTCTTTAAATTTTACCAGATTATTTTATTCCTGCTGTTTCACACTGTGGGTTTCACAACATAAATATTTTCTTTTATTCGCATGAGACATTTTTTTGTTGGCAATTTGAAGGCTGTCATGGTTTGTGGAGAAGAAAACATACTTATAATGTCTCCTTGCTGGTCCATGACTGATTTTACACGGACTCAGGAGTGAGTTTTAAATAAGTGGATTAGCCCATAATATTCTGGGTAAGGTACAAAGGGAAGCGTGGGGTTTTTTTCCTCCCAATTTCACTTGCAGAGACCGTGTGTGTGAGCAGTTATTTGTATTAGGCTGGGTTTTTTTTTTTTGAGGGGAGCGGGTGAATTATGTGTTTATTTGTTTCACAGTTTTTGGTTTTGAGTCTGAAGGGTTCACTCTTCTGAGCGCTTGAAAATATGAGTCCAAAGATGAGGGGCAGATGATTATATTATTATTATTATTATTATTATTTTACATTTAAAGAAGCTTTCTCTTGCTCTCTGGGACTCCAGGAGCTGGAACATGGGGAGCAGCCATCGTGGCTGGGGGCAGGCGGTGCAAGAGAGGTCCCTGTTTCTTGTCCATCACCTCCTGGGGAAGATGAGTCCCTGGGTGGTACCCGAGAGAGGGCAGCAAAAATCCATCTGAAGACTTTAAACATTTTTTTCCAGCCCACAAGTCGTTTATCGCATCCCGGGGAAGAGGAGGATCCACATTTAGGTACTTGGGTGGGGACTCAGCCTGTGGACAGGTTTGCCTGGGGCTACCGGGCTGTGGGGTCACCTGCATGAAGTCTTCCCCCCTAGTTTTATTTCCTTTTTTTTTTTTTTTAATTAAAAAAAAAAAAAATTAAAAATGCAAAAAACTCCAGCCAACAGAGTTGAAAAGGAAGAGTAGGCATCAACTTTAACTACACCCTGACTGAAAACTCTCCTTTTTATTATTATTCTTTTTTTTTTTTTTTTATTAAAAACAAGCTTGGATCCAAGTGACTGGCATGGAAAGCTAAAAAGCAACTTGAAAGTTTTGTAGAATTATTTTTGTACGTTTCAAATGCGAAGTGAGGATTATAAACACTTTAAAAGCTTTACCATTTCAACGTTATCCATCAGAGGCCCCTCGGAATGCCCAGATGAATACGGGAGTGGACAAGGTTCTGGTTCCTTTCAGAGAGCTGCCTCGACCTTCTGGGTTTTTCCTCAGGCATTGATGTTTGGTGCATATGAAAGGATTTCTCCAGGGTTTTTTCCAAGGGTTTTGTGGGAAGTAAAGCAGATAGGGTGAAGTAAGAATACAGACTTAAGTTCTGTCTGTGTTTTTGGTGGTAGAGAACTGACTTCTGCATTATCTCACAAACACATAGGAAACATAAAAAGGGAAAATTATGCAGAAAAACATAAATTATGTAGATGCTGGAAAGCCTATGCAAAACATGATATGTGCACATAATAGCATATTTCCCTAGGGTCTAATTGCATCCTTTGGGTACCTTTTGAAGCATCTGAATATTCAGAAGAAAGCAAATTTATTGTAATTTACAAAATATCACAAAAAATAAGGTTGATAAAATGATGTATGTTGTAATAGAAACTCACTCTTCAGTCGTTTTCTCAAAGTTGACCGAAGACTAGAATGTAATAAATTGGAGTGGCCGTTAGGTGGGGGATAGGGCTGCTTCCCCCCTGTCCCATCCCCCCTTTCCCCTTGCAGCCATGGTACTTTTCCAGATGTTTTTTTGGCAGGTCCTCAGTGCCAACCCTTGCGAGGAGAACAGCGGGGCTGCTGCGGTGGGTAATAAATGGCTCGGATGCCATTTATTTTCCTTGCAGTAGCTGAGATTTAGTCAGGGTAGAGAAGCCCCGTGACAGCCCCCTTGGAGCGGCTCTAAGTGGACATGATGGGGGAGGTCCCGTGTCAGAAGGGCTCATCGTGATATCTGGTCTCCCACCGAACCTCCTCCAGAGCCCCACTGAGCAAATTGACAGATATTTCCTTGCATCAAGAGACAGGTAATCTGCAGATAATCAAAATGCCCCTGGACCAATTACAGCTGCCCTCGGTGATCTCTTCCCCGTTGGGATGAATATGTAAGCTTTTGGGGAACTTGTGATCAGTCACCAAAATCTAAATATATTCGTCTGTCTTTGAAACAGCTTCGCCGCTTTGAACTCAGGAGTCAGGAGGTAAAGTAAAACAATCAGAAATTCTTGCTGAGCCACATTTTAACATTTTTCTGGAGTCAGGAGGTTATCGTTGCTCTTCTTCACTAACTGTTCCCTCATCAAAGGCAAAGTCAAATGCCCTAACCAGCCTCTCACTGGGCTCCCCTTCCGAGGCACAAGGATTATCAGCAGCCTCCTGACACCGCCGCTGGGGAATACAGGCTGTTCCTCTTGCTGTGCCTCCATCGGATGGAGACTTGAGTAATGACTTTCGATTACTGGTATCTATAAATAGACGTTCATATTTCAGGTCAGCCATATGTAGGCACGTGGTGTGGAGAAGAAACTCTTTTGAAGACTGAGCTATCGGTAGGTTTAAGACTTTTCCTGGTAAAAGCTTGAAGGAGAGTTTACATTCGCCTCCTTGATCAGTTTGTTGATCTGTTGATGTGACGGGTCCTGAGCAGGGCACAAGAGCTCCAGATTCGGCAGAGGTTGTGCAACTCAGATCATAGTCCATCACGCTCTGTTAGGAATACCTAAACTGATCTTTTTGACAGCAAAAATTGGTCTGAGACCTCAGTGCAGACAGTGGTAGAATGGTTGAGATTCAACACATCGACTTTTGCGGCGCTGGCTTGATGGGAATTTAACTGTTGACCTTGATGCGGAGAAATCTGGGGCCTCCATGACAGATAGAGAGCTCATGGATGGGGCCACTGGGATTTGCCATCTCCATGGCTTGTCTCACCTTCCTACAAAAATTAGCGTTGAGTGGGCTGGTTTTGGGGACCTTCCCTCTATGGGTGCAGCTGTGATCTCCTCTAGGGCATGCAGCACTACTCTATGGGTCCCCATCCTGGTGGCACAGCTTTGTGGGATCCAGGTGAAGCACCCAGATGCTTTCATAGTGTCCGCACTGTGCTATTACTTGCTTGGTCTTGCTTTGCTCTGGCTGCCTTGTATTCATAAACATGTGTCCAAGCTTCCCCACGCTTGGAATTTAGATACATAAATGTCCTGCAAAGATCTGTTGTTGGTTAGTAATGTATTGTCAGCTGTCCTGCCAGCCTTTTTATCTTCTGATTAGCTTTGAAATCATTGAAGCCGGTGAAGATGCGTTTGTTATCTTCGTTCTCGAAGGACTAGAAATCCAGTGATCGCACAAATGTGCTGTGAGGCAAGTACCCATTTGTAAGATAGATGATGATTGCTTGTCGATACTAAGAAAAAGAGCTTTGTCAAATCTGAAGTTGTCTCCTTTTGTAATAAAAAATATTATTTTGATTTTCATGCTTGGAGAAAATTGTAAGGCTGCTAGCAGTAGACAAAGGAAAAAAAAACCCAACCACCCCAAAACCCAAGGTGACTTGGATGTTTGTTTGTTTGCTTTTGAGGTGTGCAAAATTTTTTTTTTTTTCAGAACAGAAGCTGTCAAGGGAAGGAAAATACTTCTTTTATGATAAGCTCATGCAGGTTTACAAGAATTTTCTCTCTTTAATGAGCAAAGATGTAATCTACTTCATTGCTTGCTTTCTCTAATCATCTTTCCGAGATGGAGCTCTCCATCGTGAGCAGAGAAGCCAGAAAAAGACCTAGTGGGACTTGACTCAGTGTTGGGCAGACTTTGGGCGCTGGGAACCTTGCTTTGGAACAAATATTTGGCCACAACATATAGGTGTGTGTACACACCCAAAGCCACCTACAATTGGTATGTATTTGTGCAAAGATATTTTCTTCAAAGTGTCCTAGGACTGGGTTAATGCATAGCCCAGGTCAGAAATGAGGTGGCTGGAGATATTTGCAGAGCCAGTGTTGTCTTGGTATGGTACCGTGTGAAGGCTCTGTTAAAACTTTGTATTTTCGGCTCTTCTTTGATACATGCACTGTAATTTTAACAGGTAAAGCCATAGAGAGGTGATCTGTAAATAGACTATGGATGTTAATCCGTACCTTAAGGAGAGGATATGTGTGTGTGTGTTAATAGCACCTGAGAAGGAGATGGTATAAAAACTGTTGTGCAAAAAATGTGTGTGTAACTATATATCTGTTAAGTAATTTCTAACAAAAAATACTTAAATTCCTTAGAGTGAAATTGCACACTAAACCTGAGATTTGTCAAGGCACATTTAGTGAGTCTTTGCTCAGGGCAGGGGCTTGTTTTGGCTCACTCCTGTCCCCCCTCACCCGGGGGGCAGAATGGTAATTCCTCCAGCTTCTCTCCTGCCTGGAATGGAGCTGTGCCTCCCTGGGCGCTCAGGGGAGCAGAGCTCCGTCCAAATGTCCTCCGAGGTGGAGCCAGGATGCGGCCAGCCTGCGCCTGGGGCGTGAGATGGATTCACTCCTCTCGGGGCAGCTGATGCTCTGTTCTTTGTTAACTGACTGCCCTTACGTACCTGGAGGTGACAGTCTCCAGATTAAACTGGGCTGGTTCCTCCCTTACAGCCAGCAAAGAAACTGTGAGCCGGGTGTGAAACCACATGCTGCACCGCCGCTCTCCCGAAAATCAGTGTTTTCCTGGAGGCCCTGGAGAAGTGGGAAACAAAAGAGCGTATCTTCCGCAGTGAGCACATACCCTTACATCGAATCACGGTATGACTCTGTTTGCCTCCATTGCCCCCTGTCTCTTCTAACCCTCCCCGTGTTTTTTCATGCCATAAAAATAGGAGCCAGGCTCTTTACGACCCAGCGGGAGCCGGGTCTTTCCGCTTGTTTGCTCTGCAAAGACTTAGCATGCTTTTGGCCACTGTGAAATAACTCAGACCCTCGAGGAGGGTGGCTGGAGCTGGCTCTGGGTAGCTGTCGCTCTGCATTTCCCTTTGCAAAGCTTTCCTGGGAGGATCTTTCTTCTGTAAGTGGTGTAACAGGACAAGGAACAAAGATTTGTGATTTCTTTCTTGGAGAACTTAGAAATACGTGCTCTCAGTAAGGGCTGCGCAGTGAGCAAATGTGAGCTCGGAGTGAAAAATGAAGAGTCATCTGAGTAATGTGTTTTGTGTTTATTTAAGAGGAAAAATATTCCTAACTCATTCTACTACCAGCTTTGACCTTTCCTCCCTGGGAGGGAATAGATAAGCAAATGGGAAAACTGGGGGTGTGGGAAGGAGGGATGAGAAAGGAGAGGTATTGACTTTAAGCACAGCTCTGTCATATGAGTGTCCATCTGTCCATCCATCTGTGAATATATTGTAATTATTAATAATATAAGTGATGTCATGGGTTCTTGGCAAGAGTATGGGGCCCCTGGGACAGCTCTGGAGCAAGTCAAAGGAAATAATAGTGGCTGTGCACATAGCTGGGGATCCATTTGGCTCACTGGGCGTCAGGTTTTCAGTGCCAAACCGCTCTCTGTGGAAGGGCAGGAGCTCGCTGGGTCTGCTCGAGAGCTTCCAGGGAGGTCAGGCTGGCTCTGTCCTCAGAGGAGCCCCGTTAGCGGGGGAACGCCGAGTGCACGGTCAGAAAACATAGAACTTAGAAAGCACGCGGTCTCTCTGAACCCTTTCCAACCCCTGCCACCAGCCAAGGAACTCCGGTTTTATAGTTTCACACGTCTTCATTTTTTTGTGGATTTAATTGGACCAGCAGCGTGGTTGTGGGTTAACTGGGAGTTAGAAAAGCATTTATGTGGTCCCCCTTCTGCTAAAAGGGTATGGCATGAAACACTCCTTGTGTCTCTGAGGGCTGGGTTAACAACCTGCCCTTGCAGACCTGGAATACATACGGCAGAGAGATGACAGCACCAAATTCCCAATAAAGTGTACATCAACTCTTCCCTGAGCTTTGGACACCGAACAGTGCTTGGAAGTGAGTATTTGAGAAATCGCAGGACCCTTCATCCAAAACATTTACAGTAGCTCTCCCAGAAAATAAGGCTCTGTTCTGACCTCCTCCTTGCTTCTTAGAGCCATTATATTGATCATTTATTGGGTTTCATACTCTGATCTTGGTCCCAATGAATCTCACCAAGCTGATGGGAATCTCCAACTATTATTAAAAGAATTGGGACTCAGCTTTCCTGCCATCTGCATCTCTTTGCATCTCCTCTTTGTGGCCTGAAGAATAAACATTTCACATGTCCCTATATCACAAATTCCAGAAAGCTGTGGAAAAAAGCCCACATTGTCCTAAGGGCAGGCCAAATACGTTCCATAGTCTTGTAACATGCAATGCTTTTTCCAAGATTTCTCAATCCATGTTTACTGATTTTCAAGCCTTTGGACATTTTTTCTCATTCATAACATGCATTTGGGCTCTACGTAAAATTAATTTACCACTCCTAAAGCCAAGTACCCCATTTTAAAGTGGCCTGTTTCAGGCAAATTTTTAAAGTAAAATACTTTACCAGCTGCAGCCTTGTTTGGGCACTGAAACTTCACCTCTGCTCCCATGAGGTGAGCGTGGTGTGAGTGTGATGAGAGGCTCAGGTGGGATCAGGGACCCCTTGGCGGGTGCCTTCTGGAATCCTTGACTGATTCAGTTTTTTTAGGATGGGACAAAAGTTTGGTAAGAAGCGTCTGAAGCTGGCAAAATCAGATGATGAAACCTGGAGCCTTCTTTTGGTGTGAGGGGAAAATGGAGCAAAGAACTGTGTCCTCCCAGGGACCAGGTGCCCATTTTTGCTCTTCTCAGGTTAAAAGGATGTATTCTGAGTGGAAACAGAGAACATGGAGAGGTTCATTCTAGTTTGACAGGCTTGCTCATCACCTGGAGCTAGAAATCTTCTTACAGATTTCATGGACTTTGTATATTAAAGAAGAAGGAATGAACAGCAAATGCATATAGTCCAATCGAGCAAGTTTAAAAAATGGGATAATGGGATAGAAGAAACTGAGCCTGAAGCTTGGACAGGTTTGGCTACAAGCTCTTCAGAAAACAGCCAGAAAAGTGTTTGAGCTCAGGATTTTGTGTAAGCAGTGAAGAGCTGGGTTGTTTTTTTTTTGCTGCCATGCTGCACTGGAGCCCAGCACTGAGGGGGTATAAGGCATATATAGGTGCATAAAGTCATGGAGTTGGGATGTACTTACTCACAGTGTTTTAGTAGGAAGGAAAATGCTAACAAATAAAGGAGAATTTTGCAAGAGAGGGTCTGGAGTCCTGAGAAGAGAGATGAGAGTACTGAACGGGTTGAGGAAAGGAGAGAAGTGAAAATAGTTGGGCAATCCTAGAGACGCACAATCGCAAAGAAAATAGCCATTAGTCCAGAAGAATGGCCATCCTTGAAAGCAACACCCCGAGATTAAGAGCAGGAGGAGCTTAGGTAGACTGTCAAGAATGACTTGCTGAGAGCACGATCTTTTAAGACTTGTCGTTTCTTTAAAGAGTCTATCATTTGCGCTGTTTAAAACTAAGCCTCTACTTTTTTCCCCATTTAAAAAGCAAGAGTGGATGAAGCAAGATTAAAATCTGCTGAAAGGATGAGATCTTTCACTGACAGTTAAATGGTTTTGATGAACAAATAGGCATTTTCTTATTTACAGGGTATGAATTGGTGGAAGGAAAGGATGCAAAATGCAATCTTGTAATGTTTTCTACACAGATATGGATAACCAGCCTGATTAGAGAAGCCTTGCAATATTTCTCCCTATGAAAGGTCACTGTCACCTTTGTTCAGTATTGCCTCATGGAGGAGAGGGAACAGGGCTGAGAAAAAGGGGAACGGGGACAGCATAGAAGGGTGGCAGGAAAATTAGACATGCAGGTATGAATCCTATCCTGGCTGCATCTGCACTTGAAACTCATAAGGTAATAGCAAGGCATGGGGATTCAGACCGAATGAATTTGTATCTGTATTCCAAAGCAGCATCACGGGGAAGCTTCTCATCAGTGATACATATTACAGGGACTGAAAAAAAATCCCTGCTGCATCAGTGCCTACACGCGCAAGATTAATGCAAAGTAAAAGATCACTCTCTTAGCCCCACCACCCACACATCTGCTGACCACCCTCATCTGCTCCGGCTTCCGCAGGCTCCACGCGTGGCGAGAGGAAGGCTATGATTAATCGGGTACCGCAGGAGATGCTGAACGTTTGTGGCCCCGCAGAGCCTGGGGTGGCTGCTGTCTGAGGTGAGGACTGGGGGGACAAAGCTATCTGTTGCCAGACAGAAATAGCAAGAAAAAGAACCCCACCAAACTGGAAAAAATAAGAGGGTGTTTCTGTGAAACTCATAGGAAGTAAAAAATCAGTAGCTTTGCAGCGCTCTGCTCCCAGTATCACTCTTTGTGATTAGGCTAATGAGCCCTGACTCTTACAGGTATAGTATGCTGTGATACCCACAGGGGTTGGGATCTTCATCAGACAATTAGGTCTCTCCCTCTGTGCAGGCATTTTATAATAAATAATCAGTAGTCTTAATACGGTTTTGAAGCCGGTCAGCATAGTCATTAGCCTGCACAGCTCAGAAGTTCAGCTAAATTCACTTACTCAGAGTTGTTTGCAATATCTCGCCTGGTAATGAATGTAAATGTTTTATTAAAGTAAATGTTTAGATTTCTTGAACACATTTAGATATTTTTTTCCCCACTTTTAAAAAAATATGCTTTGTATGAAGATTACCTTTATTGGGATTCTGGTGGCATGTGCTCTACCGTGCGATATTGGCTCACATCTGGCTGGCTTTGGTACATGCCATGGTGAGGACGACTTGGTGCCCAGTGGTGTGTCAGTCAGCAGGGCTGTTGCCCCTTTCTTCAGCTGATGTGTGCAGAAAACAGGCGCAAAGAGGAACACGGCCGTATCTTGCATGGAAAAGATAAAATGCAAATCCTCCAGATTTATTTCTGACCCTTTTTCAAGATTTCCATCTGGTTTAGCAGCCTTTTTATTGTGGTCTCCTCTTGTGCTGGGCCCAGCTGGCCTGCCCTGCTGTGTCCTGGTGATATACAGCGAAGGGTGGTGTTCTCGGCAGTAACCCACCCTGCCAAGCGCAGGATGCGTTTGGCCAGGTCTCAGCCCTGCAATATTTCTGATAATTTCTTACTCCCTGCTAAATTCATAGAGGGCATTTCAAAACTCATCTGTCAAAAGCATCAACCCTGCTCGGGTAACTGTTTTAATTTTATTTAATTGCCCCTAGCAGCGCATCTCCTTGGATGATTAATCGGGGCCTCTTTGTTGCAGAGGGTTTGGGAGAAGGTACGAAAATCAAACTAAATGATAGTGTTGGCCAAACACTTGGGCTGTAATGGAACCGGTTCCTGACCCACAAAACTGATTTGCCAAAGATAAATCCCCTTTTAGTTAAAAAGCCAGACCGAACAGATGTCTTGCACGGTGCCCCGTAAATAAACATCCCATGGCTCCGGTAGCTCACAATGAGCTGCAAACTCCAAAAAGCTGTTTCTAGATATGACAAATTCAGGGTGTCCCCTCCTTGAGTTACAGCCGGCATCACACAATTAGATGTGGGATATGGGAAACTTGGGCCTACTATAGATAAGAGGGGTCATTGTTCCCTTGTTAGGCATAATATGCAGTGTTCAAACCCTGTAACTTTAGGCATTTAAAACTGGCCTCTGAGTTAAGCACTTTGGCTCCTGGTTTGTCAGAGAAGAGGATTAATTTAGGAACCTATCATGTGCCACTGATTAAAAACAGAGGCTGAGGGCCTCGCTGGGACACCTGTAGGTGTTTCCATTATAGCCCCTTTACTGGAGAGGACCATCTTTGTCTTTCTGGGGAGGCTGCCTGGGAGGAAAAACAAGAAGAAAAAGAAAAAAAGAAAGAAAAAGAGAAGTGTTTCTTGGCAGCAAAGATAGAAGCCAAGGGTTTTCCACATTGCCTTGCAGGGTGGATGGGTTTCTGCAGGAAGGGAGTAAGGTGAACCACCCCGATGGAGCAGCTGCTGGTTGGTAGCACACAGGAGCCAGCGCTGATCGTCCTCTGTCCGCCTCAGTCACGGGGTGTTAGCGATGGGACCACAGACGCAGACCCCAGTGGAGCTGCTCTCCTCCTCTAATGGTTTTTTCTTGTTTCCAACACCTTCCTGCTGTTGTTTCCAACACCGACGTGCGTTGCTGTATAGGGAGTAGCACGGTGCGTGGTTTGCAGTTGGGTGATGCTGAGCTGCCCGTTTTGCTGCCGTATCGCAAAGACACACCAAATATCCTGCCGGTCTTGAGGCTTGGATGAAAGACAATTGCCTGAAGCTTAATCTGGTTAAAGCAGAGTTTTTTTTATGGTGTTTTGAGAAGAAGTGGAGCACGGCAGCAGAGGTGATGGCTGCTCTCCTGTCTGGGAACCCCTGCGCCTTGCATTTTGGCCAGGGCATGGAGACCCTGAGGGAGTGGATGAGGCAGCACATGGTGCTGGGAGAGGATGGGGAGTTGACTCCAGGGTTTCTTTCCTTTCCAGCTACATCTTACGCTTAAAAGCTCTTGAAATTTGTGGTGCTAGCAAAACTTGACAAACTGATTTTCTTATACATTCGGGTAACGATGCATAGCCAGATTTCTTAGATACTTCTCTTCCCGTTCCCTGTATGTTAGAAATTTCTCTAATGTCACATAGGGGATTGGGAAAGAAACTTCGGCTCCATTCATACCGGTATTGTTGCTAGGAAACCTCTCCCTTTGACAATGTATGTTGAGCATGTCTGTATTTGCCTTTGGCTCTCCAAAGGACAGAAATCACCATGTGGCGCTGGGCGGGGGGGGGGGGCAGAAAAAAAAAAATAATTGAAAATTACTTTAAAATTTTAAACTGTGCCAAATGATGTTCTGGATTGCAGATGCCAGCGCTTCTGGTTTCGTACGGTTTGCTACGGGAGCAGATGAGGCACGGTTCGACCCTTCCATGCTTCATGTGCTTTAGAGTCAGGCTGTATTCTTCCCGTCCCCTTCTGCTACCTGCGCTGGCTGGGGGCTGCCGTGCCATATGGGAGAGGGACCCCGAGTGCTTGCCCGTAGTTACCATTCAGGGGGAAGCCAGCTCTTGGTATCCATGCCTGAGCGCCTTGCACGTATTCGCTGGCTTTTCAGAAGAAAGCTGCTTGATTTACAGAGTTTTGTTTGGTGGGAAAGAGGAGGCTTCGTGGTTATCTGCCTGTCTTTCTCTCTTTCTGTCTTTCTTTCTTTTTCTCCGAATTTCAAGTTGGAAATTAATTTGAAAAATATTCTAAATATCATGGTGTCTACATATACTCATGTTAGATTTACATTCTGGTTGCTTTTAATAGGGTTAGGAAAATAAGAAAGGATTTGGGAACTATTTTGCTTTCTTTCAAAGGATTGAGAGGAGTGAATTCTCTAAAATTCTCTAAAATGGCCTTCATATTTTTCACACACAATGGCATGCTTTTTTTGACTTTTTTCCTGTCCTGGCTGAAAATCCTGCACAGTGGAGGGTTTTTGTTTTGTTTTTTTTTGCCTGCAGTAGTTGCTGCCAAACCCTTTGGATGAAGCGTTGCACATCAGTGTTGACCCCTGGTCGATACAGAAGGGGAAAGCCTGGACTTGTGGCCAGGAGATGACAATTAGTGGTGTTTAATGTTGCAGTGTTTGCCACAAAATGGATAAATATATGCCTCAGGATGGGTATACTGAGTGCAGAATACATGGACTCTCCCGATACAGTCTCCAGTGGGACCAAAGAGCTGATAAATTGATCATTATTATAAAGAAATAATTTGTTAAATAAGAAAACTAGTCAAAATCCTAATTCTTGATTTGCAGTTGGCAATAAGAAAACCTCACATCGAAGAAAATGTTTTGTGGGGTTCTTTTTTTGGGCGGGTGGGGGGGTGTTGCAATTTCAGTTTCTCATTTTATGTCATAGAGAGTGAAGAATGAAAGGCGAGCGGCAGCCGCGCTGCTGGTGCGGCCCGATGGCTCTCTGCTTTGTCCTCAGCTGACTCTATTGTCTGAAGGGTACGTGGGGGCGAACGGGGGAGCAGCTCAACGCCGCTGGTCCTGCTGCTCTTTCTGCCGCTAATGGTATGTGCATCCCGTGCCAAGAGTTTTCCCAAGGACAAAGAGATGTTAATGAAACATCCCAGTGAATCCTAACCCCTGAAAAGCAGCTCAGAATTAAACCAGCACCTCCCCATCGCCCCCAGCCCTCGGCCGTAGCCGTGATGCACCCTCTGCTTCCCTCCCAGGCACTGAGACCTGCTCCGGGCAGAAATCCTTTGTCCCCTGCCCCTGCTCCTATTCCCTCCCCTGTAGGCACCTCATTACCCATCACACCACCTCCTATAGTCCTATTAACTCTGCTCTTGGCTTTTTACACCCCTAATATCATGGCTATTTATTCTACGTTAAATTATTTCTATTAAAGTAGCATCTGGGTCCCCTTGTACTAGGTCTTGCCATATCCCTACGACCCTTCAGAGATAAAAGATGCAGAAGTAGGGCAAAGGAAGGATTCCTATCTCTGTTTTGAGGAGAAGAAACTAAGGCTCGGGCACGTGAATTGGGTTGTCCCAGCATCACTCTTGCAGTGGAGGAGGGCTCAGATCCGCAGTGTTTCAGGCCAGTGACTCCCTGGTGGACCCACACGGTGCTTCTAGAGTGCACCCCAGGACCTGCTTATTGCTCCTGGAATTGTAATAGTGGTAATAATAATAATATTATTAATAATGTAGGTTTCCTTTTCCTGTTATCTGCCTCTAAAGGTCCAGTAAAGATGAGCTGGTTTTCTCTAAGCCATTTGTCTCTCCTGGCGTACGGTGAAGGTGTTCCTGCAATTCCAGGCCTGTCTCTGCCCAGCCTTGCTGGTGATGCTCACAGAGAAGTGGTTTTGAGGGGACTTTGAACATGGACAATTTTCTAAATTTACCACAATTATGACCATGCCTGTGCTAAATTCTTCTTTTTCTGTTGTACTACATGAATTTACAAGTTGTTCCTGGGCCTTTCCAATGTCTGCTTTCTACCTTGTGTGCAAGCTACAGGTGTGCACCAGAAGAGCAGATAAAAATGTGATTTTTGAGGAGTTTAATGACAGTTCAATGTCCATAATGCATTTGTCTTGTCATAAACCAGCAACTCTGGTAACTCTTCAGGCAATTAGTAGAGTTTCTAGCGGTATTTTGTCAAATCAGCCTTTATGTCTTTTGCAAAGATCAGGAAGGACTTGTGATGGTGCTGGGGAGGGGATAAGGTTTGGTTGCTCACATCAAGATTTTATATATATAAAAGATGCATAAAATCCCATCATCTCTTAAACTAACACTCCATACATTAAATAGGGAGCATTACGGGTGATGCATTTTGAGAAGTAGGTTCCTGACCTACATTTCCGCAGTGGAACTTGCCCATGGGTATTTCCACTTTAGCCTACCTTTAAGTTCAATATATTTAGTTTCTCGGCATCTGCTTTCAAGGTTTACATAGACTTGAGTTCTATTTAATTAATATTTTAAGCCTGCTCCTCTGCCTTGATGAGAAAATGATCCTTTCCAAATGCTGCAAATGTGTTACTTTTATTTGAAATTGCATCTGAACAAATGGCTCAGTGCACATTAATCTCTTCTGTTTCCAAAGCTTTTTGTAGCTTTCCATCTTCAGCATCTCCATCTTCCTCCTTGGCATAGAGGCTCTATACATGGAATTTAATTCACCAAACTTGTCTGCCCATGGTGGCGTCTCCGTTGCCCTGACTACCCTTTTAGAACATTTGTTACTGAAACCAGTAAGAGATTTACTTACATTTTAGCAACTCTTTGAAAATGGTCATTACCAGAATATATCATTATGGGTGAAGTATCCTGATTTTAATCTGCCTGTTGATATTTACTTCATGTAATGACAGTATGCGTCCTGCAAATAACATACTGCATCTCAGGAAATGAAAGATGTTTTGAATAAATAAATAATGGCTTGCTGACTACTGAGTCTTCTGGCTTTGGTAATGTACTGTGTGAGAGAAAGTAAATAGAAATCTCCTTCTGGGCATTTCCAAACATCAAAATGCCCTCTGCATTTTGTTGTGGTTAAATATACAACCCCATCAGAAGCCCTGAGACCCCTGTTTAGATGGCCTTGCAAATGAACATCGCAGTAATCCTAGTTACTGCGAGGAAACATAAATTGTTGTTGGAGGTAGGGGATTTTTTAATGAAAAATTCTGGCAATTCAAGGGATTTGTTTAAAACCTAGTGATGTCTGGTTGTCTACTTAATGATAACTTATGTTATGGGGAGCATGGGAGTGCTGTGCATGTCTGGGGGGCTGTGGGTAATTTTTGGCAAACCATTGTCTTCTGCTTGGAGTTTAAACGCTGTGATGTGTGATGACCAGGTCATGTTGTGTCAAGCCATGTGACGGGGTGAGCCTGGCCTGGGATCTAATACAGACCAATGGACGTGCCACGCCGCATGAGGACCCCAGGAAACAGGGCAGTCCTCACGAGAGGGTGAGTGTGAAGAGGTGGTATGTTGAGATAGTTGGCCATCCTTGCAAAATCATCTCTGATTCCATAACTAACCTGAGCTTTAGTTGAAAAGTTGCATTTGTGGAAGGAAAAGAATGGAAACGGTGAATCCCGGTGTTGGTGGGACAGCATTTAGTCTAGCTTGACATGGCCAGCTTGGGTGGAGACCAGCATTATTCACGAAGAAATATAACACCTCCCACTGAGACCAAACACAAAGACACGACTGGTTTGCAAATCCTGTCGCTGAATCATTTTCGCAAACTATGGTTTAGGTAAAAGACAGAAATCTATCAAATGTTGTACAGATTAACTTATCACCTAGTTAAATGGGCTGTCAGTCGGGGCTGCCTGTGCTTGGCAGGGTGAATTCAAATGCATGTAAATTTCCCTGGTGGCTGACGAGCGACGATGGTGGAGCTGTCAACTGATGACATGTGAAAATACATTAACATTGTTTAAAATATATTTGAAAGGGATAGCTCATATTTTGATAACATTTTCACAGGCAAATGATTTGTATGAGATCTAAAATACTGACCACATAATTTATGCTGGGAGGATTTTTTTTTTTTTTAATGGTAACTCTTCAGATATGTTTTGCGCCTTAGAGGAAGCCCCCAAACAATTAACGATTACCACACAAACCGGTTTGAGTCCCATGTGCCACCATTGTACGGAGTCACTGTTCCGATAGCCTCACTTGTCACTTCCACTTGATCTTACCAAAAGTGATTAGAAACTTCAAAAGAACCAATTATACAGGCCATTGTGTTGCAGACCTGGTGCTTTCTTTTAAGCCTCGTGCTCCTCCCTGAGTTTGGACTCTCCGTTTTCAATTTCTAGTACTTGAAAGATAGATTGCTTGACTTCGTGAGAACATCAGAAAAGAGAAATACTAAAAGCTCCATACTACGTAGCTTTCCCTCCCTTGTTCTTTTAGGGCTTAGTGACTTCTCCCTCCATTAATACATTGGGGAGGCACATGGTTTGTGATGGTCACTTCATGTGTTTCCAGTTACACCAGCTACCGTTTGAGTACGTGGCCTTGAAAGATGGAAGAAAGATGCAGCTCCACTGTAGGGAAAGGTCGTAGGATGTGAACAAGTGTTGACTGAGCTGTGTGATAAGAAAAACATTTGAAGCATGTGATTCAAGATTCATCCTTTAGTCTCGAATCTTCAGGGGTGAAAGGGGAGAACTTAGCACAGTCTAAAAACAGCAGATCTCACAGTTCAGCAGTCAACCATGGCGTCTGAAACATGAAAAAAATTACTTATGCTGTCAGCTTCCATTATTTACATGATCTTTCTGTGGTTGAGTCGTGGCTGTGGATGTGCAATTCAGCTAGAAAAATTGCATATTTACACAGATGGGTGCTGGCATGTGACCAGGGCTTAAGCAAAATGCATGGTTAGAGGTAGAAATCAAATACAGAGAGTGGTGAATCCCTTTTTGAGGGGTTTGGTTACAAGGTGCAAATGTTTACAGATGCTTATGAGTATGAAGGGCTCTCTCAAAAATGGTGGTTCTTAGGAAAAGGAAGGTATTGCAAACAGCTTTGGGTGTTTGCTTTCCCCGACTTCCTGGGGTGTCTGTATACTGGGTTTCAGAAAATGCTTCAGGGCATCTCTACCTCTTGTTTTCTTTGGAAACCAGTAGTGAGAACAAACATGATGCAAGTGTAGTCAGAAAAGTCTGACAATAAGACTAAAATAAAATCTTTCCATAGAATAGTGGAAGTTGAATGTTGGGGTGTAAATGTAGTGCTCGGGATGTGGGAGAAGAGACCTGATGGTGCTCCTCTTGTGATGAGGAAGAGGCAGAAATGTCAGGACAGAGAACCTCTCCCTTCTCATTCCCGACTTCTTCTTTGCTGCTGTGGATTGTGCATTGGAATGAACCGTTTCCACAATAACTTGGGTTACAGTATAAATAAGTCAGTGGAAATTTATCAGAAAACTTATTTTCTTTTGTGCATTTCAGAGGTGGGTTGGTGGATTTCCACCGTTTGCCTTGGAAACCCAGAGATAAGAGATGAAATCCGCAGCCTTTCCAGTGACTGTACGATGCTCTCATAAATCACTCCCTCTGTTGTTGGCCGTTTCTGGGATCTGCCTTTTGAATGCCACCATCTCTAAGTGGAGAAGGGCTATAAGGCATTTCAATGATGTGCTGACTCGGTTCCCGCTGAGAAGTTTGCAGAGAGGGAGTCCTCCAGCATTGTCAACCTGAACCTAGAGCAAATTCAATTGATGGGAAAGCTTACCAGGTTCCAAACTGGAAAAGAACTTCTGTTGCAAAGAATTAATAATGCTTGGCATTTTACCATGATTATCTTGTTACCAAATAGTAAGATTAGGTTTTTGTCATGAACATCAGTGGTGTGAGATGACATCTTGTCTACTGAGCTTTCAATGTCAGTAGAAATCTTTGACCTGTTTTTGATCTATGAAGTTCAAATGCCAGTAACACTTCGGGAGGATGGACCTCGGTGCTGCAGGGCACAGGTAATGGAGAAAAGGGGAGATGAAGGAAGGGAAAGGAGGAATGAGGGGATGGGGCCATGCCATCAGAGAGACCGCCAAGAAGGGCAACAGGTCCTCTGTTGATATTAGTGGCCTGTGCTTAACTTGGAACAACATGTATTTCACATTAAAACACTACAAAATATTTGTAGGTGCGTTTGTGCCTGCCTTTGGGGTGTGACTCTCCCTCCCTCAAGGAGGAAAAGTGTCCTCCTGGGTTACCAGGTATTTAACGCGTGGAATAGGTACATAAAATCCATTTAACTTGTTAGTGAATCAATTGCATTTCCCTTGGCGGTGGTGTGATGTGCAAACCCTTTCCCTCCAAAAGTATGTTGTCTCCACAGTTACACACATTTTCCCTCTGCTGCTCGCAGCCTGCTTAAACCCCTATCACTTTTTCAAACTGGGGAAAAAGAGTACAGAAACTCTTACTCATGTGGGGGCATTTCCTTATGAAAAAGAAGAATAAAAGGCATGTAGTTTTTGTACTGTTAAAGAGGGCAAGGAGGACAAGCGGGTCTAGATTTCCTAGAGAGAACTAATTTAGTAGATTTTTCTTGTATTGAGGGGGAAAACCCCCCCGCTAACCAGTCTGTGGTCACTTTTAACAGTTCAGAAGATGCTGATCAGAGATGTGCCAACCTGAAACGGTTAATGGCAAAGGAAGCCACGCAAAGAAAACGAATAAAGAATACTCAATACCTCAACTTTAAGCACCCTGGCTCACCCGCCACTGTCAGCACATCCCTTTTGCATCAGGTCAGCCTTGCCAGAAGCAGTATATAAGCAAGGAAGGCGAGTGACAGTAAGGCTGTAATATAAAGCGGGCCCCCGCCTCCCTCTGCATACTTCTGCTAATTGCTTTTCCCGTTACAAGGCCAGTTCCACCCCTCGGTGTATAAATTACGCTTGTTTTGTGCAGCCGCGAATGTCAAAGTCATTGTGCTACTTTGCTTTATCACTTCTCTCCTCTTACAGCTGTTTCTGACTGTCTGACGCTCCCTTTGCCGCCCTCTCTCCTCTGCGGCATGGTTTGTGCTGCTCCCAGGCGCCTGGGAAGAGCTGCTGCAAGGGGAAAAAGTCCAATATTCCTCTGCGGAAAATTGGCTTCTGGAATTAAACCCGTCTCTGAAGCATTTTCCATGCTCCTGTGTTTTTTTTCCCATGCCCGTCCCCTTCCAGGGAGGAGAAGATGCAGGTGGAGGAGCAGGCAGGATTGCTCTGCCACGGGGCTCTTTGGGATGGGCACATCATAGAGATTGTCCTTTTTGCACCCATTTTGTACTAAACACAGCTCTTGGAAAGGACAAAACGTTTCCGTTCGTGTTCCCCGTGAGTCTCAATCCTACTATGTAAAATGACATCACTCAGTCTCTTCTTTTGTTTAAAGCTATTCCCTGAGTACAACCTTTTCGGGACCATCGTGGGAAGGTCTCAAAGTCTTGCGACTTTGAGCACTAGTTAGTGGTTTTGCTGAACAGACTGCCCAAGTGTCGCTTGGCACGACAAAGTCCAGATGCTCTCTGGGATATCTCGGATGAACCACTTAATTTAACTTGATTCTTTGCCCAGGTATGGAAATTTTGATGTACTTTTTTTCCTCTTTTTTTTTTTTTCCTTTTCCTATTCTTCAAAACGATTATAGATTATAAAATAGGATGCAGAAGTCTTCATTAAAAATGCATTTTGTAAAATTGAAACTTAAGTGTCAGGTTTTTCTAGCAGTCTGTCAAATACTCGACAATTAAAATAGCCGTTTTTAAAAATTTAATGAGACACAATAAGGACTAAATGCACAAGAAGCTTGCTCATTCTTAGGATAAAGCAGAAACATAACAAGTCCATTATATTTCCTTACAAAAATGTCCCATTTGTAAAATATGCTATAATCTATTTTTAATTAAATTAGTATATGCAATTTATTACCTGAGCTATATTTATTAATATTTAATATTTAATTTCAAATTAATTATCTAAGTGAAAGAGTGCTCAGCTGTGCTGAAGAGACTCACAAAACAGCAAGGGCCCTGCACCAGCCGAAGGAAATGCACTTCTGGGGCAGGTAAACCTGGCGTGTGCAGCTGGCCTGTGCTTTGATGGCCAAAAACATATACAGCAGAAGTTTTGGGCGCAGTCTTGTATGGAAGTGTCTCTCACTCAGGAGATGAACACCTCACGGTTGGAATTAGGTGATCTTTAAGGTCCCTTAAAGATGATCTTTAAGGCCCCATAGAATGGCATCCAACCATTCTATGATTCTGTGTTCATATATTCATAAACTTGAGAATATTTTCTGGTATTTTCTCTCTGCCTTCAGCCTATGTGACTGTAGAGGCGTCCCGTGCAAACAAGACCTGACCTCCCAAGGCTGCATCTTCCATCCCTTTGCTGGGTAAGTTGCCCCATGCATCTACTGTGGGAAATTTGGCTTTAGGTTTCCATAATATGGGTGTTCTTCCCTCTCCTATGTGCTCTGAT